>NC_140233.1:3635000-3682500 GCF_951802725.1 Rutilus rutilus
CTCCTCACTCCTTAGAAGAGGCTCAAGCTCTCACTGATAATTAATTACTGCCAAGCCACTCACACGCACGCACACACACTCACACACTCACTCACTCACTCACACACACACACACACACACACACACACACACACACACACACACACACACACACACACACACACACACACACACACACACACACACACACACACACACACACACACACACTCACTCACTCACTCACTCACACACACACACACACACACACACACACACACACACACACACACACACACACACACACACACACACACACACACACACACACACACACACACACACACACACAACACACACACACACTATTCTAATAATCAAAAACACAGTGTGCACAATTGTGTAAAATTACTTATTGATAATTGAATATATTATTATAATACTAGAAAATAGAATACAAACAATTTTAGTTTCTAAATTTTTATTTAGAAACTTATAGTTTCTTGTTGATTAATGAGCAAATATACAATATTCTAATAAGCAAAATGCACACAAAAATGTGTAAAGTTATTTTCTTATATTATTTATGATTTTTTTTTAAATAATCTTTATCTATTATTGATAATTTATTAATAGTTACTATATTCCTAGAAAATACATATCTGTCATAATTCACTCATTTACATGATTTTGAAGAAATGATTATTATTATTTGGGTCATATTGTCTGTTTTTATGGTGCGTGTTTTTTACGATTTTGAGCTTGAAAGCACTTAATAAAATGAATAAATGATTATGATTTTATGCTGATCGATGCTTCGTCTAGTTTTATCTTTCATAAATGTCCAAACATTATAAATGACAGGACGTGATTCCAACGTATTTGCTCAATTACTTTAAACAAATATTTAAAACGACTTGATTACTCTGCCGAAGCATTGCTTGTGTTTAAAACTTCAGAGTTTTTAGGGAAAGGTGTGTGTGGTTTAATCTTGGAGAAAGCGACGATAAATACAAATGCACAAATGACTATTCATTATTACATTTTTTTTTTTTTTTTTAGTTTTATTTTATTATTAATTTTCCATTTATTAGTATCATTAGATTAAATTATATACCATTAGATTATTGGTCATTTATATTTATAAAATATACCTTATGTTTATATTTTTTGTATAATGCATGCATGTATGTACATAATACATGCACAAACATTCTAATCATTATATATTTTTATAATGAATTAAATGTATTATTATTTTAAAATAAATAAATATATGAGATAAAATATATATATACTTTTTATAATGTACTATTTATATATTAAAAATATATTTTAAATAAAATATTAATTAATTAAATCAATATATTTATTAAATCAATAATTAATTAAATTAAATTATCTTAAACTATATAAAATGAATGTATTAATTAAATAATAATAATAATAATAATTAAAAATATAAAAAGTTTGTTTAATTTTAAATCTATCTATCTATCTATCTATCTATCTATCTATCTATCTATCTATCTATCTATCTATCTATCTATCTATCTATCTATCTATCTATCTAATAACTTTTTCCAGAGACATTTATTGTATTATTTTTGAACGATTTACAGATTTCCAATCCCTTCTTCATAGTCTTATTATGCAAAATGTATTGGTGCTTGTTATTATTCTGGATTGAAACACTTAAGTATATTATAGAGGCTTTCAAAGAGAACACAAATGAAAGGAGGATATGAAGAGCTCTCACTTTGATTAAATAATCACCTTCATCTTCATATTCACCTCTATCCTTCACAAACATCACCGTTCAATCCGTTTCACACATGAGCGATGGTGAGATTTGCAATTAAAATGACAGATTCCAGTGCAACTCCTCAAGTGTTTTACCTCAAAACACAGATACATTTTTCACAGGTGTTTAAAGAGGCAAAAAAAAAAGAAAAGATTTCTCTTCTATCCCTTGTGGTTACGGTGAGCAGAAGAGGCAGGCTGTGTTTTTCAGCTGTTTGCAGCCCTCGAGTGGCTTCAGCAAACAGAACAGGGTTTCTGTCTTTTCAGACGATAAACCTCAATGCCAGTCACACAGGAAAGCAATTTAAGAAAAATACACGCTTTAACCTGTTCCTTTAAAGGTGCAGTAAGCAATTTCTGAGAAACACTGGTGAAAGTGAATCGGCCAATCAGCAGAAAGGGGCGTATACATTCATTAGGGGGGAGGGGCCTGTGCTGCATAGCATGTAGGGCTCAGATGATTCCTCGATTAAATTAGAATATTTGATCTAAAATCAAATTGAATTGAATATTTTGATATAAAAATCCTTGATTGCAATTTTCCCATGCCGATTAACCGGCAAAACACCAGAAGTCGCACATTCCAGGGATGTGAAACCATGAACCGCATTATTAGACCGTTTTCTAAGGCTGCATTATGTATTAAAACCATTTAAAAACCATAGTGCTATTGTGAAATCACAAAGGCTGCAGGCATTTGTTATAATACATAATGTAGATGATTGGGGTTACACTTTATTTTACAGTGTCCTTGATGTTACATGTACTTACCATAGTAATAACAGTAAATTATGCATAATTACATGCAACAAACCCTCAACCAAACCCTAATTCTACCCTAACCATATAGTAAAGGGATACTTCACTGATTAGCATGTATCAGTAGAAACCCGGTAGTATTCTCGAATGACCGTGCTTCCCTCCCTCATGTCCCCCTGAGACGAGAGATTTCTGTATTGTGTGTCTGGAAAAAAACCTCTGATGACGCAAAAATCGTCATTTAGCTCATCAGAGGCTTCTTTGTCCAGAGGCGAGAGACTCCAGCCAGTAGGAGGAGCTCGTCCCGCATGTCTTCAACCCGCCCATAGGGGGATCTCATGATAAAACACCGTCTTTTCAGTTTCGAGTCGACTAGTAGCCTAGTTGTATCATTTCTCCCGACACGGCCCTCTGTAACCGGTAGGCGTGGCTTGGGCGTGGCCTCATAGGGCAGCGAAGCAAGTGCATTCTGGGAGTTGTTGTCTTTCATCCACATGAGCCAAAAATACATGTTCTGGCTTTTCTCAGTCTAGAAGGCACCAACTTCTAAAATAATCTCACATTTCTACTACATAAATGAACCAATTTAAATACACATTCATCTTTCCAGCGGTGAAATATCCCTTAAGTACATGTAGTTGCTTAATATTACTCAGTACTTAAATATATAATTACACTGTAACAATGACAACTTTAAGAAAATGTAACCGATGATTGCATATTATGTATATTATATTATATTATATTATGTATTTTAACTGTGTTGTTCTATAAAACCATATGATTACTTGCTCTTGATACTTTATTTGATCCAAAAAGTATTGCCTCATTGTTATTATGTATTTTAAGTCATTTTAAAGGCTGTTGTTTGCTTAGGTCTATTTTTATTACCACACACAAAAAAAAAAAAATCGGATTACTCGATTAATCATTAAAATAGTCGAACGATTACTCGATTGCCAAAATAATCCTTAGTGACAGCCCTAATAGCGTGTTTGTGAGTTTGGGGGCGGGGCTATCAAGATAGGGGTGTGGCCTTTTGGTTAAGGGCGTGTTTGTTTTGGTGATTTCAAATATCAAGAGAGTTTCTCAGAAATCGCTTACTACACCTTTAATTCTTAAGCTCACGTTTGTTTTTTTACTATGTCCTTAATACCCCAAAAACACTCTTTACCAAAGTCAAAAACAAACAAACAAGCAAAGTATTACGGTATTATATTCTCTCGATGCTCTGAGGGCATGTGTCTGGGAAAAAACATCTCAACATACAGCAAAGGACAATAAAGCAACTGCAAAACACGACAGGCCACCTTTGATTCTCAGTATATGAATGTGCATAGTAAACCACAAGTTAAAGTTCAGCGCCTGGAAGGCTGAAAAGTTTCTGGCATCGAAATTGACTTTGACAGAGATGATACGAGTGTGAGATGACACGGCGTTTTCTGTGTGAGCATCAATATCACTTGACGGCAGAACTAGAATAGCAACACCCTCGCAAACAGAACCAGAAGCTTTTTTTTTTTTTTTTGCTCAAAACAACAGAAGTCCTGACACAGCCGTCTTTATGTTTAGTTTTCCATCTTCTAGGACGCCGGCATAATAACATAGCCTACAACATGATACCTGAGTTATGGTTGCTAGTGCTACATATGTACATATGTACACTCAACGGCTAAGGAATACCCATAATGCACTGTGAGGGTCATGTCGAATGAATTCCCGCGTCTGACCAGAAGATGGCGCCACTGAATCATCCATCCATCCATTTTTCTAATTGCTGGTCCAATGTGGGTGCAGCGTAATATCATACAGGTTTAAATTCCTTTGTTATTGATTATTAAATTGTTCAATTAAGTTTTGTACATAGTTTTCATGATAGAGTTCAAATGATTATTAAACAGCAAGATCAAACTATGCAGCCCTTCCGGCGCACTCAATTCACTCACTCGTTTTCATTCACTCCTTCAACTATATTAGTGGACTAATGTAGGGAATAGTGAATGAGGGTATAGGGGGCGATTTCGGACAAAGCTACTGACTCGTTTATTGGTTTCGTTCAAAAACAATGATTCTTTTGGAAACGAACCATGAGTGAGTCATTGAATCATCCATTCACCTGATTCATAATTCATTTGAGAATGAGTCAAATGACTGGCTTTATGAGTCATTGAATGGTTCATTTATCATATTCGTTCAAAAACAATGATTCATTTGGAAATTAAACATGTGTGAATCATTGAATCATCCATTCACCTGATTCATAAGAGAACGAGTCAAATGACTGGCTTTATGAGTCATTGAATGGTTCGTTTATCTTATTCGTTCAAAAACAATGATTCTTTTGGAAACAAAATATGAGTGAGTCATTAAATCATCCATTCACCTGATTCATAATTCATTAGAGAATGAGTCAAATGACTGGCTTTATGAGTCATTGAATGGTTAATTTATCATATTCGTTCAAAAACAATGATTCATTTGGAATTTAAACATGAGTGAATCATTGAATCATCCATTCACCTGATTCATATTTCATTAGAGAATGAGTCAAATGACTGGCTTTATGAGTCATTGAATGGTTCATTTATCATATTCATTCAAAAACAATGATTCATTTGGAAATTAAACATGAGTGAATCATTGAATCATCCATTCACCTGATTCATAATTCATTAGAGAATGAGTCAAATGACTGGCTTTATGAGTCACTGAATGGTTCATTTATCATATTCGTTCAAAAACAATGATTCGTTTAGAAACAAAATATGAGTGAGTCATTGAATCATCCATTCACCTGATTCATAAGAGAACGAGTCAAATGACTGGCTTTATGAGCCATTGAATGGTTCATTTATCAGATTCGTTCAAAACAATGATTCATTTAGAAATGAAACCAGTCAAACGATGAGTCATTTAGTATTCAACTACATAAACTAATAGTAGTTGATGTGCAGATAGAGTTTGTAGTTTTCCGTACATGAAAGTGTGTTGATTTGCAAGTCTTGAAATTCATGTGACGTCTTTGAATTGTTTTAAATGCATTAAAACCTCGTCCTTGAATGTGTTCAGTGTTCACCACAGGCTGTGATACAGACTATATATCGCTCTCAGCGCTGCCTTAATGAATGATGATGATGATGATTTTTATGGAATAAACACACACAACAGGAAGTAGCAGCAGGCGGCAGGAAATGGAGCGCAGAAGGTCAATGACTGTGTGGAAGAATCATCAAAGTGTTTGTTTGCTGTCAGTGAAGACGGCTCTCATATGGAAAGACAATGAAATTAGCACTGCTCTTTATTTCCTTCACTCCATCATCAAAGATGAAAGATTTACAGCTGGATAACCCGTGGAGACAGAGACCTGCGTTGCATTCAGGACATGGAAAGCAATTATAACTTTAACAATGGCCCAATCATTCAATCATTTAACACCTTTAAAAATAAAAAATAAAGCGTATTAATAAATAATAATAATAATAAGCTTCTCCCACGGTAATAATTATTTTTATTTCTAAATATTATTATTCGGTTTTTATTTTTTACATTTTTATTATTCAAATAATAACTAATTATTATTACTGATATTAATCTTGATAAGGATATTATTTATATGTTTTTAAAAAGTTTCAATTGTATATTATATTATATACACATTTTTGCAATTCTGTTTGGTGACACTATAGTGGCTCTGAAATAACACTGTAAATGTTGTGCTTATTTACATTAATATATTTTTTTCAGAGCTCAGTTGTCTCTTTTTAATCTCCGGTTCTGTCGTGCATTGCTTGCCATTTTCCAAATAAACAAAGATAAGCGATGCTCTGCAGTTGACACTTGTTGATGAGCCGATATGGGGTGTCAGCGCAGTGTGTGTTTGTGTGTAAGTGCCTCTGTAATTCAGCACAGAGATAAGAAACAGACTCACACACTCCCACACACACACACACACACACACACACACACACACACACACACACACACACAAACCGCAGCAGTGCCACCATGAACTGAGACTCCAGCTCTGAAACAAGTGGATGATCCTTTTACGCTAATTAATGTTTTTCAGATAAAACAGTCCCTAAATTGCACATTCAAACAAAAACAAACAGTTTAACGCTTAAAGGAACACGCCGACTTTTTGGGACTTTATCTTATTCACCGTATACCCCAGAGTTAGATAAGTCCACACATACCCTTCTCATCTCCGTGCGTGCCGTAACTCTGTCTGACGCACACACCGCTAGCCTAGCTTAGCACGAGTAAATCACTCCGCAGAAGTAGCAGTGCTTCGCCTTCTGAGAATATAGTTCCCAGTATGTGTACGGTTAGAAGATGGCTGTGTCTCATGTGACCTTGTTATTTGTACACACTGTGACTATACAAATCACAACATGTAAATAGGAAAATTTTGGCGTTATTTTGTCTCTTATTGGGAGCAGTATGCTAGCTGGAGCCGTTTACCTCCAGTCTTTGTGCTAAGCTAGGCTAGCGGTGGGTGCGTCAGACAGAGTTACGGCACGCACGGAGATGAGAAGGGTATGTGTGGACTTATCTAACTCTGGGGGATACGGTGAATAAGATAAAGTCTTAGTGGGTGGTACTTGGGTTGAAGTATGGACTTGACTTCTTGTCATCAAATATCTGGCAATACAAGATGACAAATTTCATAGTGCAATGCATCACTTTTAGAAATTTGTTCATGCACATCCTGAAAAAAATTAAAGCTACAGTTTGTTAAACACTGGAATCGGGTTGCTAACCAGGGATTAAACAAATGTGAAAATTGGAAACGGTTAGCATGCATCCACTTACCTGCCTTTCAGCCAATCAGAACTATTGGGTGAATGTCATCTAATTAATATTCATGAGGAAAGCTGATAAGGTTTATAATGCCCACACAGACTTCAGAATACACATGCAAACCAAATACACACATACACACACACACACACTCACACACAACTGCCGACAGAGCAAAAGCAAATACACTGGTTTCTCACAGTCACTGTCTGAACACACACACACAGAGAGCTGACAGGATTAGACGAGTGTATAATCCAGCAGGATTCGGCTGCTCTCGTTCTGCAAATGAATAAATAAATGGATTGTGCAGCTTCAAAACGCGGTTGGTGGCGGATTTCACACACATTTCCTCCTGCACACCACAAATGAATCCTGCTGTGAACAAATGAAGCACTAAATACTAATGCAACACAATCTACCCCAGACACAAACTGAAGTTTCATCAAACTAATATTCCTCCCGTCGGGTTTGTTTTATGACACTGACCAGTTTACTGTATACATTATTGACTACTTGGCAAATATCCTACATAAATAGTTTGTAGGCTATATAAATTGTGCATATACCAATGTCCAATGTGCACTACATACATTCACCAAGTGTTGGGGAAAGTTACTTTTAAAAGTAATGCATTACAAAATTGCGTTACTCCCCAAAAACTTAACTCATTGCGTTACTTACCGTAGTTACTTTTTATGAAAAGTAATGCGTTACATTACTTTTGCGTTACTTCTTCTCACCTGGGATGGGCTTCCTTGTATGTTATTTAATAACAACAAAAAAGTTCTATTTTTGGCAAAAGTTAAGGCCCTTTCACACGAAAAATGAAATAATAAGCCTCAGGCTGAAGGAAATGCATATTTACTCCTGTACAGTAGAGGTAGAGTACAGTAGTGTACAGTAGAGGTAGAGAAGTAGAGTACAGTAGTGTACAGTAGAGGTAGAGAGGTAGAGTACAGCAGTGTACAGTAGAGGTAGAGTACAGTAGTATACAGTAGAGGTAGAGTAGAGGTAGAGTACAGTAGTATACCGTAGAGGTACAGTAGAGGTAGAGTACAGTAGAGGTAGAGTACAGTAGTGTACAGTAGAGGTAGAGAGGTAGAGTACAGTAGTGTACAGTAGAGGTAGAGTACAGTAGTGTACAGTAGAGGTAGAGTACAGTAGAGGTAGAGTACAGTAGTATACAGTAGAGGTAGAGTACAGTAGTATACCGTAAAGGTACAGTAGAGGTAGAGTACAGTAGAGGTAGAGTACAGTATATACAGTAGAGGTAGAGTAGAGGTAGAGGTAGAGTACAGTATATACAGTAGAGGTAGAGTACAGTAGTATACCGTAGAGGTACAGTAGAGGTAGAGTACAGTAGAGGTAGAGTACAGTATATACAGTAGAGGTAGAGTACAGTATATACAGAAGAGGTAGAGTACAGTAGAGGAAGAGTACAGTATAGTACAGTATATACAGAATAGGTAGAGTACAGTAGAGGTAGAGTACAGTATAGTACAGTAGAGTAGCCGCTCAAACAAACCTTTCAGCCATTCTGGATTAAAGAATCGGATACAGGAGAAGGAAGTTTAACACTTATTTCTAAATCTAATCTAAAGTAATTTTTGCTTATTAGTATGGTTGAATTAGATCATCGAAGGTCAGCAGCAAAGACATTGTTTAATAAAGTGAGATTAAACACAAAGTATACTTGTGTAATTGAATATAGTTAATTATAAAAGTTGTGCGTAAAATTGCATTTTACTGTTTTTATTCATTTTGAGGAATACTGAATGTTTTCTTGCAAGTGAGATGAGTAAATGCATGTTCACATTTAGTCTAGAACTAAAATACCCATCATGTTTACACACACACACACACACACACACACACACACACACACACACACACACACACACACTTGTCACTTTATTTCTCTAAACATGGGGACAGGAGAGCTGTCAGTTAATAAATGTCTTATTTGAAAAAGTAACTTATTTGAAACTTATTTTATATTTTGTTGATACATTACTAGTTACTTGAAAAAGTAATCTGATTACGTAACTCAAGTTACTTGCAAAGAGTTACCCCTAACACTGCATACACCAAGCTTTTTATGAGAGACTGATTGAGCAAGGCAGCCAAGACCTGTCAGAGCGATGATGGCCACTTCTGAGTAAAATGCCCATCTCATCTATAAAAGCTCCATCTTGTGAAATAAGGGGCAATTTTCGGACTCTCTGGGGCCGATGGGTCCCATTCTGGCCTGATCGTTCCTCCTGAATAACCGTAATCCATCAAATCTATTCAGTCTGTCAGCGCCGAAGCCCGACTCCCGTTCCAAACCGTTTCCTCTGAACAATGTTTTTTCTTAACTTTCCCACGTCTGCACCTGAGATCTCCGATGGGAACAGTGTGATTGACAGAGATGTTCTTTTAGTGCCGAGTCAATTCCCAGAGAAAAGGGTAATTTTTTTTGCTCATTCCTTTCAAAGGGTCATTTGATTGTATCAAGTCAAGTCATCTTTATTTTTATAGCGCTTCTTACAATACAGATTGTTTTAAAGCAGCATTACTTTTGTTTTAAAGCTGCTTTTAGCTATTATGCCAGCCGCAGCTAGAACCAGCTTCCAGAAGAAATCAGATGTGCTCCTACAGTAGTCACATTCAAATCCAGACTCAAAACACTTCTGTTTAGCTGTGCATTTAATTAATGAGCACTGTGCCACTGTTCGTCTGACTGTTTGTACTGTACTGTATTTTATTTAATATTTTTATTATTCTTTTTTTAATTTATTATTATTTTAATTTCTTCTATGTAAAGCACTTTGAATTGTGCGGAAGAGGATTAGGGACAGGCAATAATAAAATAAAATAAAACCATCTCGAGATTAAAGTCATTATAATGCCAGATTAAACTCGTTAAATTTCGAGAAAAAAAGTCGAAATACAATCTTGAGAATAAACTCATTAAATATTGAGAATAAAGTCGTTGTGTTTCGAGAAAAAACTCGTTAAATTTCGAGAAAAAGTCGAAGTAATCGTGAGAATAAACTCATTAAATTTCGAGAAATAAAGTCGTTGTGTTTCGAGAAAAAAAGTCGAAATGAAATGTAGAGAATAACGCATTCGATCAGTGTTCATTGCATAGCCTACTGATAGAGGATGGCAGAGTTGGATCACAGTCAAGCTATATTTTAGACTTTATTTCAGTAACAAAGAATAGAACATTCTTAGGTCTAGGTCGGCTATCTTTTTAGAAGAAAAAAAATCATGAAATTCATGAAATTCATCGAGGTTTCGTGGTTTCCCAGGAGACCATAAGACGCATTATTAAACTTGTTGATCCTCAAGGTGTGGAATTTCGACGAAGGAGAGTAGGCTACACTTGCGCTGGCCCAAATGCACTTTGGCATATGGACAGCTATGATAAATTAAAACCGTACGGCATTGCCATTAATGCCTGTATAGATGGTTACAGTCGTTACATTCTGTGGATGGAGGCGTACACAAACAACAACGATTAATAATGCGTCTTATGGTCTCCTGGGAAACCACGAAACCTCGATGAGGTTGATATCAGTATGAACACTGATCGAATGCGTTATTCTCTACATTTCATTTCGACTTTTTTTCTCGAAACACGACGACTTTATTCTCGAAATTTAATGAGTTTATTCTCAAGATTGTATTTCGAGTTTTTTTTCTCAAAATTGAACGAGTTTTTTCTCAAAACACGACTTTATTCTCGATATTTAATGAGTTTATTCTCAAGATTGCATTTCGAGTTTTTTTCTCGAAATTTAACGAGTTTTTTCTCGAAACACAACGACTTTATTCTCGATCTTTAATGAGTTTATTCTCAAGATTGTATTTCGACTTTTTTCTCTCGAAATTTAACGTGTTTAATCTGGCATTGTAATGACTTTAATCTCGAGATGGTTTTATTTTTTTATTATTGCTTGGCCCTAATCCTCTTCCGTGGAATTGCCATTGTGTATGAAATGTGCTATATAAATAAACTTGCCTTGCCTTTACAGAGATAACAGGAAAATAATGCAACAATGTTTGTTTCTAGAAGAAAATAGCGTCACAGTCACAGCTTAAGTAAGTTCAGTGATGTTTCATTTTTTGTTGTAAAAAAGTTATTAATTTAGTTCATTTACACTGAATAAATCTGTTATCGCACAGGTGTGCCTTAGGCTGGCCACAATAAAAGGCCACTCTAAAAGGTGCAGTTTTACAAAAAAAAAAAAAAAGAAAAAAAAAAGGTTGTTGATTGTGGCCTGCGGAATGTTCCCAAATCCCAAACACATTCATTCATGCCGACTGCAGGAATGTCCACCAGAGCTGTTGCCCGTGAATTGAATGTTCATTTCTCTACCATAAGCCGTCTCCAAAGGCGTTTCAGAGAATTTGGCAGTACATCCAACCGGCCTCACAAACACAGACCACGTGTAACCACACCAGCCCACGTTCAGCTCATGAAACATGGGGGCAAAAACAAAAGTGTTGCGTTTATAATTTTGTTCTTTGTATATGTATATAGCCACTCTGGAGAAAACCGTGATGTCATCGTCCAGCTCAGTTCAGCTCTCATATAATGGTCTCAATGCAGGCAGATCAATGATATTGTTGAATATTAAATTAATTGGTGAATATTAAACAAAGTTATTACTATACTTATTTGGACTTTATCAACATTCAGAAGTAAACTGATATATTGAGTGACGTGAATGACGTATGAAATCATTGAAAGCTCACTTTGGATATGACATGTTGTGTTAAATGTTGTCTCCAGAATGGCGAGTCTGTGAGCAACGATGGCATTTAGATATCCATCTCCAGGAATTATAGCTGTCCTTCGTTAGTAGTGATTCAGCAAAACGCATTCAAAATCATTAATGCATTAAAAAGCACTCAGAGCTTTTTACAAGAAAGTAAACCAAGAAATATACTTTTATATCTCATACATAGTCTTTACCAAGAAATATAATGAAAACCTCGTCTAGCTTCACTGGAAGCAATGTTAGGTTAAACAGTGCATAAAAACTGCATCATGCACAGCAAAAAACACTTCAGATTGCAAAAACACACCTGTTGGCTAACTTTCCATGAGGAGTGTAATGTAAATAGTTACTTTTGACAGGTTTACTTATATAGAAACGGTTTACGTTCGACATAAGCTGCTGTAATGCTGACCGCTAAAGCATTTGTCTGGGAATCTCTTTGGCCTGCATAATTGTGTTAAAGTCAAAAAGGGCCAAAAGTCTACAAGTTCAACGAGATGGGAGTGTGTGAATGAGGGAGAGACAGTTGTTTCATGATGGTTTTGGGCTGTTGGTTTGAGCAATTATGGTCACTGCGCATGACATGAGAAAATATAAGACTTTACAATACGGTTCATTAGTTAACATTATTTAATGTATTAACTAACATGAACTATGAGCAATACATTTGTTACAATATTTATTCATCTTTGCTAATGTTGGTTAATAAAAAATACAGCTGTTCAGTGTTTGCGCATGTTAGTTCACGGTGCATTAACTAATGTTAACAAATACAACCTTTGATTTTGATAAAGTAGTAAATGTTGAAATTAATATTAACTAAGATTAATAAATGCTTTAGAAGTATTGTTCATTCTTAGTTCATGTTAACTAAGGTAGTTAACTAATGTTAACTAATGAACCTTATTGTAAAGTGTTACCGACTTCAGGGTTCTGGGTTGATTTTGTTGTGTCCGAAATTAAAGTGCCCCATTATGCTTTTTCGGATAATACCTTTCATGTAGCGTGTAATATAGCGGTTTCTGAATATAAAGGTCTGCAAAGTTTCAACGATCGAAGTGCGGGATAAATGGAGTAATACATTTGCATAATTCCCGCCAATGGTCTTCATTGGCTGCCTGCGAACAATGACATCAGATATGGTAATGGCCATTTGGTTTCCGACACACGTAGTGTAAGCGATCGACCAATCACAACACACTGTGACATCTGACCAATCGGAGCATGCTCTTATAGAAAGGCAGGGTTTAGAGAGACCGAATCTTCAAACTAACCGTTTTAGACACAGTGAGAAAAGAGCTGATGCTGCAATGTATATTATGAGAATATTAAAGTGTTTTTTGATCTTGGATGCATGTAAACCTATTAAAACTCATCAAATGTGTACCTTGAATGTAATAAAAGTGGCTTTTATGCTAAATGCATGAATGTAAACATAAAATAATGTCTATTTGGCTGGTTAGCATTCACAGTTAGCCCTATATATAACTATATATTTATATTCTTCCTGTTACAGGTTTGAGACTGTTTGTGTTTTTGTGCCATCAGTGAATCGAAAGCAATCGATGGTTGACCTTGGATGCATGTAAACCTGTTGTAAGAGACACCAAAACTAAATAAGGAACCTTTAAGATGATGGACATGGACATGAGCAAACACGAACCAAGAATTGTTCCTAACATTAACATAGCCTATTGCTCACTGTTCATTAATGTTAGTTAGTGCATTAACCATCCTATTTAATGAGACCTTATTATAAAGTGTTAACAAAGCCCAAGATCTGCCCATATATTAACCAGAGTCTGTTCTGTTTCACTGCGAATATGCCTCGAGATCGAAGGTTCATATCAGCTCTGATCAAACGTCAAATGAAACAAAGTTTTCGTGGCTCCCATCTAAAGACGTGGGAGTTTAACAGAGGCCGAGGCCAAGCTGATAAAACGTTCTGGCCTGAACTGTAAAAAGCAGCTCTCATATCATTCATGAGCTCCTGCCAAACATCTCCGCTGCTTTAAAGTCGCTCTAGTTAAGATTTCAAAGAAACTAAGCACCCTTGAGAGTGACAGAAGTAGAAGTGAGGAGCGAAAATCAGCTAAAAACAATATATCCGAAGCAGCTTGCGTAATGCAAGAGTATTTATGCCACAACGCAGATGTGTTTTTAGCCTAAATAAATAAGAAATGCCACTATGAATGTTTCTTAAAGCCTGTTTCCAGACAAGCACTCGAATCCCGAGTGAAAGATGAAAGCGGCGCATTCGTATTAAACTGAAGGAGAAACTCTAAATCTCCTGTTGTGACTGAGTCCTCGTGAATGGAAGAGGAGTTTTTACATAATTACTGAAACACCGAGTCAGAGATTAACTCCAGGAACATGTGATTTAGGATAGGCCATCAGTTCCTCGCGGTGTTGAAGAATCCCGTCGGGTCATTACCGGCGCGTCTTTCTCAGAGCCGACTGGGGCATCATCGCATTTAAAACGCTTAGCCGTAGAAAAGGCTCCGGCAAACCCTGCGAAACTGGCACTGAACAGATCAAAGACGTCAGGAACATCACGCAGGGTTTGGTTTACGTCTGCGAATGAGGATCAAAGACAGAATTCATTCGAGTCCATCTGTCGAGCCGAGGTGCTCAGAAGAGCTGAACGCCATCCAGGGGCCGACGGCTGGGTTTTATAATCACTGAGGTCACAAATTTGATCTGGTTTGGGGGGAATGCTCCCCTAAAGGCCAAAAATATGAAGAAGAAATAGCTTTAAAACCATGTCAGTTGGCAATAGATTACTGTTCAGTTCCTGCTTTCTTCTCATCTCCATCACTCGTTCTTTTTTTCTCTCTCAGTCTCCGTATCTTGCCCTCTCTCTCTTCCCCTCCTAAAGCTGAGTCTTTTCATTTTCATCTGTGTCAGTGAAGAAAGTAAATATCGGGTCAACTTCTTCTAGTTTTATGGCGGATTACAGACTAGCGTAAAAGGTGCATGCTATATTGGAGTGTGCAAAATCATGGCTTCATTGATCCTTTCTTAAATTCTTCTACTAAGACCAGTTTCCAGCAAAAATCTCAACAACCACTATCAGAGAATTATCTTTACTTAACACACCATTAATGTTCCATTTCCTTCCTAGTTCAGTAATGTTTTCTTTAAGATTCTTCCTTTCTTCCCTAAATTTCTTACAGTTTATTGAAACATGGTCTACGTCTGACATTTATCTACTTTATTCATTAAATATAATGTATTATTAAGTCTTGTATGTCCTAACCGTAGTCTTGTATAAAGGATTTCTTCTCTTCTATTTATACTTTTATATGCTCTAACTTTAATTGTTTTTTGTATCTGTCATATTTTCTTCCTTTATTATCTGAATCCCATTTCATTTGCAAGTGTTTATTAATGTTGCTCGTAATTAATGATTTACCTTCATTCTTTCTGAGGGAAAATCTCTATGGTGTCATGATGATTTAATGCTTTTTTTGCTAATATATCAGCAATTTCATTACCTTGAACACCAATAGGCTACGTACACCTATCTATTTGTCTATTTGTCTATTTGTCTTTCTCTGCCTGTTTGTTTCCATGGTTACTGATTTGATTTGAGTTTCATGTTCAGGTGTGTCTCATTGGTTCCTCTGTTTGCTGTTTATGTGTTTGTGTTTCATTCAGTTCTTGGTCAGATCTACGTTGCATTTAGTTGGTTGTTCTGTTCGTATTCCCGAGATTCTGCTTTGCGAAGTTTTGAGTTTGTTTTTGAATAAAGCGGCTGCACTTAGATCCTGTTTAATCTCTGCTGCAACCACCTTGTAACACAATTGATATCTAGCCGATACGTTTTATTAATCATTTCATCATTAATCATTAATCAAATTCATAAGTCGACAGCATTGCTGAGTATTTCCTCCTTAAAACTGCAGTGAACCAAATACAGTCTCAAAAACACGCTTTGAAATCGCTGGTGTTTCTGACGTCACAAACTACCTTGTAACCAATCAGATCAACGTGTGATCGTCAACCAGTGGATCTCTGAGCTGAGTGAGTGAGTGGAGGCGGGGCTCATTTGCATATTCATAGAACCACGTATACTAAATGAGGCAAGGGTGTCGAGTTACATTCAAGATATTTTAAGGCACAAAGACATTTTTTTTTTCAAGGATAAAACTTTTAAATATGTCATTTTGGTGATCAAAGATGAGTTTTAAAGGAGAACTCCGGTCAATTTTAACATTGAGCTCATTTTTTTGTACATTTGGAGTGCTGTCAGTACAGAGAACAAGACAAAAATCGGTGTTGCCTAAAAATGATGTTTATTCAGCCAGCGGACATACCTGTATTTACATCCTGTTTTCGGTCGAAGTCCACAGTAGTCGATTGTCAAGTTCGCGCGCGTGATCATAGGTAACTAAACCTATGCGTGTGAACTCGACAATCGACTACTGTGGACTTCGACCGAAAACAGGATGTAAATACAGGTATGTGCGCTGGCTGAATAAACATCATTTTTAATTAATATCTATCACATCTACTACAGTCAGATTCACCCGCGTTCACTCACTCACTCACATTTTCTGTGCACTTGTAATGACACATCAAGGATGTTAAGAGGCTAAAAGCAGGTTTAAAACTTGCCCCATTGAAGTCAACAGGGTGCAAATTTTAAAAAGAGGATAACACGGTGTAGGAAACACCGATTTTTGGCGTTGTTCTCTGTACTGACAGCCCTCCAAATGTACAAAAAAATGAGCTCAATGTTAAAATTGACCGGAGTTCTCCTTTAAGGATACAATTATTGACTACAGGGGGACTTTAAGTATTTTTGACTTGTTTTCCAGTACAAAAAAACATTCTTAATGTCTTTTTCTCAACAAAAACTAAGTTCACATAACTTGGAATATATTGCACAAGTCAAAACATGAACTACTGTCATGCTGTGTTTTTGCTCTTAACAGTATAAATCACCATTATCTTTCCGAATGTGCGCAATATCATGTTCTGCTTGACATCTAATTTCCTGTTTCGCAGAAGAGAGAAAAATAATATGAGTTTGGTTTGACATGAGGGTGAATAAATTATGACAGCTTGTTCATTTCTTTGGTGAACTGTTTTCGTAGGAGCACAGAATTGAATATCGTCAGAGTTAAAAAATCCAGCTGTCTTAAACTCTTCACCTCAAGTAACATCACGACTCCAGCAGAAACTCTCATCAGGGAACATTTGCTTTTCGGCTTTTTATCTAAAACACACATTCTGAAACTCAATGCATTTCAGGGCTGTATTTGAACCAATTCGTTGATCATTTTACTGAAGCTTCACTGATATAGAAAACCAACACGCTGCTCAGAATCAGATGAATATCTTGACAATAGAAATCTGTTTAAAGGGGTGGTATAATGCCCTTTTCACATGACGTAAAATAAGTCATGAGTGTAAATGTGAAGTTGTAACTCAAAATACCCCACAGATATTTTTATATAGCATGTTAAAATTGTCACTTTTTGAGGGTGAGCAAAAACACGTCGTTTGGTGTGTGTCCTTTCAAATGCAAATGAGCTGCTGCTCCCGGCGCAGGGGGCGGAGCTTCAACAGCTTGTGTGTGTGTGATCTATAAATCGTGTTCCCGGGGGCGGGGTTTATGTAAATTTTAGGGTTAGTGATGTCACTAACCCGGGAGGAATGTTGTGTAGTCTCTACCAGCCGTTTGTTGTAGTCCTTAAAAAGCGATTTCTGTAAAAGCAAATATCTCCCTTTGCTTTGAACTTTGAGCGTCGTAACTTTGCAGATGTTGTTTATGCTCAAACAGCAACATTACACACTAACTAAAGTTAGAAAAGTGAAATCATAATCAACCACCCCTTTAACGAAGAGATATGATATGAAACATCTTGTCATTTATATTCAGATTAACCCAAGTTGTCAACATAAATTCAATGTTAATGCCGTTTACCAGAGGATGTCCATCATACAGCTGGGCATTAAAAAGAATGTTTATACCCCACAGTTTGATTTGGTTTTTATCAAACACATCGTACAATCAGTTTTAAAGGACTTCTGTATGTTAGGCTTTACTATATAGATGTGTGCGGCATAAGAAAAATGCTTTTCTTCTTCTTTAGCTTTATAAATATTCCCAGGCATTACACATGATCAAATGCTAACAGCGGACGCCCACTTCAGGCTCTGAATCTAAATAATGTGTTTCTGTGTGTTTTGGCCGGGACGTAAACACACCTGAGAGTCTGATGAGAAAACAGCGGCCCCAAGGTGAGATTAAGGCTCCCTGTGAACATGCAATTTGTGGATTGACGTCATTTCTTTCATGGCCTGCTATCAGACACGTGGATATTGAAATCAAAGCGTTTGACCTCGAAACAACTCGCTGAAGGATCGTAAACAGAAACCACAGAACGTCTGTCTGAGACTGAACAGGAGTCCTAAAACATACAGGAGCTTGTTCATAGCGAATAGCTTTTTGATGCATATTTGTGCTCAGAAATATGTCAGACTGAATGTTGCATTCTCAGTGCGACCACAAGGGGTGCTATAGCGGGAATTAGCATTAGCTGTCTTCTACGGTTCATTTTCTCTTTCAGATCGACGGTTTGAAGAGAATTTTGCATTGCAAGTTAGTTAACATTAGCTAGTGTTTATGTCTAGCAACATGAATATTGATGCGTGTTTAATGACAGACGTTTGAAAGAACCACATCTGCATTTGCATACTTTTTGGGGGGATAAATGCATCGTTGTTTTAATCAATTATTTTGAATTTGATAATGGCAGGATGAAAGTTGCACATACTGTGTGATTTTAATCCAGATTTTTGTGTTTCAGGTAAAAAATATATAAAAAATCTCAATGTCTGTGATATTATTTATCAAATATCACTTCACTCATTTTGCGTCTCCAGTAAATGTATCTTGATTTGAGAATGTTATGATATGATATTTGTGCTGGAAAACAAGACGGAAACACTGAGGAAAAACTTTTTTTCCCAGTGTATAAACATGCAAACAAGCTTCCTTCATATTTCATTAAGACTGGACGAGGGAATTACGCAAGACATGGAGGAGTTTTTTATAAAGAGAAAATCAGCCTTGTAAAAGTGCAAAACATGCAAAAACAGATCATTATTTAATGTTGACAGGTTCACATATTTTCTTGAGGAGAGCAGTAAAGAAATGTTACATTTATGTGCATGTAAATTCAATAACTAAGCACAGTTTTTGGAGACAAAGAAGGTTTAAACTATTATGCAGAAATGCATTTGCTGCCATTTAAAAAGCTATTTGGACGTCTTGAGCATCGCAAATGTCTGACTGGAAACAAACCGTCAAATACTGAAAGCAGCTGTCAGCGTTTTGATGAAGCGTCTGGGCCGCAGGGGAGAAAAGACCGAGATTTAGCAAACCGAGAAAAGGAAAGATTCAACTTTAAAGAGACTTTAGCTTCGTTTCTCCACAGGACTTCCTCTGGGGAAGTTGGTAATTATGAAGTGAAGTGCGCTCGAGTGGATTTTGTCGGAAATAAATGGATGCTGTTTTCACTTAGGCCCGTTTCACGTGTTAAAGCGCATGTTTATTTAACAGCACTTGAAATTCTGACTTTACAAGTTTGGATGCAACCTCATTAGTGCTCTAATGCTGCCGGAGAGAATTAGGCCATGTGTCCACCAGAGTGTTTTTAGCCAGATGAGAACGCCTAGCTGTGGGCGCTTGAGAGCGTTTTGGACTATCAGCGAAAGTGTTGCTAGTATCTCATTTCACACATATTTTGTTTCTGTGTTGATTCTATATTAAAATGTCGATACAATGTAACGTATTTTCTCTGGCTCTTGTTTTAAATTATTTTGTTCCGTTATCATGCTTGTTGTCGTCATCTGTTGACGTTGTACAAGCAGAATGTGGCGGTTGGTCGGTGTGGTATTAGCCCCGCCCCTCCTCCACTGTGATTGGACGGCTGGGTAAAAAGTGACAGTAGCCGCGGTTCCATTACCCTTCAAACTGCGCAAATTGAAATTGAGAATTGAGAATACGCCCAATGGAAACACGTCAATTTCGCAAAAACTCCCATTTATCGCAAAAAAGTTTTTACGCTCGCATGAGGAGGTTTTTCAGGCAATCCAAAAAATACATATTTCGCAAAACTGCAATGGAAACAGTTTTTGCGCATTTACAGTCACCTGACGTAGATGACGCGGTGTGTTTGGACAGAATACGAGACAGAGTTCTTTATTAAATTCATATAAGACAAAAGAATTACAGGAATAATGGATTCTAAACCACAAATAAATGCCACAATCAAGACCTCGAAGCAGAAATGAGGGAGAAACACCCAGAAACACCTCATATGTGCCGCTCACAAGTATAATAAGGGTCGTTTTTTACCATTAATGCTTGGATAACACACATACATCTCCTTCCATTAAAGGAGAACTCCGGTCATTTTTAACATTGAATGTCCACAGTAGTCGATTGTCGAGTTCTCCACTGTTGCTTAGTTACCTATGATCACGCGCGTGAACTCGACAATCGATTACTGTGGACTTCGACCGAAAACAGGAAGTTAATACAGGTATGTGCGCTGGCTGAATTAACATCACTTTTATTCATATCTTTCACATCTACTGCAGTCAGATTCACCGTGTTCACTCTGAAGGAATCACTCACATGACCTGTGCACTTGTAATGACACATCAAGGATGTTAAGAGGCTAAAAGCAGGTTTAAAACTTGCCCCATTGAAGTCAACAGGGTGCAAATTTTAAAAAGAGGATAACACGGTGTAGGCAACACCGATTTTTGTCGTTGTTCTCTGTATTGACAGCACTCCAAATGTACAAAAAAATGAGCTCAATGTTAAAATTGACCGGATTTATCCTTTAATAATAATGGCCAGTGCAGTGGCTGGGATATACATAATCCTACCAACGTCCGTTGCCATGGTTTTTGGAATGATTTTACTGATCGCGAGAGGAAAATTTTTAGTTTTAGTCGCATAACATCAGTTAATGGAAACGCCGTCATTTCGCAATAGTTTTTTGTCGAAATTTAGAAAAGAACACAAAAGTTTTACGCAAATCTGTAATGGAAACGCGCCTAGTGATGAGCGCTTTTACCCAAAGTTGAACATTCTTCAACTCTCGGCGACCGGTAAAAACACCGGGCACTCAGCGTGAAAAACCGCTCAGCGCCTCGTTACGCTCATGGGCATGGCGTTTAAAGGAGTCATAATGTTGTGTTACCTTGGATACCCAATGCTCTATTATAGTCTTTCAGGCACTTCTAAAAAAGAAAAGTGGAAAAAAAATCAACACAGAGCCCCTCAGACCCTTATTTCTAAAGGCATTATTGTCTCGCGAGATCTGATGCGATGTTTTGGCTGTCGTGGACGGTCATTATAATAATGCAAATGAGGGGCGCGTTGATTGGTCGTAGAAAAAATACACCATTTCCAGATACATTCTTACAGAAGCCCCACTAACTGAAAGCTATTTTCAAACTGCATGTTTTGCATGAGTTTGGCTAATAATGTTTAGTGGTATATTGTTTTCATACTTGCATTTAAACAGTTTTAGCCACTGAGCATGGACTCCTGTACCGTCACTACTGTAGCTGCTAGTGTAAAACAAAGTGGAAAGATGTGGCTAGCATTCGTAGAGTCCATTCCCCGTGTTTACCCTGAAGGTAACGTTACATACAATAGCCGCATTAGCTGTTAGCTGCTATTTGTTAACCACAGTAGAGCAATAAAAACACAGTTTTACCTTTTCAATTTCTGGCAAGTCCCTGATGGTGGGGATGGCACCTTTTCCCAAACGGAGCTTCGAGGCCAAGTTCGCCTGATATTGCCCCAAATTTGTAAATGATTCCGGTGTAAAATGTTTAGCGCACACACCTAACGATACGCCACTTGAAAGAGTTGTTGGGACAGCGTCATTAAAAATGAATTTCATCCACTGTTCCCTGATAGTTTCGTCCGTTTTTGGTAGATAAAACACATTTGCATGTTGTTTGTGGCAGTCAACCACAGAGCATCTCAAGTGTAGGCTACACTCGGTTTCTCCATCTTTCTCGAGTCGACTAAACTGAATCTGAGGGGGAGAGGGGCGGGCTTCCCGCGGCATAGGTTTGCGGTGTCCATATTTGGTATATCCTCCCCCGTCTTGACGTCAAGAGGGGGAAGAAATCAAAATCTCGTTTTTTCGTGCGCGTGCACGTGGCCTATTTTACAAACCCTGAGGTAAACAAACGCTTCACTTTTAAATATCGGCTTCCCGGCCAGTGTACAATCATTATGCAATCATAACATACATTGATTCTCGTGGAAAAGTGAAATTTCTACATTATGACTCCTTTAAAAAACGCAGCGCTCCCATTGAAAACAATTGGAAAAATACGCGGGCCGCGTGAAAAAACGCTTT
This sequence comes from Rutilus rutilus, assembly GCF_951802725.1. NCBI lineage: Eukaryota > Metazoa > Chordata > Actinopteri > Cypriniformes > Leuciscidae > Rutilus > Rutilus rutilus. The sequence goes on from NC_140233.1 coordinate 3,657,530, forward strand.
GGTGGACACAGGGCCTTATGGGAAATGTAGTTTTGTTGCTTGCCAGCTCATTTCTTACACTGCAAAAGTTGATTTTCTTTCTTCAGTATTTCTGTAAAAAAAATATCTTAACATTTTTAATTGAAGATAAATTTACTGGAGACCGAAAATTACTGGTGATAAAATGAAAAATTATGAAAAATGAGTGTGTTGAAAACAAGAAAAAATATCTGCCAGTGGAGTCAGAAAAATTATTAATTCAAAGGGAAAACAAGTTTTATTTTTCTGACTCCAATGGAAGATTTTTTTCCTTGTTTTCAACACACTCATTTTTATTAATCTTTCATTTTATCTTAAGTCATTTTGTGTCTCAAGTAAATGTTATATTACTCCAGAAAAATTATTAATTCAAAAGGAAAACTAGTTTTATTTTTCTGACTCCATTAGTTTTTCTAGTTTTAACCATAAACTCACTGAGTTTTGATATATTTTTCAGAAAACAAGACTTAATATTGTATGTAATTGTTCTTCGCAGATAAATAAGAATGTTTTGATATTTGCCCTCGAAAAAAGTAGTGTGAGCTACTGTTACTAGCAGCTCACAAAATGAATTCAAAGTAAATTGCAATGAAAACTTCATAATAAATGAAGGAAACGAGAATGAGAGCTAAAAAACAACAAATAACAGCTCATTTCTGATGTGAAAACTTTCTTCCCAGTGAAAAAAAAATCACATTTTTGGCACCAGGGATCATATTTGAAGTGAAAATAGAGGCGATTGTGACTTTAGCATTGTGTCAGCAAGTCCTGACTCGTGTTTTCGCAACTCGGTCAAATCTGTTCATAACTTCATGTGGCGAGTAAAAACTGCACCCATAAGCTGTTCTGATGATATAAAAACTGCAGCGCATCAAATGTAATTCATGCATTCTGCTGGAAAACACACAGACAATACAACACTGCACTTTCCAAAAGCTTGTCAAAATGTATTGTGTAATTAAACAGCGCATTAATCAGACTAATGTGATGTTTGATGGTGTTGACGTGATTATGGGACCTTAGAGAGACCAGACAAACATCTCAAACACGCCAGAGTTCAACAAGGGCGACGATACTGAAACACAACATTTCAAAGGCACTTAAAATCTGCTGGGTTGTGTGTGTCAAAATCAAATGAATGCACATTCAAAACAAACCTTTCTGAGCCGGCAGACAGGCGTCAGAAATTATTTTAGTTATTATATTTGATTCAGAATGCAGATATAGGCAAGGGAGAGAGCCAATCACAATGCAGTATTGCAATGACTTAATGAATATTCGGACAGTAGAAGTAAGAAGGTCCGCTGTTTGTTGCATGCACTTGTTTTGAAATGAAATGAATGTCCAGAGTCCAGAAAACGACTCATAAACCTTCATTACAAGACGTTTCTCTCACTATAAATGTCATGATAGCTGACTTTATGAATGTTAATGTACGTAATGTAAGTCCTTAAAACTCTGAACATTCTAAACACCCAGTTTTTGTTTTGTTTTGACATTCCATTGTATCATTCTTCAAACGAATGGAATGTTACTTTTGTTACATTCTCTGAATGTTCTAAAACAAGTCGTAACATTCAAAAATGTCAGACTAATGTCCAACTGAAATATTCCAGAATAAAACCTTCCAAGAATTATGTTTTTGTGCAAAAGTTTTGAGAGCATTAAAGACCAGATAACTTTGAATGATCGTTCTATTAATGTCAGTGGAAGCACTTATTTATTTGGTTAGTTAACTGTTATAAACGTATAAACTCAGCTATTTTAGCCAAATACGTTCCAACAAATGGGCTATTACTGTACATCGTTTTTAATTATTATTTTAGGTTTAATCTACTTTTAAAGGCCCATCTCAGAATTAAAAGAACATGAAATCACATTCCAGTGTTATTTTAGTATTTTATTTATATACCATAATTGTGTGTGCTTTTGTAATTTTTCAACTTATTTAGGTTCGTTGCCAAGGCTTTTTAAGCTTACTTTTTTTTTTTTTTTATCTGATTTTAAAAAATGCAAAAAAAATCTGATTTTTTTTTAAATCTGATTAAAAAAAATTCAGAAAAATTCAGATTTTTTTTTAATCTGATTTTAAAAATTACAAAAAAATTCAGATTTTTAAAAAAATCAGATTTAAAAAAATTCTGAAAAATTCTGATAAAAAAAAATCAGATTTAAAAAAATTCAAAAAAATTCCGATTTGTTTTATTTATCTGATTTTATTCAACAAAGACATTGGCATTCAGCTGTATTTATCTTCTTCAGAGGTTTTGTTTGTGTTGTTTCTGAGAGATGTGTGGTTTGTCTCACCTCAGTGTCGTCTGATTCCTGCAGAGATCAGGAAAGATCAGGATTAGACTCGGACGCTGGAGGAATCAGACCAGGACATGCTGACGTACTGCAATATTTCACACAGCTCATGTTATTATAACAGCCGAATCCTGCAGAACCGTCACACTCATTCAGCGCTGCTCGCGTGACTGATTTGAGCTATACTCACATTTAATGAATGTTAAATCTGTTTTTCTGTGTTTGTATAATCCAGTGAATGAAATACTTTCAAATGAACAATACAGCTGATTTGATGTTTCTAAACACACTGCTCTGAGAAAGAGAGTTGATCAGTTGCACTAAACTCGGATGTTTAAAGGGGTGGTTGATTATGATTTGACTTTTCTAACTTTAGTTAGTGTGTAATGTTGCTGTTTGAGCATAAACAACATCTGCAAAGTTACGACGCTCAAAGTTCAAAGCAAAGGGAGATATTTGCTTTTAAAGAAATCGCTTTTTAAGGACTACAACAAACGGCTGGTAGAGACTACACAACATTCCTCCCGGGTTAGTGACATCACCAACCCTAGAATTTACATAAACCCCGCCCCCTGAACACGATTTATAGATTATCAAGACAGTATATGCTAATCAATGACTAGAAGATAACTACACACAAGCTACATAAACTCATCAACTAACCATTCAGAAATGTCCTGTTGCTTCTACATGTTGTCACTTCTTCTTGAGTCTCTCCATCATTGTCTGAATCCGGTTTGAACTTAAAAGGCTAAAAGTTTTTGAAATGTTCAGTGCATGTGTGTGTGAGGTTATCTAAGCTGCTAACACACACACACACACACACACACACACACACACACACACACACACACACACACACACACACACACACACACACACACACACAATATCTATCTATCTATCTATCTATCTATCTATCTATCTATCTATCTATCTATCTATCTATCTATAAATACATTTAGAGCACTTAAGTTAGTGATTACTTTCAACCAGCATAACAAAAAGAAAATGTTTCTGGAACAAATCCCCTCTCCTGCCTTTAAATGATCATTTTTAACATCTACTTATTACTATTTTTGTTTGTATAATTATTTTGTTTTTATTATGTTCAGTTCAAATCTATTTTGTACTCTGCTGTAAACCCCGAACAGCTGGTGTTTTTTGAAGGCGTGCGTGCGTGTGTGTGTGTGTGTGTGTGTGTGTGTGTTTTGTGAAGGCGTGTGTGTGTGTGAGCGTTTTTTTCTGAGGGGTGCGTGTGTTTTGTGAAGGCGGGTGTGTGTATGTGTGTGTGAGTGTGTTTTGTGAAGGCGTGTGTGAGTGTGGTTTGTGAAGGCTTGTGTGTGTGTGTGTGTGTGTGTGTGTGTGTGTGTGTGTGTGTGTGATTGTGTTTTGCGAAGGCGTGTGTGTGAGTGTGTGTGTGTGTTTTGTGAAGGCGTGTGTATGTGTGTGTGTGTGTGTGTGTGTGTTTTGTGAAGGCGTGTGTGTGTTGTTGTTGTTGTGTGTGTGTGTGTGTGTGTGTGTGTGTGTGTGTGAGTGAGTGTGTTGTTGTGTGTGTGTGTGTGTGTGTGTGTGTGTGTGTGTGTGTGTGTGTGTGTGTGTGTGGATTATCTTGGGTTAATAGAAAATATTCATCTCGGTCACGTCACTGATGTATTTCTGTTTGCCACGAGCTTTAGATTGGTTTGGTTCAGGTGTGTTATTTATGAGTTTGTTGTCCTGTATTGTGGTGATTGGCACGACGTGATCGAGATGGATATCTTTAAATAAGCTTTGCGTTTCGTGGAAAGAGCCGGTTTTGAATGCAGGGCCGATAAGAGTGTCTGAAAGAGCAACTGCAACATGACGAGACGCGAGACTGAGAACAAACACAAAGCTGCAGCGCTGCAAATACAACACAAGATAACTATAATTTAGGCTTATGCAATTATTGTCTTTGTCTGATTAGGGTGTGTGTGGCCATCTGGAAGCTCACAACTGTAGATTCATTTTAATGTTGCTCAGGTGGGAAACACACACACACACACACACACACACACACACACACACAGAGAGAGAGAGAGAGAGAGAGAGAGAGAGAGAGAAAGAGGTTGTTAGCAGATGGGAAGAAGTTGCACAACATGTTATTTTCAGACAAATTGATTGGTTGTGAAGGTGTGCATGTGTGTGTGTGTGTGTGTGTGACAGAGCGAGAGTGTTTTTGTGTGTGTGTGTGCGCGCAGGTGTGAGTGAGTGACAGAGTGTGTGTGATAGAGAGAGAGAGTGTGTGAGTCTGATTGTGTGTGTGTGCAAGTGTCTGTGTGAGTGTGTGTGATAGAGAGAGTGAGTGTGTGAGTCTGATTGTGTGCAAGTGTGTGTGTGTGTGAGAGACAGAGAGTGCGAGTGTCTGTGTGTGTGAGTGTGTGTGACAGAGGGAGAGAGTGTGTGTGTGTGTGTGTGTGTGTGTGTGTGAGTGTCTGTGAGTGTGTGTGTGTGACAGAGAGAGTGTGAGTCTGATTTTGTGTGTGTGTGTGTGTGTGTGTGACAGAGAGAGAGTGTGAGTGTGTGAGTCTGATTGTGCGCGAGTGTGTGTGTGTATGTGTGAGTGTGTGTGTGTGTGTGTGTGAGAGTGTCTGTGTGAGTGTGTGTGTGTGTGTGTGTGTGTGTGTGTGTGTGTGTGACAGAGAGAGAGTGTGCGTGTGTGAGTCTGATTGTGTGCGAGAGTCTGTGTGAGTGTGTGTGTGTGTATGTGTGAGAGTGTGTGAGCCTGATTGTGTGCGAGTGTGTTTGAGTGTGTGTGTGTGTGTGTGACAGAGAGAGAGTGTGCGTGTGTGAGTCTGATTGTGTGCGAGAGTCTGTGTGTGTGTGTGTGTCTGTGTGAGTGTGTAACAGAGGGAGAGTGTGAGTGTGTGAGTCTGATTGTGTGCGAGTGTGTGTGACAGAGGGAGAGTGTGTGTGTGTGTGTGACAGAGGGAGAGTGTGTGTGATAGAGAGAGAGTGTGTGAGTCTGATTGTGTGCGAGAGTCTGTGTGTGTGTCTGTGTGAGTGTGTGACAGAGAGAGTGCGAGTGTGGGTGTGTGACAGAGAGAGTGTGTGAGTCTGATTGTGTGCGAGTGTGTGTGACAGAGGGAGAGTGTGTGTGATAGAGAGTGTGTGAGTCTGATTGTGTGCGAGTGTGTGTGACAGAGGGAGAGTGTGTGTGTGTGTGTGTGTGTGTGTGTGTGTGTGTGTGGTCCTGGTAAACCCTACATTACGGGGAAAAAATGTCCCCACAAAGTATGCAATATCTGAAATCCTTGTGTTTGTGGGACATTTGAAAATGATGGTGATGAAAACCCACAGCCGATGACGGTTTATATAATAGCATTTATCAAATATACCTTCATAAATATCAAAGCTTTTGTCTGATACTTCTAATGTTGACGAAACGTGTTTAATCTTTCAGAGCGATCTTTAGATGTTAGTTCATTGCTCTATGACAAGCGTTCAGCCTTTAACACTGATCCTGTGTGTGTGTGTGTGTGTGTGTGTGTTTCATTCAGACATCATTTTCTGAAACTCAGCGGGACGCCTTTAATCTTCACTAAAACATTGATTAAAGGATAATATACATGAACAAGACCTTTATTAAATAATAAAAAAAGATGTAAACAAGGCCTAATTAATCGTGTGCACTAATGAGTGTGTGTTAAATCACAGCCATGGGCGGAAACACATCACAGAGGAAACCAAAGAGATTGTTTAATTTATGATTCAGCGATTTAATGAGGTTTATGGTTGTGTTTCTGTGTCTGTGCATTCATGCATATCACTCGTGTAAGAGTTTACTGAAGTGTGTGTCCTGCGAGAATGCATTCATGCATCTGTGTGTGAGCGGGACTTTGTTGTCCGCACAACTTCAAATGATCGTGATTCGGTTACTGCAGCAAAAGAAGCGAATAACACAAGATTTCTCTTGATTTCTCTCAGCAGTTTGACTGAAATCAGCAGGACTGAACTGTGTTTGTGAACGTGCTGATGGTCAGATGCAAGACAACAGAAAGGGGTAAAAAAGAAACTGCGTGGCTGAATGATGATCTGATGTGAGCAGATCATGTTTGATTATCAGTGAGTGTTACTGTAACGCTGGGTGAACTCAAAACAAAACAAAGGAAGAGCTGGATCCAAATGCAGAAATAGTTTAATAACAAAATAAACATAACAAAACCAAGGAGAACGGAAGGAGCATCACCTATAACGTACATACAAGAAAGGACAACACCAGACAAAGAACATGAGAAACACTGGGGTATACCCACACGGTGAACGTGATTTCACCAAGTACCACATGTTCCTGGATCAGCATCTTTGTTGATCCTGGACCAACTTTCCAATCAACCAATCAGATAAGAGGGACAAGTTTACAGTTTATGGCAAGTTTAGGCTTAGAACCAGGGTCAGGTGCTTCAACATCAGTGTTATTCACATATCATTTCCCTCTGATTTTAGGGAAAGGTTATGGGTAGGGGTAGGTTTAGGGGTAAGGACTACATTTTGGGACAGGAATGTTATTCCAGGATCAACAAAATATGTTGATGCAGGAACATGTCTTACTTGGCAAAATCACGGTGACCATACACACACACACACACACACACACACACACACACACACACAAGAGGAACACAAGTTAGGAATCATGACGTTACACAAATAATGCGTCTGTGACATTGGGCCTCATTTATGAAAAGATAACAACCAGTCTGTGTCAATTTATGATTAATATTGATTCGTTTAATATAGTGATGCACCGATATGAACATTTTGCCCGATACCGATAAACCGATAATTCTTTATATTTGAAAGCCGATAACTGATATATCAGCCAATAAATCTAAAACCAAGTTTTATATCATTTTTGAGAGCCTGATTACAAAAACAAAAAAAGTTTTTAAAATTAAAATGATAAAAAAAGTCTCATCATTAAGTCAAGTCAAGTCAAGTTTATTTGTATAGCGCTTTTCACAATACAGATTGTATCAAAGCAGCTTCACAGTATTAAATTAAAATAATACAACAAGGTTTGTTTCTAGTGGAATTTATTGATAAAATCAAATTAAATATCCCCACAATATCCCCAACTGAGCAAGCCAAAGGCAACAGTGGCAAGGAACCGAAAAACTCCATCAAATGACCTAATGGTGTCCTAAAACTCCATCAGGTGACCCAATGGAGAAAAAAAAAAACCTTGGGAGAACCCAGGCTCAGTCTGGGGCCAGTTCTCCTCTGGCGTTTATTAACTAGAGGCCGGATTGTAGTTTGAACTGTAAGATTAAAAATATTATATGAATGCCTGGCTGAAGAGATGCGACTTTAATCTAGTTTTAAACTGGGAGAGCGAGTCTGAGCAACGAACAGTATCAGGAAGACTATTCCAGAGTTTTGGAGCTAAATGTGAAAATGCTCTCCCTCCTTTGGTGGTTCTGGATATCCTAGGTATGACCAAAAGCCTTGAATTTAGTGATCTTAAAGTGCGCGATGGATTATAGGGCGATAGAAGATCCGTTAAATAGACTGGAGCTAAGCCGTTTAGGGCTTTATAAGTAAGTAGCAATACCTTGTAATTAATACGGAACTTTATAGGTAACCAATGCAGTGATGATAAAATCGGTGTTATATGATCATATTTTCTTGATCTAGTAATAGCCTTGTCCCACCAAGCACACAGTTATGATGTTCTCATTATAATGTTATGTAGCCGATCTGACAGACTCGAGCTGCACATGTTGTGCTGAACTGTGTTTTCCTTTTTTGAAGTGATTTCCATCATATTTCAAGCAATTCAAAACCATCATGTTGAACAGTGCGCATCTGAAGTGTCTCAGCTGAAGGACATAATACATTATTTATCGGCTTTAATATATGGGTTAAATGTTCTTATTGGGCCGATAATGATAACATAAAATGATCATATATCGCAGATACCGATATGGTGGCCGAAATATCGTGCGTCTCTAGTTTAAAACATGATTGAGTCAATCTTACATGTCAGTTGTTCATAAACATTCTAAAAGAAACTGACACATTAAATTGAATTCTAATTGTTGCAATAAATAGATTTTCACGCTGAACTGAGACATCACAACATTTAAAAAAATAAATAATTTTATAAAAAATTTAATAATCTTTATGTATGTTTTGAATATTAATGTATTTAATTATCATCATTACATATTGATAGCAAATATATTTTTGATGTCAAGTTCTGTAGATAAAACCATTTTAATAAACAGTTTCCATTTGCAAACTTTATTAAAATTAAATTATATAATCTTTTACTAATAAGGCTGGTGAACAAAAATAAATAGGTAGCGGCTGTTTACACTAAGTGCAAGCAATAGATTCCATTTACACTTATGTGTTTACTGTTTAATAAGTGTAAATAGATGCTAGTGATGCTCAGTGTTGTTGTACATTAAACGGTATGCAATAATAACAGTGTAAATTATACAGTAAAGTAAAAATGGATGCCACTTTATTGAGACAATAAAGCCCTCCCTCCACCAACCCTTAACCTAACCGATAAACATTATTATTAAGCACACGTTAGACACTTTTCGAATATTTGCTTTTTTTAAATTGAAAATAAATGCCTTTTCGATCTGATATGGGAAAAGCGAGTAGAGCGAGTTAAGCAAAAGGCGGTTTCGAACTCAGATTGATTTGCGTCAAAACGTTCTGCCACTTGTCTTACTATTCAACTATTACTACTGATGATAACCCAGCATCTTTGGTCATTTTGTCTGGTCCAGTCAGACATCAGTGGGCGGAGTTAGTGTAAATAGCCTCTGCCAACATTTCATATTAGCACTTAGTGTGTAAATAGACACTCCAAAAAAGATATGAGATAGTAGGAAAAAAAAAATATTGCAATGCCTTTGCGTTCACACAAAAGTTTTGTAGTCGCCTGAGAAATTTTGCATTCACATGATAATGACAACATGGCGGATGTAAAATGTCCAGATTACATTCATAAAACTCATATTCATAGCCTACTATAGAACATATTTTTTAGCAAGCACAAAGTTATTACTTATTCATAATAAGTACCTAGGCCTACTCAAGATAGTATGCGATTTCGGATGAAGCCCTCTTCCTATACTTACATGATACACACAAATAAATGATCTTAAAGCAAATCAAGACACTTCAGCATCCACACACACACACACACACACACACACACACACTCTCTCTCTCTCACTCACTCTATCACACGCACACACACACACACAGAGGCTAATTTCCCACATCTGGTTGTTGTAACTGCATTAACCAGCCTTCACAGTCTCAGCACCACCAAACTAATTCACTTTAGCAGAGGAATAAAAAAAGCAGCGATCTTTAAAAACCCAATATCAGATTAAGCCTGAATCCGAGTCGCCCATAAACAGGAAGCCGAAACGAGGTAAACGCATTTGGCACGAAGCTTCAAAACATTTAAACGAACAATCTCAGGGAAATTAATCAAGCTTAGCAACAAAGCAGAGCTTCATTATTTTTGCGCTATCACACATCTGATAACCGCTTGCCAGATATTTGCGTTTCGCGCTCTTTTGCGAGCCGCTTTGTTTAGTACGAAATGTGTTATCGACGCAATATTGACGAGCGGTTTGTGCGAACCAGATGCGTCTGAACAGAGATAAGAGAGCACAGGTCAAACACACACTTTATCGCAAAAAAAAAAAAAAACACGGTCAGGAGAGCAATCTATCGCCATGACATTTAGACACCGAATGGGAAAATATCCCGGTCTGCACGAGAGTTGTATCTGATCCGGCCATCGATGAGAGTGAGCTATGAAATGGTCAAAGTGTTTTTGAACCATGAGGTAAAAAATACTTAAAAACAAAATTAAAGTGGCAGAAATGCAAGAGTATAACTTGTATTCAGTATTCTCTGTATATCTCCGTCCATCCGCAGGCTATTCCCTCAGAGCTCAAACAGTGCAGTTCAGCAGAATCTAGACCATAAAGAAACATTCAACAAGAAAGAGAATAATTCACCTTCCTGTTGTTTTAGTCCAGAAGAGGAACATTTTTATATTGGTTGTTTTTCATGAGCAGCCTAGTGTCATTGTGACCAGCATATGATACTGGATATAAAGTCAAAGGGAATATATATTTTAGTAGTCCGGACACACTGGCTGGAGAAAAGTATTTTGCCATTTAAAGTCTATTAGAAATAGAAGCCACATGAGAAGAAGAAAAAACAGCAAATCTTAATTATTACATAAAAAGTCCAAATTATGACATAAAAAGTAATGACACAGGCCTACATACTAAGTCATAATTCTGGCATTAAATGTCAAAATTATGACAAAGTTATGTCATTGTGTAACTTCTTATGTCATGTTGACAAAGATCAAAATTGACATCAGTCATAAAAAGTCATAGTTATGACATACTAAGTCATGTTGACATTAAATGTCAAAATTATGACATAGGCCTACTGTATGACAAGCTGAAATTATGATGTCAGTATAAAACAGTAGGCCTATGTCAATTATGGCAAGTCAAAATGATCACAAAGACTTAAGTATGTCATAATAATTTCAAATTTTATCACATAAGTCACAATTATGACACTGGTTGAAATTATGACATATAAAGTCATGATGGCATTAAATGTCAAAATTGATTAAATGTCAAAGTTGAAATTATGACATAATTGTCACAATTATACTGTCTTACAGTATGGCAATTATGACAAGTCAAAAATACGATAGACTTAGTATGTCGTCATTTCGACTTTTCATCACATACCAAGTCCAATACCAATAATTGAGATTTAAAAAGTCTAAATTATGACATAAAACTCAAACTTTTAAAGTTATAATTTCGATTTAGCATGTCATAATTTTTACTTTTCATCTCATAATTATGATTTACAAAAGCATGATTATTTTCTTAAGTGGTGGAAATGGGCTTCCAGAAATCTACTGTATATTAATTGTATTAATATTATTAACAAATTTCAGGCTTTATTGTGAATGATGCATCATGCATGTTGGCCGATGCTGCATGTTTGAGGAATAATTCATGTCTGTAGCACAAAATAAGCACTGAAGTATGAGCAATGGTGGCACCACTAATCAGCCAAATAAACATTGTTTTACTCAATTGAGTGTTTATTCTCACTGATAAAGCAAAAAAGCAGCGTTTAAAGTGTCATCTAATCTTCTTAAAAATGGAGGGAAAAGATGTGTCCGTCCCTGCAGGGACTCGAGTGTCAGGAACACGACTGCATCCAGACCTGAGATTAGTTGGAGGAATTACCAGTTTCTCTTGGAGACAGCGAGAGTGTTTGAGCGTGATGATGAGATCTGTTTGGCAACGGTCACACACCCTCAGCGTCCTCCAACACACCACACGTGACGTGAGCTCCATGCATGAGTGTGAGACACTGTGAGGCGAACTCTAATCTCACAGGAAAATGTAGCTATTCTAGTGAGAGATAAAGTGCTGATTTCTTATGACTGTAAAAAATTATTGCAATTTTAACTGTGAAAAACAGTAAAAATGTGACAGTAAAAACCTATTAATTGGTAAACAGTAAGCTCCCGTACTATATGTGACCCTGGACCTCAAAACCAGTCACATGAGTCAATTTCTTTAAATTTAGATTTATACATCATATGAAAGTTGAACAAATAAGCTCTTCATTGATGTATAGTTTGTTAGGATATGACAATATTTGGCCGGGATACAACTATTTGAAAATCTGGAATCTGAGGGTGCAGAAAAACAGAAACATTGAGAAAATCGCCTTTAAAGTTGTCCATTTATGTTCGAGATTGTGCTGCATTCACTCACAAAAATAAATGTTTTATATATTTACGGTGGGGGGGGGGGGCCTACAGTAAAACTGCACATTTTAGAGTGGACTTTTATTGTGGCCAGCCTAAGGCACACCTGTGCAATAATCATGCTGTCTAATCAGCATCTTGATATGCCACACCTGTGAGGTGGATGGATTATCTCGGCAAAGGAGAAGTGCTCACTAACACAGATTTAGACAGATTTGAGAGAAATAGGCCTTTTGTGTACATAGAAAAAGTTTTAGATCTTTGAGTTCAGCTCATGAAAAATGGGGGCAAAAACAAAAGTGTTGCGTTTGTAATTTTGCTCAGTGTAATAATATACCCGTGCTACTTGTGACTGGTTTTGTGATCCAGGGTCACATATGGGGAAAATTAAAATACTGTTAAATATAACATTTTTGCAAGTAAAAAGACTAAAACAGCTATGCTGGTACTGTTATTTCTGCTGCTGATGAGCAAGAACGCGACTTGCTACTGCCAATACACACACAACACGCTGCTAAGACACACTGCTGCTGTACAATATAGCATACATGAATTACCCGTAGCAGGTGGAGCTGGGGAAGGTGGAGGGTTTCTGAAAGTGCGCTGCAACTGCTACAGAAAATGCTGAAGGTTGAGCACACAAACCCATTGGCTACTGTTACAGCAGGAACCAATCAAATGTGCCCTGTAATTTTACGGAATTTTTCGTTAACCATAAACACAATGCAATGCGCAATTCAAAATACAGGTAAACAGTAACACCTGTTAAAAAAATTAAATATTTTTCATATTTCCTTCATATTTATACAGTACATTGTTCCCTATATTTAAGTACTTTTTCTACAGTGTTTGTTTACATTATTACTGTATTTTATTACAGAATTATTCTGGCAGTTATTCTTATTCTGGCAATCATCAGCTGCCAGTAAATGATGGTGTTAATGTTGTAAATGATGGTGTTAATTCTGTAAATGATGGTGTTAATGTTGTAAATGATGGTGTTAATGCTGTAAATGATGGTGTTAATTCTGTAAATGATGGTGTTAATGTTGTAAATGATGGTGTTAATGTTGTAAATGATGGTGTTAATTCTGTAAATGATGGTGTTAATGTTGTAAATGATGGTGTTAATTCTGTAAATGATGGTGTTAATGTTGTAAATGATGGTGTTAATGTTGTAAATGATGGTGTTAATTCTGTAAATGATGGTGTTAATGTTGTAAATGATGGTGTTAATGCTGTAAATGATGGTTAATTCTGTAAATGATGGTGTTAATGTTGTAAATGATGGTGTTAATGTTGTAAATGATGGTGTTAATGCTGTAAATGATGGTGTTAATGCTGTAGGCCTAAATGATGATGTTAATGATGTAAAGGTCTTGTGTGTTGTTTCTTTCCTATACAGGCTATCAGCACTCAAGTCAACTAGTATTATACTTCAACTTGGCACTGCTGGCTTGTTTGACATCGCCTGTAAGGTCATCATGGAGAGCGCCGGTTGTTCTCTGATCTAATGGAGCAGTTCAATTAGATTAAAAACGTGTTTGTCTATGCTAAGCACATGTAAACAGGAGACGCAGCGAGGACTATTAGCGCAGATTGTTGCCATATTAGTGCATTAATTCGTTTTCCGTGGGAAATCTGCGAGCTATAACGAGACGCAGTGATGAGGGAAGAAACATTGACTGACGCCTGCTATCTGACAGAGAGAGACAAAAAACTTTTCAATGGAATATTGGCTCTGATTTGACGGTTTCTTGATTTGGAACGGGAGCGCAATGCAGTAATCCCAATTTTGATTTATACTTTCAATTCCTTTTGCATTTCAGCTGAGGCATGGATTTCATATTTCCTTGATTACATTGGTTAAACTGAGACCGTATGAATATAAAAGCGCTTCATCTTCAAAAATTAGATTTCATATCCGTCATTTATAAGGCAAGAGACGGCAAACTAGATTTTCACATTTCCTGAAGAAAATTCAGGAAATATCATTAGCTATTAATCAAAGCCTGGCACGCGGTGATGGACAGCACTGAGAAATTAATATTATATAATAAGAGGATTGTGTGCATGTAATAAAGAGAATGATGGCCACTGGATAAAGGGAATGAAGCTGACCGCATAAGACCTAGAAAAAAACACATCTTCTGTGAGCCCAAAATACATATTTAACCATCTGCTTGCTTCCCAGTCCACGCAAAAACAGCATAGTGCTTTATTTTCTTTCTTTAGCATGCAGTTTCATTTAGAACTTGTATGCTTGTTTTTCACAATGTCTGATGTCAACTGAAACAGAGTAATGACAATGAGCCTGCAATGCTGACTCTTTCTGCAAGTTACAGTGTTTGACAGTCTTTATGAGTCATTGATATGTTCATTTATTCAACGATTCATTTAAAAACGCTGTACTTTTATTGGTCTGCGCAGCTCCGCTTCAAGTCAAACACATCTACTAACGCACTTAGTAAAGAAAACATTGGGGCTGTGCTTGAAATCGCCTCCTATACCCTCATTCACTATTCCCTACATTAGTCCACTAATATAGTTGAAGGAGTGAATGTAAACGAGTGAGTGAATTGAGTGCGCCGGAAGGGCTGCCACTTTTGCATAGTTTGATCTTGCTGTTTAATAATCATTTGAAACTTAGCAAACTGGCAGCTCCAGTAGTTATGACAAGATTTATCTTGAACCCTATCATGAAAACTATGTACAAACCTTAATTGAACAATTGAATAATCAATTACAAAGGATATTACGCTGCACCCACATCGGACCAGCGGTTTGTAATATGGATGGATGGATGATTCAGTGGCGCCATCTTCTGGTCAGACGTGGGAATTCATTCGACATGACCCTCACAGTGCATTATGGGTATTCTCTAGCCGTTGAGTACATCGGTTGTACGTTCTTTTTTGGGAGGTTTGCATTCAAAAAGTATTCTCGTCACTTGATAAACTTAAGGTTGAGCCGCTGTAGTCACTTGGACTATTTTAAACATTGTCTTTACTAACTTTCTGGGCCGGCAAGTTTCAATAACAGAGAAGCCTATGGAGGAGTGAGACAGCTCTCAGATTTGATCAAAAATATCTTCATTTGTGTTCTGAAGATGAACGAAAGTCTAACGGGGTTGAAACAACATGAGGGAGAGTAATTACTGACAGAATATTTAATTTTTGGGTGAACTATCCCTTTAATGTTACATTGAGCGAGCAGGCTGAACCAGCATTTGGGTTAACAAAAATAACCCAGCATATTTTAGAGTGTAGTGATCCAAAAACATGGTGACTATTAAAAAGAACAGCTGATTAACAGTTAACAAATGTTAAAAACTGTAGAAAGTGAACTTTAATATGCAATGCACAGAAACCTTCTGCAACCGAAACCCTATGTTTTTTTCCTACAGTAGGATGATGTTTAATAAAGAAGAGCCCTTGAACACTACGCAGGGACGAGTGCTTTCATCTGAGTCCTCGTAATCCAACTCCTCGAGGTCTTTACTTTCATTTACGCAGTTCAGAGCGAGCGCTCGAGCTTCACAGCCAATCACAGCAAACCCTCCATCTGATGTGCTCCTGTATTCTGTGTGCCGGGAAAGGTCAGTGTGGCGGCAGTAATCTAAGATCATTCCTGACTTTCACCTGTTTAGCAATGCTAATAACGCTGGCCTGATCGCCACATGCAGCAGCGACTATCAAACCACATTAAAAACATGCACATCAATCTGAGGTTTCAACACTGCAGTAAAGGTGCCTGCATTGCAGTTTTGTAATTAGCTTTATTAAGTCCACTTGCATTGTCATTCAAGGCAACAAGTGACCCTGTCATTTCCCTGTTCTCCAATATGTTTCCTGTCACTGTTTCCACTTTCTTGATTTATAGCAGCTTGTAAAATTGATTTCTGTGATGCAAGGCTTTTCATGTGAAAGACAATGAAGATGTGAGGCTGTATACGATCTCAATGCATTAACATTTTACATTTATTTTAATGCAGCTTGTAGTGAAAATCAAGCTTTTAATGTTGTTTATGTGTCTATGTGGTGTTTTTAATATGCTTTAAGACAAACCATGTGTAAATTCATAAGTCGACAGCATTGCTGAGTATTTTGTGAACCAAAGACAGTCTCAAAAACACGCTTTGAAATCGCTGGTGTTTCTGACGTCACAAACTACCTTGTAACCAATCAGATCAACGTGTGATCGTCGACCAGTGGATCTCTGAGCTGAGTGAGTGAGTGGAGGCGGGGCTCATTTGCATATTCATAGAACCGCGCATACTAAATGAGGCAAGGGTGTCGAGTTACATTCAAGATATTTTAAGGCATGAAGAATTTTTTTCAAGGACAAAACATTTAAATATGTAATTTTGGTGATTAAAGATGAGTTTTAAGGGATAAAATGATTGACTACAGGGGGACTTTAAGTTATTTGCTTGTTCAGTTCATGCACAGATATTCATCAGGATGAGCAAAGGTTCTGGATACTGAATACATCCATCTTGTATATAGCCGATTAATTCTACAGGCTCATGTGATTTAATAGGGCTTGATTGAGATTTCTGAATGGTTAAGAAATGGTGAAATGCCTTGTTAAGCAAGTATTCATTACTTCAGTGAGCTCATTGTTTCTGCTTTAAAGTATTACATTGTTTAAATTATACATTTTTCGCTAGCTGTGATTTTGTACATGTACATTTCTGCTACATAACTTAAACAGTCCCCTCTGATAACAGATCACGCTAAATTTTAATGTGGACTCGTGCATTTTTTGTAAAGCTGCTTTGAAACGATGTGTATTGTGAACGGCGCTCTACAAATACATGTAAACTGAATTGAAATGAGTGCATAAAACGCAAAAGAGCAACAGACTCTCCATGTGCTTCATCATAAGAGACACATCGTCACTCATCTGCTCTTCACACTAACACTGAGGGAATATATCAGAGTCTTAAGAGCTCTATAGGCGGACTGAGACCGCAACCAGAGCCAGACCACAAACCGTCGGGAAGAAAAACACCACAAGCTCATTTCATGCTTGTCATTCATCCCCTGTAACCTGAATGGCTCTTGCGTTCGAGAGGTGTGTGTTCAGACGCCTGCAGGGGGAGATAACACACACACAGCGTTCGCAGGTATGAAGGAGGGGTCAGGCAGGGTTTGGAGGAAGAGCTCAATGAGACTCACACTGTTTGTTTTGCATTGATACTGCGGTTATTTTGGTGAGTTTATGTAACGCAGACAGTCATGATAGGAAGTTTAATGAACTGTCAGATGAAGAGGTTTACAGGGAATGATTTGAATATCAATTTAGGTCCACTTTTTTTTTTTTTTTTTTTTTTTACAAACATACAGGCCATTTGTAACTTGAATATGCGGGACTTTATGACAAATTATGACAAAAATATCTAAATTATGACCTGCTAGGTCATTGTTATGACAAAGACTCAAAACTATGGCATACTAAGACAAAATTATGAACGTATTATTTTGAACGTACAGGCCATTTGTAACTTCGATAGTTTTTTTAGCTCTTAAATATGGAAGCCCATTTCTTTGGTAAATCATAATTATGACGTATATAAGCAGTCACTCTAAAAGTTGCATCTTCAACAGTGTGATTTGATGACTGTGGAATTTACTTTCTCTAAAAAGTATTGCATTACTTATTAATAATTATTTTCTAAATCCCACATCAACCTCGGCGAGGATAGACATGAAACTGCTCTTTTAATTCTTTCAAATGAATAATGTAAAATTGCATAAATTATTCTTGGAGTGACCAAAGTATTTAAAGGGAGAAGGTTACATTAAACACGCACATTTTAACATTAGACGTTAAATTTTGATGTTAATTGAAATTATAGAATTGTTCTGTAGTCTATACAGTATTTAATGCAATTACGTCAGAATGAATGAACTCTGATTAAATTACAGAACAATTAAGCGTAATCTCTTTACTTTTTCAAGGGAAAAGTAATTAAATTACAGTAATTAATAAGTTACACCAAACACTGCATATAAATCATAATTATGATATGCAAAGTCATTATTATGACATAAAAAGTCAAAATGATGGCATACTAAGTCGAAATTATGACATTATGCAAAAACGAAGTCATACTAAGTCATCATTTTGACTTTTATGGTATAATTGACAAAGTCAAAATGATGGCATGCGTCATTATTATGACAAAAAAAAAGTCAAAATGATGACATAAAAAGACAAAATTATGGCATGCTAAGTAATTATTATGACAAAAAGTCAAAACTATGGCATACTAAGTCGAAATGATGACATAAAAAGTAATTTATGACATTCAAAGTCGAAATTATGACATTCAAAGTTGAAATTATGACATAATTCATACCAAGCCATAATTTTGACTGTCATAATATACAGAGAATGTGACATGCCAAGTCATTATTATGAAATAGTCATAATTATGAGATAAAAAGTCAAAATTATGAGATAAAAAATTTAGATTATGACATGCTAAGTCATTATGACATACTAAGTCATATTTATAACATGCTAAGTAGACCTAATTATGAAAGTCAAATTATGAGATAAAACAGAACTTTTTGTGTCACAATTTTAAGTTTTTAATGTTATAATTTTGGTTTAGTATTGTCATAATTATGACTTAATATGACATAATTTACCAAAACATGATATTTTTTCTTATGTCACAGAAATGGGCTTCTATAATCGAAAATAGATTTCCAGTGCGTTGCAGAATAAGGTGATGGGTACACGCAGAAACACACTCGCAGTGGTTCATCGGACTGTACAGGCATCAAGGAGATTAAACTGAGACTTTTGCTTAAATCTATTCTAGTGTGAAACTTTTCTGAAAGTGGATGTTGAAGTAAACCTCCAGAGACGTGAGGAGACGCCGAGGACATCGCGGACTCGAGGTAATGATATCCAGGGTTCCCACACCTTGGTAAACTTCAAATTCAAAGACCTTTCAAGGACTTTCCAGGTCCGATACCCTCAAATTCAAGAACTTATGGGGACACATTTCAAGAGAGAGTAAGGTTACATCGTTTCAGCGGTGTGTCTGTGAAACGTTGAGGTGGGCTATCATTGTAGTAGTTTCGTGCACATGTGAACGTCATGGCAACATACAACACAGAGTACCTCTATGGCAAGCCTTTTTAACATTTAATCCTTAAAACCTACTAGTATCTATTTTTATGCTACTAGTACTTATTTTTTAGATACTAGTATCTTTTCCATTAAGTAAATGGAAGTGTGTATTTACTGCCAATACAGTAAAACTGCACATTTTAAAGTGGCCTTTTATTGTGGCCAGCCTAAGGCACACCTGTGCAATAATCATGCTGTCTAATCAGCATCTTGATATGCCACACCTGTGAGGTGGATGGATTATCCCGGCAAAGGAGAAGTGCTCACTAACACAGATTTAGACAGATTTGTGAACAATATTTGAGAGAAATAGGCCTTTTGTGTACATAGAAAAAGTTTTAGATTATTTCAGAATAATAACTACTAGTATCTAATATATATGTACTAGTCACAATTGGAATACACACTAGTCAGACCTGAATAGTTGATATCTGAATGACAGATCCCCATAAAAGTCAATGGCAAATTTTTTTATTTGTTACTAGTAACAAAAGAATAGTTACTAGTCACGATTGAAATAAGTGCTCGTAACTAATGAATAAGCACTAGTATCTAATAAATAAGTACTACTTCCAATTTAATAGGCACTAGAATCTAATGAATAACTACTAGTATCTTTTAAAAAGGTACTAGTATCTAAAGAATAAGCACTAGTAGCTAATGAATAAGCACTAGTACTTAATGGAAAATATACTAGTGTCTAAAAAATAAGTACTAGTAGCATGAAAATAGATACTAGTAGGTTGTAAAGATTAAATGTTAAAACAGCTTGCCATAGTACCTCACGCGGGAAACACTTAACGTAACGTGTAAATGCGCGTAACTAACGAAAATCAAGCAAGCTAGTATCCATAGGCCATGAAGTGTTGGTGAAATAACACATTAGCGGACCGGAGGAAATAAGATGGAATTTTTCCCAGAAAACCTCTTGCACAAAATAAATTCAAGCACTTTCAAGGACCCATCTATGTGTGTTTATTTTCTAAAACTTTCCAGGGTCTTCATATTCACAAACTTTCAAGGATTTCAAGGACCCGCGGGAACCCTGGATATCAAATCTGACTCTCAGATGCACAAAAGAAGTGTCACTCACTGGAGCAGATTCAGCCGTCCACGAGGACTCTGTGACACTCGCCGCTGCCAAGCAATTACACTGGAGAACTGGAGAACAAGAGCTTCAGGACACGCAGAATCACTGAGGGAACATCCACAACTGGAGGAGAAGAGAAGACCAAACACGGCCTGGAATCAGACAGTCAAAGTCACAATATGAGGATGATCCTGCCAAACGCTCTTGGGCTAGAATGTGTGTGTGTGTGAGAGTGAGTAGCCAACATTATATATATGGGAAAATCAATATATATATGGGTTATGGTTAGGGTTAGGGTTGCATATTTCCACACTGTTTATATATGAAAACAAGGAAATATTATTATTTTATATGCACCGATATAACAACATGCATAGCAAAAAAATTGCCTAAATATGTTTTACTAAAACATTTAATTAATTTTTTAAAAAATGGCCGAGTGATGATGCAAACAAAACATTCCTTCACAGTTTTGAATCCATCCACCAGTTTCAAACTTGCATGCGGCTTAATTGGAAAGATTTAGAGCGTTTTGTTAGTCAATGCAACAAGAAGCAAAGGTTACATCATACTGCCAGAAAACAAAAAAATTACATAAATGTCAGTGCTTTTAAAATATAACACGTTTTCAACATTTAACTTACATGAGCAGCAGAACACACAAGCATGTGAGCCTGACATTTCTCTAATTGATTTGAAAGGCTCTGTATGTTCTGAAGCTTGCTGCCTTTGAAATGAAATAGAAGCATTTCATCTCTTTTGTTCGGTTTGTTAGCAGCTTTGTTCATTTCTCCGACATTCATGTCAGCGATGAAACGTTCAGTGTAGAGATTTGCCATCAGGCTAGTTCAATAGTTATAAGCCTGTCGGTTTCACAATCGGACTGATATAATAACATCACTTATCAGTCTGAGAGAGGTTATGCAGGGAAAGCTGTATTTCTCCTTATGTCAAATAATAGTCTAATCTGTTTTATGATGACAGTAATGACTTATGCACTATTTAAGTCTGCACCACAGGCTAATCATTACAAACATAATGTTCTCTAACTTTTTCTTTTCTACTTTCAAACCGATTGACACGTGTCTAAAATCATTTAACATTAGCCTAAGCTGCTGCATGTATCACTGATGCTTTTCAAGTTGTTTTGAAGGGTGAGATACCAAAGATTTGCTGTTTAAAAAAAAAAAACTTTTGGCAAGACTATGATATACTGTGTTTATATAATGTTAAAGTCTATAAGACCTTATGCGCCAGAGAAACAAGGGCGTCGCCATCTTTAGAATATTGTCTTTTAACTTGCGTGTTTGCGGTCGCTCTGTATATCTCTATGACATCGCTGTCCAGAAGTAATTAGCTTTTGAAGTGGATTTACTTAATGTAAAGTTAACGAAAGTTACCATGAGGATTGTAATGTTTAAAGCAGATGTCTTAACAAATGTCAGTCGACCGTGAAGATTTTAAAACGAGCCGTTCATTCATAAGATCGCTGTGAAAATACAGACCGGAAGACAAAAGACAACGAGCGCAGCGCTGAAAAGGGGCGGGGCTACATAGCGTTCCAAATCATGTATTATAAAACGGTTAGTTCCAATCCTTGATTCTGATTGGTGTAACAAGTTAGCTCAAAGGGGAAATATTAATAATAACTCATAATTATCAATTATGATTAATTATTAATATTTGGGTCAGTTAATTGGATTAACTTAAGGTAGCTAAATTAATATTACAATCAATTAATCAGTTCGTACAACGAACTCTTTTGATTATTCATTTATTCTAAGAATTATTTATACTTAAAATATGGGGGAAAATGTTTTCGCACTTTAAAAAAAGCAAAAAAAATTTTTTTTCACAATTTTAATCACATTTCCTGCATTTACATACAAAATATGTCTTACTTTCTTTAGTTTAATAGGGGCCAGTTGCCAAGACTTGAGAGAATAATTTTATAAAGTCAAAAATGTTCACCATTAATGTTTTATGTGCAAATAAAATTTAAATAATGTGAGACTCAATTTCCACTGTAATGTAGAAACAACATAAAGACAGTCTATTTTAAATAATTGTTTAATGGCATCTTTTTATGAATGAAGGCCATATCACTGTAGCTACTGATGTCTCCATGAAAATGATTTTTTTACTTTTGAAAATTATAACAACTTTTAATGTAAGTGAACTTAAAACTATCCTCACATAAACCCCCAAATAAATGTAATATTTACCTGTGCCCTTCCTGTCTAACAGGTATGAAATATACAGAAATTGAATTAGGTTATCAAACAGTCCGCACTGCATAAATTATACTTATTACAGCTGCAAGCGTTCTTTAGTCAAGAGCAGTTAGTGATTTTCTTTGTTGCCTTTGTTCTCTGGTTAACTTTACTGACAGACAGAATTAGTGGCTGCTGTCACTTTAAGATCTGCTGCTGGTGACAGGCTCTCGCATTTCATTTTCTCATTTACTCTTGTAATGTACACAATCATTTCGATCTTCAAAGTACCAATTTATAGAGACCAAACATGGTATACGTGAGGTTACACTGACCGTTGGTTCTATAATAAAATACATAGTATCAAAGAGATAATAGTATCAAAAGATAATAGTATTAAAAGACACAACACAAGACAGTAAATCATTCACAAAAAGTTCTGGGATGCATGTTGATTTCATGTTAATCAGTTCATCGATAAATGAATGCAGGAGAGTCTGTTCTAATATCTGTAGGTCTTGTGGCAGAGGCCCCGTTCACATTGCTAAGAGTCATAAAACCAACTTATCTGATCGTGGTCATGGTAACTAAGACCTTCTTGCCCTGTTTGGGGGGATGGGGCCACAGATGCCAGAGTGAGTTCTAAATATCATTTGTTAAACTATAACAAATACTTGTGTCTGACTTGTCTCAGTCGTTACATTGGTCAATAGCTGTTTTATTCACAATAAAACCACAGACTGTAAAAAAAAATATATTTATATAAAACGGTTAGTTCCAGTCCTTGATTCTGATTGGTCAATAGCTGGGCTTTATTCACGGTAAAACACGGGTAACCGCTTCATCCAACGGTTCTATGTATCACTACACGACACCCCTAGCAACCACTCTTAGCAACGTAAACATGTTTGTTCTCATTGATATTGTTCATTGAAGCTTAAAGAGTAGAGTATTAAGAGATTGAGTAAGCGAGTGTATCTGCATTTACAGTAGACATAGCATTTTCCTTCAGGTCAGTCCTATATTCTTAATAAAACAATCCGTTTGAATGTCCGCTGCGATATCTTGTCATTTTAACAGATACGTTTTTTTTAACACGGGTTTTCTGTGTCCTAGTCATTTTTGCGTCTTGTTTCTCCTTGTTCACACAAGTTTCAGTCCTTTCAATATAAGAGTCTTCACGAATCACTATTGACTGACTCACTCATAAAGACAGTATTTTCCGCCATCTAATGGAGAAATAATGTAACGTAACTTCTGATGCTGTTCACGGCCAGGGACTATTTTTTCCAGCGGAAGGAATGCTTTTAGTGATTTTACTTCATGAAAATTCCATAGATACATATTTTTCGGCTTTAATATTTGTATTGTGTGGTAACCGTTTTAGAAAAGCTTTGCGTCGTGCCAAACAATGCCCTTCAGCCGTGACTTATTCACGATACAGCACAACCTCGAGTACCTTATTGCTTCCTTAGTTTAGATGCTCTCTATAGTAGACTAGAGAAGCTCACTGGGGTCACAGTGATGTGATAATGATGTGATATTTTAATAGCTGCTACTGCTTTGAAAGCTTGTTGAAAATCTTTTGTCCTGCTCACTGAAAACCTTTGGGAGGCGAATAATAAAATGTCTGTTTCAATAACAGCATCATAGGGAGATATTATTCTCCTTTGCTTTTAATGAATCATGAACTTTCAGATCCTTTTGTTGGATTTTCATCTTGAGGGAAAAACACATTAAATTGGCCTCTCCTGATGTTCATGGCCCAAAATGAAAAGTTATTATAAAACAAATAACATAATGAGAACTGGAGCAATCATTATTCCCGTTTGCTTATCTATCTATCTATCTATCTATCTATCTATCTATCTATCTATCTATCTATCTATCTATCTATCTGCAGTTACATTGATATGTGACTGTGTTTAATAATTAATCAACACTGGTGGTTCATTCAGGAACGAATAAAGTGAAACGAGTCATTGAATCATTCATAACTGATTCGTTCAAAAACACAGATTCAGAAACGAAACACAACTAGTGTTTCTCATATAGTGGTTAATTCTTCTATGGCTCACTTTGGAATTATTATTTTTGTTTAAAGTCCAATTTTGTAAAGTCTTCACTTTTCACAGTCGGATTTGGTTCGATTGAGTCTGTTGTGTGAGTCAGTTCAATCGATTCATTTTAAAGCGACAGACGAGCGTAGAATAAACAACGATATTGTGTGTGTGTGGACGTTAATATAGTTTTTATATATTGTTATTTTATATATCGTTATTAGTTAGGTCTTGGTGTGAATGGGTCTTGACAGATTAATAGAAAAAAAAAAAAGTTTTAAACTTGCTGGAACGTGAGAAAAGAG
>NC_140233.1:3687500-3785000 GCF_951802725.1 Rutilus rutilus
TGACTACCAGTGACATTTATGACCATAAATGATCCAGACACTTTGAGCTGATCATGTTTTGCTGAAGTGTGTTTTCTTTAATTGCTAATGCTCTTTTTACACACAGACTGAACACAATGAAGCATTGCTTGGTCACTGGTTGAGCTAAACTGGTATTATCTAATTGTGTAGTTAAATTTAACAGCTGACAGATATTCAACATAATTCATGTGTGAGACAGTCTAACAGAAGGACGGACAAAACCAAAATATGAGTTCTTGTCATATTTTATTACCAATTTTGAAAAAATAGCGAATAAACTGATAATGTGAGAAATGTGTCTGAATACATTTTGGTTTGACTGTATTTTGGTACATAGCGGTGAATTCAGGTTGATTGGAACACTTTTTGCCATCGAGATGACTGGGGAAAAGTGTCCCAATCAAACTGAATTCACCTTATTTAAAGTAAAATAAGTCAAACTTGGTCTTTAGGGGGAGTGGCTCGTCTAGACTCCGCCCATGTGGGCGGGGCTTCAGGTGGCGCAGGTTTCATAAAGCCGCGCGCGCGCATCTGCACCAGCAGCGGCACCGCGCACCGTGAGAGCTCCGTCATGGCGCGGGAGTCTCCGGTGTGTCTGGACGTTGCGCGCACTCCTCCCCCGTTACAGTGTTCCCTCCCGTGATGCAAGCACTTCACATCCCCGGGTTGCACCGGGCACCTGACGCCGAGCAGGACATGATGGCGGAATCCCTGAACCAGAGCTCCTTGAACGGTTCCGAGCTTAACCGAGTCAACAACCTGGAGGACATCGACGTGGCCGCGGACGGGACCCTCGGGCTCCGCGTCATGATCTCCATCGTGTACTCGGTGGTGTGCGCGGTGGGTCTAGTGGGAAACCTGCTAGTTTTCTTCCTTATGAGAGTCCGCCAGGGGAGGAAGAAATCCACAATTAACTACTTCATCATGAACCTCGCGGTCACGGACTTCCAGTTCGTCCTCACGCTGCCCTTCTGGGCGGTGGACACGGCGATGGACTTCACCTGGCCCTTCGGACACGCGATGTGTAAAGTAGTGGTCACGGTGACCGTGATGAACGTGTATGCGAGCGCGTTTTTTCTCACTGCCATGAGCGTTACGCGGTACTGGTCCGTTGCGTCCGCGCTTAAGGACCGAACGCGCAACACGCGTTGCTCGGTTAAACTTGTAAGCGCGCTCCTGTGGCTCCTGGCAACGGTGGCCTCGGTGCCCACGGGGATATTCACCGGGGTGAACACAATCAACGGTGTTAAACTATGCCTAACGCGTTTTCCTAACGGCCAGCATGGGCACGCTCTCTATCACCTCCAGAAAATCTTAGTTGCGTTCGTGATCCCGATGCTCATCACCATCGTTTGTTACATACTCCTTCTGCGCCTCATCCGCCAACGCAGCATGAACAACAACTTCCCCAAACGCAGGTCTAAAGTCACCAAATCCGTCACGATCGTCGTCCTGTCGTTCTTCATCTGCTGGCTTCCCAACCACGCCATCACTTTCTGGGGAGTCCTGGTGAAGTTTAACGTAATCCAATGGGATAAGATCTACTACGCGCTCCACACGTACGTGTTCCCGGTCACCATCTGCCTGGCGCACTCGAACAGCTGCCTGAACCCGGTGTTGTACTGTCTCATGCGCAGGGAGTTCAGGAAGATGTTGAAGGACTTCTTCTGGAGGATCTCGTCTCCCGCGATCTCCAATAGTTGTCAGATCCGCCCGTTCTCCGGAACCGCGAAGACGCGCGACAGTCAGGCCGGGATTCCGCTGAACGTGATGGAGACCGAGGATTACCGGTTATCGGTGGTGAACGGGCAAACAGACGTGCTCCCGTCCACAGACTGCACTGTTATGAGGTAGACTGGAGGAAATCTATTTTTTATTATATCATTGTTGTGTCAAGAACTAAAACATTGGTCCGCTTTTTTAATGCTTCTGGTTTTATTCTGCGTAAAGGCGCGCGTGAAGCACACCTGGATGTACAGAGTCTTATGCTGCACTGCATTTCTTTTTTTTATGCATATATAATTTCCACATTACTAATGTTTGGAGCAAGATATTGTTGCATTGCATTGCATAAAAAAATCAATAAAAAAAAATCAATTGCTCAATATAATTATATAAAATACTGGTAACGCTTTATTTTACAGTGTCATTGTTACATATGTTACAGTTGCTATTGAAATAACTATAAATTATGCATTATTACATGCAATTCACCCTAAACAAAACCTAATCCTATAGTAAGTTATTATTACCGAGTACTTAAATGGAGAATTACACTGTGACACAGACACCTAAAATAAAGTGTAACCAAAATAATTATAATTTTTTATTAAGATACAACAACAATCCTTATATATCTTGAAAAATGCACACACACACACACACACACACACACACACACACACACACACACACACACACATAAAAAACTAGAGCTTAATAAAACATTTTGTATAATTCTTAAACCTAAACATATTTTCATATTTTGAAATTAAATTTATGAATCACATCAAATATTCCATTCCCTCGTTCCATTAAGATTCATACAAAATGTTTTATTAAGCTTTAGAATTGGTTTTCTCGTTTAAAATTCTTAATTCATAATATAAGGAATATTGGAATTTTACTATTAATCGAAATGCGTAACTCTTGAAAAAAGGCATATATATATATATAGGCTACACTATATATATATATATATATACACACACACACACACACACACACACACTTGTTATTATATCTTAAAATGATGTATTATTTGAGCAACCTCATATTTTTCTTTTTACTCATATTTGAGGTAAAAGGTTATTGCACAAATATGCCTACTTCAAAAAAATCAAATACACTAAAAAGTTGCAAATTTAATTACTGTAATTGCTTATACATCTTAGTAATTGTATTAAGATCCAGCTATATATGTATGCTTTATTATATTTATTATAAATATTTGACAAACCCCTTTTTTTCCCACTTTTACTCACGTTTGGAGTAAAATTGTGTTGCTTTTAAAAAACAATCTCTGCCCTGAGATCGAAACAACTGCCATGATTTCACGAGTACACGAAGCAGACGTTAAAGCAGCAACTTGAAATACATTATTCGTTTCTTGTTTTCCAACCCCCTTTTTTTCTGTTTGCATTTATTGCCTGGAAATTCAGAAATAATTAAAATGTATTGCTCATCTGAAGTGTAATAAAGCTGTGTCAGTGGCCTCAACCATGTGAAGGTGAGGGTCCGAACGGAAATGAATGTAAACAGTGTTACTATGTTGTCCATTTGAAGGACATAATAAAGTCCTGTCTTATCATAGCAATGTTTGTTTTTCTCATAAACACAATTACAAAGTTAACTTTTACTGTTATTCCATCTAATTAACATTTGACAGCAAATCTACTGCGCTGGACTGAAGCTTTAGTTTATTATCTCGACACAGACACATTAACACCACGACAGGGGAATTTATGAGCTTCACCATGCAAGGATGGTTCGGTTCACAAAACAGAGTCTGCTTTCAGTTCTTGCTTTTTATAGGTTATAATAAACTGTTTAATGTTGTTTTAACAGAGAGAGAGAGACATTTATTGTTAAGCTTGAGACAAAAATAAAAAATGATTTCTGTTGTGTGAAATGTGATACATCACAGACAGTGTAAAATAGTCTCTATAAACACAAGAGGGCACTATGATCACAATTTCAAACACAATACTCTAATAATCACTAATTATCTGAAATCTTAACTTGTACTGAAGTTTCTTGAAAGTCAGAAAACAACTTCAAAAGTCACACAGACAGACACATCTGCTCACTTTCACAACAATCCCACCGTTAGTTAATGATTGAATGGGTTTGGCAGGTGGTTTATCAGTTAAATATGGTCAGGGTCGTGAAGTTATTTCATTTTTTTGCTGTTTTAGGAAGGGTTAGAGGCTGATTTATTGCTGGTCTGAAGTTTGTTCGGCATCGACCGTCAGAAACGTCACCATCTTGGCAAAGTCCTCGTAGTGGATCTGTCCATCAAACGCCACGCCGGCTTCACCCAGCAGCTCTTCAACTGGGACATAAACATCTCTTATTATATTTCACCGAGTTAACATAATGAGCAATTAGCTAATCTGAATGAAAGAACTCATTTCTATGATGATATGTTCTGGATTGTTTCTGGACTGAAGATGTTTTCAATATTCAGCGTTGCATTTAACATTTTTTTACATAAAAAGTCAGAATTTGCAACATGTTTCCTACTCGTTTTGTTTTTCATTTTAGAGATTTTGGGATATTGCTTCACACTTCACATTAGTGGAAAAAAACACACATCTAAAATACACATTTATTTATTTCCGTTACACATACATATCTTTAAAAGCCATATTCTCAAAAGGTGTCAGAGGCTTGTTTATTTATCATTCTCTCAATTTAAAGAAACGTTCTTCCTAAAAACATGTTGAATTTTTTATTTTATTCCCTGATTTTTGGAGTGAAAAAAGAGAAATACAAAATCTCCTCTAAAAAAACCTTTAACTCTAATAATTTAGACAACATTAAAACATGATTTTTGGACCTGCCTTTATCAAATGTTCAGATTTCTCTTCTGGGATTGTATGCAAATTAGTTAATATTTAATTTGATAATGCCTTAAGTGACTTAACCCTCATCCTTCCCTTGCGTTTTATAACACATCTTTCCCTCGCGGGTCAAAATGAAATTATACTTAATCTATTTTTTTTTTTTTTTGTCCAGAAAGCTTATTTTAATTCATTTTGATGATATGTTTTCTATTTTTTTATGCAATTTTTTTGTTATTTTTTATTTTATTTACCTTTAAATTACTAGATTTGTTCAATAAATAATAAATAAACAGTAAATTAAGCACATTCCTCTCTTTCTTTCAACTTAAATTCAAAATAACTCACAATTTAATGCATAAACCTTTTAATTCAGCTCAAAATATCTTACATTGGGTGTCTTTGCAGACCTCTTGTGGAAATAAAATAATATAACATGATATTTCGTGAGTCTAGCTGGCCTTATAGCTCTATATGGAGTAAATGAGCTGTTCCGCTGGGTCCTAAAGTCAGTTTCTCTTCAGTAATGCATTCAGATACACATGTAGACGTTATAAAATAATTTTTTGGTAAAGTTTTAGCATTTTTAACTTGAATTTTGAGCATTTTTTTAGTTTTCTATGTGTACTGAAGCATTCCTCACATTCCTAAGGGGGTCAGATTGACCCGTGAGGGAATGATTTGTTACTTTTAAAAATTTCAACCACAAAACTCCTTGAATCCATTCATTTTTGTGTGTGTGTGTATTCGTGGTTCAAGTGCGACAAAAGTCCTAGGGTCTTGTACCCCTCTAATGAACACTCAATTTAAAAAAAAAAAAGTGTTTCGTGTCAAAATGACCTGAAGGAAGGACACACACGACTTACCAAATCGTAAATACGACCTTCCCTTCCAGTTGACTTAACTTGAAAAAAGTGAACTTTAACTTAACTTTGCAAAAATAAACTTTACGCGTAATTGAAAATATTAAGTTATGTGGACTTGTCAACTTGACATAATTAAGTTATGTCAAGCTGACAAGTCCACATAACTTAATTTTTTCAATTACGAATGAAGTTTATTTTTGCAAAGTTAAGTTGTTAAAAAAAGTGAGGAAATCCATTGCCTTAAAATTATTAAAGGTATAGTGGAGGATTTTCCCGAATTTTAGAAAAGAACCGCCCTCTCCACTTTTTGAAAATATGCACATGCGCAACACTCTACCTGCTCCCAAGAGGGAACGCCTATTAAACGTGTGCACGAGAGAGCATGCACGAGCCGAGTGTGTGACTTGTGCCAGGGCTAGCATCGCTAATCATAGCTTACATTAACTTTTACTAGAATGGATTTCTCCAAATAGCATGCCAAACTTTACCTGTTGAGTAGAAACTTCGCGACTGAGGCATCAGCCCAACCTGTGCTTTTAGCGCACGCCAGTGTGTGAAATATTCTCCCAAAAACACTCTGGTCTTGTTTCTTTCTTCAGAGGCCTTTCTCTTCTTGTCATACAATTCGTAGACACTTTTTCTCTTGCGACCCTCAGACATTTTGAGAAAACCCGGTGAGAACGGGCGAGCTTCAATGAATGGCTGAAACCGTAGCTCACCACACATATACACCTGAAAGTGCGCATGCGCAGAAAGCGAAAAACTACCTAGGGACGAGCACGTACGACGGCCTTACGTAAACATATCACCAGAATGATTGACAACTAGGAGGACCAATAGTCTTGATGATCCACCCGGAAAAAGAAAATCCTCCACTATACCTTTAAGTAAATAAACTTCGCGCGTAATTGAAAAAATTAAGTTATGCGGAATTGTCAGCTTGACATAACTTAATCATTACAAAATTAACTTTTTTTTAAAGTTAAGTCAACTGGTCACAGTTTACAGTGTGGGACTTGAACGTATCATACCTTCTTGATCTGTGAGTTGTTCTCCAAAGCCCGTCAGTCTGACCCTGAGCTCCGACGCCGTGATGAAGCCTCGCTTCTCCGTGTCCATCAGCCTCACGGCCCGCAGGATCTCATCCCGAGGGTTTTCCCGGCGGATCTGCGCGTGCATCACGCTGAGAAACGTGGAGAAGTCCAACTCGCCGCTCTTATCTAGGACAGACAGAGTCAAACACTTTGCCAGAAAGCTTCGGATGCGGAAGCCGCTTGATCACGTCTGACAGGCTTTGAGAGTCAAATTCATTCCGCCAGGTTTATATTTAGTACATTTCAACACATTTGTCAAGCATTTCATCATGTGATGTCAGTTCATATGTCTCTCCTTTCCAATAAAAACCACTCTGGATGTGCTGTTTTTCATCTGTGTGACTCTATAAACCATCTTTCCCTGTTCACTGTCCTTATCTGGATGTACTGGGCCCTGAAGTCTGAGACTGTTATTGTTGAGTTTCATACACGTACTCCTACTGATTTCCAGTTTATTTTACTTAGTAAGCAAAGTTTACGCTGTTGACTTTACCTGGGGATTGGACGTTTAGGAGGACATCTATCTGATAGCCTAACACTGGCGTGAGTCATTTGTTTGGACGTTCAAATACTTCCAGTCTCTCGGTTTAATGTTCAGAGTCGTCAGTGATCGTTGTCAATGAGCCACCTTGACTCAAACAATAACATCTCATTCATTTTCTCCACTGATTTTTAACTTAAAGTCCCCCTGTGGTGAAAATCCAGCTTTTAATGTTGTTTATGTGTCTATGTGGTGTTTTTAATGTGCTTTCAGACAAACCATGTGTAAATTCATAAGTCGACAGCATTGCTGAGTATTTTCTCCTTAAAACTGCAGTGAACCAAAGACAGTCTCAAAAACACGCTTTGAAATCGCTGGTGTTTCTGGGCATTCAGGTCTCAGCCTACTGGACCTGACTGACACCTGGATCAGACCAGAGGACACCGCCACACCGGCTGCCCTCTCCACTAACTTCACTTTCTCACACACCCCTCGCCTGACTGGTAGGGGTGGAGGTACTGGTCTGCTCATCTCAAACGATTGGAAATTTGAACTGCCCGGTCATGTAGATTTGCCTTGTACAACATCAGGAGGATCAGGCCCTTCCTATCAGAGCTACACAACTCCTTGTCCAAGCGCTAGGTCTATCCAGACTGGACTATTGTAATGCTCTCCTGGCCGGTCTTCCAGCTTGCACGGTCAAACCTCTGCAACTGATCCAGAACGCTGCAGCTAGAGTGGTGTTCAGCGAGCCAAAGAGAGCACACGTCACTCCTCTCCTCACAAAACTGCACTGTTAGGCCCTGTCCCAAATGGCACACTCCGGACTTGTGGACTTCCTCAGAGTCCACACTTTGGTGACGTCATGTAGTGCAGACCTATAGGGCCCTTGGCGCGAGTCCACGAGGGCGCATTGAGAGGTATTTTTGGGACAGACTTGATCAGCACGCCGGAAATAACGGGCTGTTTTTTTTTTTTTTTTTTTTTTTTTTTGCATTACAATGGAAATAATACAAAACAATGAACATGAACATGTGGGGATACAGAGAAAATGAAAGTAAATAATAACAGTAAATAAAATATTTTTACAATTTATATAAAACTTATTCTATAATACAGGATATTTTCGAAGCTCTTTTATTGGAGGGGATTTTTTGAAGTGAAGAATAACTGTAAATCATAAGCAAAAAATTTGCAACTAGGTTTGAATTTAAGGTATCTTGCTTTGTGAATATGATATTTACCCATCGTACAGAAAAAGTTTAATATATCATCTAGCTTTTTATTTTCAGAGAAATCAGAGTGAAAAATAACCTTACTGACAGAAATACAGGCCTGGTTGTTGTTGGACAGGAGAAATCACATTTTTTGCGCTCCAACGTCTCATCTCCATGTCCACTACACAGCCTAATTTTACAGTTCTATATTTTGATATTGTGCATATCACCTGGGCATTAGACAATAGATACACCATGCTTATTTAAATGATGTATACAGTTGTACATAATAATACATAATGTTCCA
The DNA here is from genome assembly GCF_951802725.1 of Rutilus rutilus. Taxonomy (NCBI): domain Eukaryota; kingdom Metazoa; phylum Chordata; class Actinopteri; order Cypriniformes; family Leuciscidae; genus Rutilus; species Rutilus rutilus. Next base: position 3,696,052 of record NC_140233.1, read on the forward strand.
TTTGAACTAAGATTGCAATTTTAAAACATAATGAAAATGTGCATGAGTTTCAGATGAATTTACAGGTTTCAATATTCATACTATGTTTACATATGACTCAGTAAAGCCCTGCCATTATTTATTTAATGAATCATAATGCGATCGTATTATTAAACGCGCTATTATTATGTTTGAGACATCAACCACTGGTCGATTACCTTAATGTTTGTATAAACTGTAGGTAACCACTGATAAAATGTACATTTAGGTCATAAAAACCGTAATATTTTCTTCTCAGCCATGTCAACAATTATCCGCGAGTGAAATCTCCTCCCATCTGTTGTCTGATTGGCCTTTCGCAAGGATTCCTGGGTAGTTAAAGTGCGTGAAGCCTGCTTCTATGCGGGCTTCACGGAAGACCGCTTCAAGGGCACAAAGGGGGCGCTGCTGAGCACACTTCAGAGCGGTAAAATGCTGAATGGGACAGCCTACGGACTCGTAGACTCAGCGAGCACGCGCAATTCAAGTCCACGAGACCGAAAGTCCGCATGAAGTGCGCCATTTGGGACAGGGCCTTAATCAATGGTATATGCTTCTGTTAAAGCAATCTGTTCGCATTGTTTTTTAAATAATCGTGTTTAACAGCAGAATTCCCGGTGAAAAACTACATTACCCATGATTCCACAAAACAATCTCCAGCAATTAGCATCCAATCTTTAGCATCCATCCACTCCACTGCGAATGTTACAAACATTGGTAAATTTATGCATATTATATAGGCTACATTAAATATATTGTTTATGTAAGGGATAATGTAGAGCGAGGCAGTTGTTATGGCGAATACAACCTCGACAGGCTGATCGGGACCCCGACGCGGAGCTTGAATCAGCCTGAAGGGGTTGTATTCGCTATAACAACCGCCTCGCTCTACATTATCCCGCTAATTACATGGCTACCCACCAAATAAATCAATAATTTGACACAAAATATTGATTTAAAAAGGAGTTTATTGATTTAAAATCGATTGTATTGCTTCCGCTAAAGAAAATAGTCCGTTCCGTCTCTACGGTTAGAATCCTGCGTCCATAGCAACGCTCTGTTTGTCATGGCAACGGTGTGTGTTATACTTCGCAGCGGTTATCGAGAAATAACACACCGCATTCTACATTAGAATTCAACCAAGCCATGTAATAAATATACATAATAAAAATCTTTAAATCAATAGTTTATCCATCAGTCTTATTTTGATTATGTGATTCACAATGCTTCATGGGATTGTAGTTCTTTCCCTCATGCTTGTTTAGTTTATCGATTATAACTCTTTCACGAGGACTATTTTCAACTGACAAAGTTGCACTCTCTAGAGCAGGGGTGGGCAAACTACGGCCCGCGGGCCACATACGGCCCGTTAGGCTGTTTAATCCGGCCCGTCGAGTATTTAAAAAATTGTCTAAAGATCGCATTCATTTTGCCTTTTTCTTGCAATACTTTGCGTTATATATATATATTGCGTTGCATATATTTGACAATCGGAATATCAGATATTTCATGCCATAGCTAGCAAATGTAAAAAAGGAAAAATGACATAAAAGCAGATCATCATTCATTCAGCGCTGTTGTGGCTGCGGTGTGTCACGTAACAAGCTAGACGCGTCACCATGGAAACCAAACAGACAGCAACTTAAGCGCACAGACTTGGTGCACGTTAACTGTGCGTTCACACCGGACGCGAAAATGCGTCAAAATTCGCGCCTGCCGCGTCTAGTTATACGCTTGACCACTTTGTGTGCATTCGCGTGTCAAGAGCGAAATTGACGCGCGTAAAATCAAAAGTTTGAATCGAAATTTACGCGCGTCAGAGGCGAAAGTTTCGAAACCTGTTGGCGGCCATCTTTTTTTAGATGTTTATCGAGCATTAGCATTAGCATTAATCGAGAGAGTCACCGCTCGTATATGCTCTGGAGAGCAGAAACAGCAGCGTAGTGGACATCGTCGCTGTTCTCGGGTCCACCAAACCCTCCGGAGGGTTTCAGGGGTTTCACAATTTGCTCCAGGAGGTAGGTTTGGTGGACCTAACGGTGAGGACGCTGACGAGGAAAGCGTAGGCCGTATAAGCCTCGGCCTCGAGTGGTGGTCGCTGCCTGACGAGCCCGCGCTGTACAGCCCGGCGCGAGGTTCACCCTCGCCCGCACCTAATCTGTGATTTATTTTTGTTTTGATAATAAATGGAGCTGCAGCCTTCAAAAATGAAACCTGTCCTGTGATTTTTTTTTTTTTATACACTAAATTGTGTTTGTTGTCTTTACATTAGATTAATAATGTTTCATATAATCTAGAATAGATATGGAATAAATAGCATTCAATACAAAATGAGTATCTCTCATATATTGAAATCGAGTTTTATGTTTTTATTTGCTTTATTGTGCATTTTTAGTCATATTACAAAATAATTTATTGAGGCCAAACATAAAATAACATTATAAACTGTCACTTCACCACGTGACAGCAGCATGCAAGCAGGCTCCTGATTGGTTAACGCGGCGCGAATTGACGCAGAAGTTCAGATTTTTCAACTCGGGCGGCAGACGCGAATTCGCGTCAAACGCGTGAATGCACAAATAGCACTGACCCCTCATTTACACTGCACACATGTGCGGTGCATTACGTCTGCGACAAGGTTTTATTCCGTCCTCCACGCGGTGCCAACTCACACCGGGAGCATTTCAGAAGCGCAGCGACTGGATGCGCGAGACCACGTGATTTGCCTGTCCGACGTGGTTTTTCTTGATTTTGGGGGTTTCTACCTTACAGTCTATGCTTTCTACCAAGGATATATTGGTGTGCAATACAATTAGGAGTCTGCACATGGTGTTTATTTTTAAATTGACAGTGTTTTTTTACTTTTATTTTGTATTTCCGGTGCGACTTGGACGCGCGTCCGTCAAAAATAGACTAGGCGCCTATATTTAGCGAAGCGGTGCGGAGAGCCGTTTCTGGGAAGCTTCTGAAACGCGCCGCGTCGCGGCCGGTGTAAACACAAGCATTGACTAGAATGGGCGCGATCAGCTCCGGTAGCCGTGTCGCAGCCGTAATGTGCCGCAGACGTGTGCGGTGTAAATGAGGGGTGATAAAATCATTCGCGCATAACGCGCTTTATGGGCCTTTCACACAGGACGCGGTATGCGCGGCGCTGCGCTATAAAACCCATTCATCTCAATGGCTTGCGCCGCGCACGGACGTTTTGTTTCTGCGTCGAGCAAAGCGCAAGCGCAGCGGTGAGCATCATTGGCGTGCTCACGCGCACGCCGCGGGTCAAAGTTCAAAATAGTTCAACTTTTGCCGCTGCGCTCTGTGACGATTACCAGCGCGGCCAATAGAATCGGGGGATCCAAACAAGGACGGAAATCAAAATGGATGAACGGCAAAATTTTATATCTGAATTAAAACAAGAATCATGAAGTCAGCTCTTTTTTTAGAATAAAACATTTATTCAAACATTAAACCTGAAACTAAGAAACAAAAACAGACGTAATAGAGCTCCCGCTAAAAGTTTTTAAAACTCCGCCTACGTCATAGCTCAGCGCAAATCGCGTTGTATCTGAAGGGCAACGCTGAACCCAGCGGCAAGCGCCGCGCATACCGCGTCCTGTGTGAAAGGCCCATTATCGCCAGACGCTCAATTCGCGTCATTCGCGCGAACTTGACGCGCGAATGAGGCGAATTCGCGTCTACCGCGCCGCGCTAAACGCCTCATTCGCGCCGCAGGAATTTTTTACGCGCGTAACGCGTCTTTGCATTGACTTAACATTGAAATGACTCGCGCCTGACGCGCTAAACGCGTCCGGTGTGAACGCACCATAATGTTTATTTCTTTTTTGAAAACTCACAGAGAAAAAAATGTTCGGTAACCCCTTGCACACGTTTAGCTTTTCCTTTGATTTGTCTGCTATTTAGTTTTGCTACTCTGGATTTGTGGATGTATCCTCCTTTATCGCCGGCTTTCGACTAACGTTACGCTCCCCTGTCTGCCATATACAGAACCCGGTTTTGTTCATTAAATGTTCTGATCTACCTTTGCTTTTTATGTTTTATTTTATTATACTTAAAATAAATTTGTATAATCGTTTATTTCGTTTTTTTCCCCACAAATGTATGACTTTTGGAAGTGCAAATTGATTGCCATTCAGTTTTAATAAAGTTGAATTAACGTAACCTTCTGTCATTTTTACTCTTCTAAGTGTAACGTTACACTTAACTTACGTGTTTTGTTTCTAATTTACGGTTAGGCCCATTAAATAATAATAAGGATAAACAATATTTAAAAAGTATAGGCTATAATTATAAAACATCTAATTAAAAATTAACCTCAAAACATAACATGCTAAATGGGGGATATCTAGCATAAAAAAATGTATTGTCAGAATGTCGTCTCTCAGTTGTTGAATTTCGCGCAGACGTTGCCACAACGTAAATGTGTTTGCTCAGCCCGATCTCATGAAAGTTCGAATACCACGAATTGTATTTGTAGTTCTTATGAAACACAGTTTTCGCGTGCATATGATACGCACTTAAAGGGATAGTTCGCCCAAAAATTAAAATACGGTCATCATTTACTCACCCTCAAGTTGTTTCAAACCTGTATGAATTTCTTTTTTCTGCTGAACACAAAAGAAGATATTTTGAAAAATGTCGGTAACCAAACAGTTGATGGACCCCATTGACTTCCATAGTATTTTTTTTTTTTATATATACTATGGAAGTAAATGGGGTCCATCAACTGTTTGGTTACTGACATTTTTTAAAAATATCTTTCAAATTATTTCAAATATTTTTTAGAAATTGCACTCCGCACCCCTAATCCTAACTAATGGGTTTACAGTGCGCAGCGCCATATTTTTGGCGTATAAATGGTACGAGAAATGTAATTCGTGGTATATATATGCACTTTCATGAGATCGTGTTTCATAATCTGCTACTGGGCCGGCCCTCTGTCAAATTTTAAAACCCAGTGTGGCCCTTGAGCCAAAAAGTTTGCCCACCCCTGCTCTAGAGCGAGTGTGGGGCGGGACTATCTGTTTGATTGACAGGTAAGGAGCAGAAGGGGAGGAGTTTTAGGAACCCCATTTGGAAACAATCACTATTTTGTAGCTTGCAACCCAACAGACCAGCGGATACACAGTCAAACCAAAACTTATTCAGACACCATATCATTTTTTTGATTTTTTTACTAGTGTGTGCAGAACACTATAGTTCATTTATGTAAGTGAGGAGAGCAAAATAAAGTAAACTGTGACATATTATACCCAAAAATTCTTCATACAGTGACTACCAGTAACATTTGGGGCCATAAATGATCCAGACACTTTGAGCTGATCATGTTTTGCTGAAGTGTGTTTTGTCTTTAATTGCTAATGCTCTTTTTACACACAGACTGAACAAAATGAAGCATTGCTTGGTCACTGGTTGAGCTAAACTGGTATTATCTAATTGTGTAGTTAAATTTAACAGCTGACAGATATTCAACATAATTCATGTGTGAGACAGTCTAACAGAAGGACGGACAAAACCAGTCAAATATCAACTGAGTTCTGTGATAATGTGAGAAATGTTGAAGGTGTTTGAATAAACTTTTGGTTTGACTGTAGATACTATACCGATGTTATGTGTCAGCAAGTGTCTGTCGAGTTCTGGCAGGGTCGGACATCGGCCCAGAGATCTCATGACCGTCAGCAGATCCTGCGTCTTCATTTTACCAATGCGCTTCTGGTCGTACAGCGAAAAACACTCTTTGTACTCTGAATGAAGACAAAAACACATTAATACACACATAAGTGTATGCAAACATTTAAAACACAACCTCAGAGAACAAAACACCCCTTAACCAAGTTAACTTGGAAGATGTTTTGGTTTAAAATGTATCCAAAAGACAGATATGAATGTTTATGTTTTATAAGGATTGGACACAGTTTGGCAAAGAATCTCTTTAATCCCAAATGAAGGATTTGTTCTGGCATAAACTGAGACAACCTGTTTAAGAGGGAATCAAGATTACAGCATTATCAACAACCGCAGGTGGACGAATGAATCAAAGCCAGACAGGAGCCCTGAAGATTTCTTTGCAGTTTATATCTCCGTGTTTACGGTGTAAATCATGCATTATCAGTCGGTTATGTTCTTGCTTTTATCCTCATATTGTGTTGAGTCCCATCATGTTCAGTTGTCTCTCTCAGTTTACGCATCAGAGGATCTACACTGTGCTTGTGCCGCAGTAATCGCTCCGCTGAAGTGAAATGAACACAACAAATGCCACTTTGTCTCCAGTGGAATAAAGAAGAATAAAGGAATAATGGAAGAATAGCTTCTGTTGAATAGCTTTCTCATCAAAGCAATGCTTTATAATAAAATTCCCATTATAACTGCAATAAAAATGTATATAATGTTTAGCAGATGTTATATATATATATATATATATATATATATATATATATGCTACAGTACCAGTCAAAAGTTTAAACATTACTATTTTTAATGTTTTGAAAGTCTTTTCTGCTCATTAAGCCTGCATTTATTTGATAAAAAATACTGAAATATTGTGAAATATTATTACAATGTAAAATAATGGCTTTCTATTTGACTATATGTTAAAATGTAATTTATTCCTGTGATGCAAAGCTGAATTTTCACTGTCTTCACTGTCACATGATCCTTCAGAAATCACTCTAAATGCTGATTTGTTATCATTGTTGGAAAGTTGTGCTTCTTTAATATTTCTTTATAAGCTGTGATACTTATTTCAGGATTTATTTATTTATTTGATTAATAAAAAGTTTTTTAAAAAAGAACAAGCATTAATTTAAAATATAAATATTTTTGTAATATTATACACTCCCGTTTAAAAGTTTGGGGTGAGTCATTTATTTACTTATTTTAAAAATAAATGAATGAATACTTTTATTCAGCAAGGATGTGTTAAATTGATAAAAAGTCATGGTAAAGATTTATATTGTTGTTATATACAGTACTGTACAGTATCAAAAGCGTTTCATAATGTGTGTTAATGAAAGCTGTTATAAAGTGTTAGTGTAGAAGTGGCTAAATTTCTATATTAACATGTATTTTTGGCTTGTGTTAAAAATATAAAACCGAATTTATCTGACTAATCAGATTAGTAATCAAACAGTGCCTGTAAGGAAGGATTTGTAGCCTAGTCTTGAGAGAGACAATCTTTAGCCTCGGTCTGCTTACCGTTGATTTGATCTTGACTGAGGAATTTCGCCTGGATTTAATGACAGAAGAAGTCAATTATACTTTAAAACGTAAACTTTTTTTTTACATGGAAATAATACGCAAAGAATAGATGCTAAACTAACCATGTCGATGTGCAGCTCTACTAATTAATGTGAGGATCTTGTATTCCTGTAGGCGGCGCTGTATCGCATAAAGACGAGCCGCATTCAAATCTCATCGATTATGATGATGTTAATAAACATATGTTTGCTAAAACATAGAATGGTTCAAACCCAATGTATATTATCCCGTTCAGTCACGTTAGGATAGGACTCCAACAATACGACTAACCAGCGCTGAGGAAATACACGGGTATCACGTGACAGTCGCGTCAACGGTTGACGTTATTCAGCTGTGATTTTAAACAATACTGAATATTTAATATTTAAAATATACAGTGAAAATTTACAAAGTTGAATTATTAATAAAGGCGTACTGTCCCTATTTAAGTAGAGGATACGTCCATAAATTCTACCCCATTAGTCCACAACGTAGGCTATAAAAAAAATCTCTCTTAATTTAAATACATTAGGCCAATTCATTATTTACCAAAATAATATTTAAGGCAGGATAACACAGATGTATAGGAGGGAAAATTAACCAATGTCACTTCCCAAATTGATTATTTTGTATTAAAAGTCTGAAATGTCATACATATATGCAAATGAGGCATTGCAGGCCTATAATTAAATATGCGCTAATTTGCATACATTTTCAGAACAGAAATCAGAACACATGGATAAAGCCTTTTTTATTTTTTTTGTAGACATTTATTTTGGACCTCTCTGGCTCTATAAATCAGAAAATACTGTCAACAGACAGAAAATGCTTTCATAATGTTTTCAGGAATAAAATGTTTATAAATCAGGCGAATGACATGAACAAACCCCTCTGTAAAAACAGCTGGTTTGATGAATAGAAAGTTCAAAAGAACAGCAATTATCTGAAATAGAAATCTTTTGTATAACATTATAAAAGTCTTTACTGTCACTTCTGATCGGTTTAATGCGTCCTTGCTGAATACAAGTATTTTATTTAAAAAAAAAACGAACTTTTGAAAAATAGTGTATCTTGACAATTTAGAATAGAATAGAATAGAATAGATATTGCATGACTTTGACAGGTGGAAATGGACTAAATCCATAGGATGCATGTGCATAAAGTCCATTTTTGAAGGTGCAACGTGACATTAATGAAGAGTTTATGGTTGCAATGCCAGTCATGATCTGCCCTGACAGTGATCTGTGTGTTCAGTCTGCGAGCGTCATGTGTTTGTCTCTCAGGTGAAGTGTGTAAAGGGCCCACGGCTCAGGTATATACATGACTCCTGGGTATTTCTTCCGTAACACCACGTCCTTCCACAGACAGGCGACCCAGACAGTCACTAACACGAGTGATATTGAGAAACTGTAGAGCAGGAACAGTCCGTTACTGTCAGGCAGAAAACCTTTACGCTTCTGGTGCATGACTGTCGCCGTCATGGCAAAAAAGGTGAAGATGAAGGGGATGAAAATTTGTCCTTCCGTCACAAGATACCTGAGGAGTAAACAGCAATTCATTTTAGTCCCAAGTCAACAAAAAGCATGCATAAAAAAAACTCTTACTTGGGGGAAGAAGTGTTAGTAACACTTCACACACTTCTAAAGCATTTATTAATCTCACACTCTAAAAAATGCAATTTAAAAATGTAACCCAACGGCTGGGTTTGTCCATATTTGACCCAAATTTGGGTTAAAACAACCCAGCACTTTTTAGAGTGCCAGCTGATCAAAATGAACTTTTCCCAACACATTAATTCAAATAAGCTTTATTGGCATGACAAATTATGCATTAATTATATACTAAGAATGTTGGTAACCGGACAATTGACGGCACCCATTGACTTCCCAATAAGTAAATGGTGAGTAAATGATGACATTTTTGGGTGAACTACACTAGTGTTACAGGGAGAAACGGACCAGTAGTAAAGGCCACTAGGACCCAGCAGAAGCCAAGCGGAGACGGGCATCTTCTTCTCTGATTTGACAATAGTGAAACAGCCAGTGAAATACAGGAACAGGATGAGAAACAGAGGAACACTCCTGTAAAAATTAAAGATAAAAGTGATTTTTAGACAACAGGGAACGTTGTAGCAAGGTTCTCTCAACGTTATGAACAAACGTTCTTCCAGTAACTGGTCTTTAATAATGCTCTCAAAACATTAGCACAAAAACATTATTTATACATCGTTCATGGAATGTTTTTTTCTGAAACATTTTAATGTTCCTTTAAAGTTTTTTTTTTAAATGTTACTACTTGTTTCGGAATGTTCAGAGAACAATCAAAAGTAACATTCCAATAATGTTTGCAGAATGATACAATGTTTCCTTAACGTTTCGCATGACAGAGAAAACCTGTATGTTGTTGAAATGTTCAGAGAACATTCAGAAATAAAGTTTTCATAACTTAATGGGAACGTTAGCTAAAAGTTCTTAGAACATTTTGTTATCTTGGTTATAGATGAAATAAAACATTTTGTAGAAAATCCCAGCACTTTAATAAAATTGTAAATGGCACATTTCTGCTTTAAACCCCTCATGAGGGAAAGGATGTTTCTACTGAATAATGATTTTTTTTTGGATTAATTAGGTTAATTAGTATGAAGTAAATCATGGCTGAATGTGTGCAGAATATTTTCCAGCTTACCACATGCAATGACCCAGACTTTCATCATAATACTGTAGCAACTCAAACGAGTCAATCTGTCAGAAAACAGAGAAAAAAAGTAGATGCAAACCTGTAAGAATTCCTGAAGAAAATGTTAATGTTGTTGTTTGACCAGCACAAAACTCAGCAACACAATGGTTAGAATAAATCTACTGTAATTTTCTATTAAGCCATTAAAGTGCATCCCTTAAAACTCATCTTTAATCACCAAAATGACATATTTAAATGTTTTTTCCTTGAAAAAAATGTCTTCATGCCTTAAAATATCTTGAATGTAACTCGACACCCTTGTCTCATTTGATATACGCGGTTCTATGAATATGTAAATGAGCCCCGCCTCCACTCACTCACTCAGCTCAGAGATCCACTGGTTGACGATCACACGTTGATCTGATTGGTTACAAGGTAGTTTGTGACGTCAGAAACACCAGCGATTTCAAAGCGTGTTTTTGAGCCTGTCTTTGGTTCACTGCTAGCCAAGAAATCTAGATGCACCCTAGCGGCAGCAAATGTAATTTGCAGCCAGGGTTGTCTAGCAACTCTCCGTTGGCTTGCGAGCTGGAAAAAACAAACTCTAGTCAGGCCAATCACATCGTGTATAGAGTCGGTGGGCGGGGCTTAACATAATGACGGCAGAGCTGCGACGGTTCCGCGTGAATTCCCTGCTACTTGAAAACAAAGAAGATGGGTCTTTCGAATCGACTCTGGAGGACTTGGAGTCAAGCTTTTCTTTGTGAAAGGAACAAAGAACGGCACTGAAGTCATTCTTAAATAAGGAAGATGTGTTCGGAGTTTTGCCGACCGGATACGGCAAAAGTTTAATCTATCAACGTAGGCTGTGCTCCAGTCCAAAATTGTCATGCCCTTCACTCGCTAACTTCCCTCCGTCTCGTTCACTCGGATGTACATCATTGCTTACGTTGCAGGAGTGCCCTCTACTGGCGGAAACTGCAATGGGCCGAACTGGACCATCCTAAGTCCTTGATCACTTGGAATCAGCTGTGGAGTTGATTTATTATTATTTTTAAAATTCCCTTTAAGAATTTGTTTAATGCAGCATCCAAATGTATAGGTGTGTTTGGGTTGTTTTAATAAAAAATATATATACCTAATATATCATAGAGTTGTTGCGGTGGTGATTAGACGAGATCTGTGGTGACGTCACAATCGTACTGCATTGTGGGACATATAGGTGCCTGAAGTGTACATATGAAGTAGACTCGGTCAAAATCGAGGGAACGAGGGTCTGTCCATATAAACTTCCCTCATCCATTTTACGAAGTGAAGAGGGAATTTGAAAGACAACCGTCTATCCCGCCGCTCGGATTGAGCCGTGCCATTGGTGTGTTCCCAGACCCCAACATCTTGATGTGGGTCTGGCTTGTCAGGATAGTTCACTGCAGTTTTAAGGAGAAAAAATACTCAGCAATGGTGTTGACTTATGAATTTACCAAGCGGAAACCTCCCTGTGTCTCTCTTGAAACAAACACGGAAGTGAATTCAACTGGCCGCTTGAGGCTGGCTGCAGAAGTGAGTCAAATCTGCATCTCCCCCATGTTAAAATACCCAACTTTACAGCAGAAAAAAAACACGTTTACAGCCTGGTGCAAAAAGTGGCTTTGGTCTATATAGCTTATTTTTCCCTTCATGACAACTGTGAGGGGGGTGATTTTTTTTATAACTCATCCGTTTACATTATATTAAGCCTTAAAGTTCTGCATAATTAAGGGCGTGTCCACTTTTGAGTGACAGGTGGATTCCCGCTGCTGTGGTCATTAGTCATCATTAGCCGTTTGTCTGCTGTCTGTTAGCCATCATGTTACCTCAGCTCATTGTCTGACTGTAAAAATAAATAAATTCGGGAGTGACGCGCTGCCAAGATGGCGACGGTCGGCCACGCCCACTTTAGGCTTTAAAAACGGTCTTCAGAAACCTACGGGTGACGTCACGGACACTACGTCCATATTTTTTTACAGTCTATGGAATTTACACATGGTTTGTCTTAAAGCATACTAAAAACACCACATAGAGATATACACAACATTAAAAACTGGATTTTCACCACAGGGGGATAATCACTAAATCTAACTATAAGCATAATGATATGCTGAACAATTGCCATACAAACTGTTAGAGTCTTGAAAGCTCTTGAAACTGATTCTGATCATTAGAATGAGTTTTCCTGGGCCGTTCTACCAGGGTTTGTGGTCTGAGGTTCTTCATGATGGGGTTTTCTCTGACGCTCAGGTGTAGCTGGTATCCGCTGAGCAGAAGCCGATGGGTAATGGAGTCTCCCACCAGGTGTGCGCTCGAGCCCATCACAAACGTGATGATACACAGGTAAACGGCGGAGCGAGGCAAAGTCTTCGGGCTTCGCTCTATGAGCTGGAACAGAGATATTATATGCCAAAATGATATTATATACCAAAATGCAGTGCACTAAATTATATTTAACAAGTCAAACATGCATTTTCACTCAAATAGTTTTAGTAAAAAAAAGTATGAATATATATATATATTAATGGATGTAGGATGCTGATGCCACTTCAGACTGAAATATCAACAAGGAGGCACAACTAATATTGAAGATCACATTCAAAGAGTTCAAAGCTGTGATCTATTTATGACAAAAATTACAACATTTAACACACAAAAGTGAATTGAAAAAATACAAAATAGCTAAATATGTTGTATGCAACTTGCTGAACTAAACAAGTGAGGTCATGTGACAAAGCTATTGCATTCTATTTCACTTATAAATAGCAGACGATCATGAACACAAACTCAAAACTGCCCGGCAACAGCATCACTGCAGAAATCCTCGAGTGTTTCTGTCTTGTTTTCCAGTACAAATATCTAAACATACTTAAATCAAGATACATTTACTGAAGAAGCAAAATGACTGAAGATATTAAAGTCCCTCTGTGGTGAAAATCCAGCTTTTAATGTTGTTTATGTGTCTATGTGGTGTTTTTGAATATGCTATAAGACAAAGCATGTGTAAATTCATAAGTCGACAGCATTGCTGAGTATTTTCTCCTTAAAACTGCAGTGAACCAAAGACAAGTGAAATCGCTGGTGTTTCTGACGTCACAAACTACCTTGTAACCAATCAGATCAACGTGTGATCGTCAACCAGTGGATCGCTGAGTGAGTGAGTGGAGGCGGGGCTCATTTGCATAATCATAGAACCACGCATACTAAATGAGGCAAGGGTGTCGAGTTACATTCAAGATATTTTAAGCCATGAATATTTTTTTAAGGAAAAAACATTTAAATATTTAATTTTGATGATCAAGATGAGTTTTAAGGGATACAATTATTGACTACAGGGGGACTTTAAGTCTGAAAATGGATCAAAATGAAGCTGGAAACAAGAACAAATATCTGCCAATAGGGTTGGAAAAATAATCTTGTTTTCCCTTTGAAATAAGTTTATTTTTCTACCCCCAAATCTAGATATTTGTTCTTGTTTTAAGCAAAAACTCACTTCATTTTGATAAAAAAAATAATAATAAAAAAAGTAGTTTTGTTTCTCAAGTAAATGCATTTTCGATATTTTGTACTGGAAAACAAAAATGTGGAAAGAAACAGTGATCTCTTCAACGCTGACCTGAGAAGAGTTTAATCATATTATAACAGATTTCTTGATGCATGCAATGCGTGTCATCAATCATGTGGACTGGACACCGAGAGATCACTCCGCACAAGAAGACGGCGGAAGTGTCAGACAGATTGTAAAGGTCAGTGTTGTTTATTCTCAACAGGTTTGGGATGACACATCATAAGTCATGTAGCTTCTCAGGTCATAAATATCAGGTCATAAACATTATCCACTTCTGAGCCCCTTTTTCTCTGTGAGCTGCAATAAAATGTTTGCGCTTTGTGCAAGCGTCACATTGAGATATGCGACACTGACAAAGTGCCAAAAACAAGAGCCATCCATCCTGGAAGTGCAACCAGAGAATGTCTAATAAGGGGAGAACTTCCACTCTCAGTAAACTTCCGGCTTCTGAACTGGTTGCAGTTCCACTCTGGCTCCACATGAGGGCGCTCACAGGACGAGTGCAAAATGAATGGAGGTCTATGGCGCTATACCCCTCAAAATCCACTTTTCTCAGTATATAATTTTTTGTCTAGTAATTTGAATGTTGTATTCGAAAGGAGATGCAAAGAAATGACACATTGCTGGGTGTTAGATTTTTTTTTAGAGTCACTTATTTGTTTTAAAAAGTCTTTTAAAATGTCAATGACGTCATACACATCGTACGACCAGAGATACTGCTTTACGGCAATCCTTCTGTCACTTTGGTGCTTTCGCGCTCTGCACTTTCTTTTCTCTCGAGGCATCGACAACACAGCTGACACAGGTAAACACACAACTGACACAGGTAAACACACACAGCTGACACAGGTAAACACACAACACAGCTGACACAGGTAAACACACAACACAGCTGACACAGGTAAACACACAACACAGCTGACACAGGCAAACACACAACACAGCTGACACAGGCAAACACACAACACAGCTGACACAGGTAAACACACACAGCTGACACAGGTAAACACACAACACAGCTGACACAGGTAAACACACACAGCTGACACAGGTAAACACACACAGCTGACACAGGTAAACACACAACACAGCTGACACAGGTACAACACAGCTGACACAGGTAAACACACACAGCTGACACAGGTAAACACACACAGCTGACACAGGTAAACACACAGCTGACACAGGTAAACACACAACACAGCTGACACAGGTAAACACACACAGCTGACACAGGTAAACACACAACACAGCTGACACAGGTAAACACACACAGCTGACACAGGTAAACACACAACACAGCTGACACAGGTACAACACAGCTGACACAGGTAAACACACACAGCTGACACAGGTAAACACACACAGCTGACACAGGTAAACACACAACACAGCTGACACAGGTAAACACACGTGCTAGAAGAGTTTCTGGTCCCGCTTCGGATGCCACGATGCCATCAACGGTATCTCTGGTCATAATCAGTCCTTCACTGACCAATCAGCGTTCATTAGCAGAATGCTAGCGTGTTATGGGCAACAACAACTCAACCTGTAAGAAATTGAAAGGACATAAGTACTCGTTCATTCAACTTTCGACCTATAACCCATGTTGAACTTGCAAAACCTACTATCGAATCTGAGATTTCTCAACGGCAATCGGGTGAAAGAGACAAATTTAGCCGTCTAGCTCCATAGACTCCCATTCATTCTGCACTCATGGGCGATCGCCCCCAGTGGAACTCTGGTGGAACTACAACCAAAATTCGGTACAATAGGACTTAATAGGGAGTGGGCAGGCTCTCCGTAGACGGGCTCTGGTACAATGCATCTCAGGCCAGTCTTCGAAGGGGCGGGGCTTACGGAATGGGCGGGGCTTAGCAACGAGGTGTCAATCAATTAGTGACCTGCTCAATAAACTCACCTTGAGCAGCAGGAATGGTGTAGTGATGTTGTACAGCATGTGGAAATAGTCAACAGCACTGGGTCTGTTTAAAGGGAACCACTCCAAAGGACAAAAGATCTAGAGGAAAAAAGCCTTACAAGAATACAGGTGCAATTGCACTGCAAAAATCATAATCTTGCTTACAAAAAGTATGAAAAATAAACATTATATTATTCTGTACAATGTTTGAGACTTTGTATGGCTAGCACTTCTCCTGTTATTGCCTCTTAAAAATTTGTTTTATTAAATTAAAAGTGCCAGCTAAATGTTTAAGCATAACATGTGAGATTGTGTCTATACTTGTGATTTTCGTGCCGAAACGTTTTTATTTTTTTAAATGTATTTTTCTAAATGTAAAAGCTCTGAACATGATGCGATGCCTTATTCTTGTGTTGTTTTGTTACCATGACTACAGGTCTCCCAAAGTCCAGGAGCCAGTTCTGGATGGTGAAGCAGCACCAGAGGTCCATGTGAAACTGAGCTTTCCTCAGGCAGGCGTCCGTCTCCCTCGACCCGTGTCTAAGCAAACACACGGCATCAAAAGACAAATATAAATTGATATACAGTCAAACCAAACTTTATTCCGACACCTTCAACATTTCTCACATTATCACAGTTTATTCACTATAGTTTCTAAAATGGTAATAAAATATGAGCAGAACTCAGTTGATATTTGACTGGTTTTGTCCGTCCTTCTGTTAGACTGTCTCACACATGAATTATGTTGAATATCTGTCAGCTGTTAAATTTAACTACACAATTAGATAATACCAGTTTAGCTCAACCAGTGACCAAGCAATGCTTCATTGTGTTCAGTCTGTGTGTAAAAACAGCATTAGCAATTAAAGAAAACACACTTCAGCAAAACATGATCAGCTCAAAGTGTCTGAATCATTTATGGTCATAAATGTTACTGGTAGAAAAATGATTGGGTGTATAATATGTCACAGTTTACTTTATTTTGCTCTCCTCACTTACATAAATGAACTATAGTGTCCTGCACACACTAGTAAAAAATATACAAAAATTACATCTGGTGTCTGAATAGTTTTTGGTGTGACTGTGTGTGTCTGAGATCATTAAAGTCTGCTGGATGGCGATGCGTTGAGGAATATCTGTCTGATAAAGGATGTCAGGTCCTGCTGTGAGCATCTGGCATATACGTTTCATTTATTTCAGTCCATCTGGCTCACTCTGGTTATGTCACTTATGTCACTTTTTTGTTATGTAATTTTTGTTGTCGCGTCGTTTGACTTTCATGCTGGCTTTGCACCACGGACCAGATGTTGGAGCACAAATCAGTTTTATTGCAATGGTTGACATTAGGATGCTAATGCAACCGTAATATTAACAAAAAGACAAAACTGACACTGAAGATCACATTCAAAGTGTGCATTGCAATAGACATACACTAGATTTGTACATTTTCAGAAGAAAACGTGAGTGCAAAACTTGGAAATGGAAGTGAGACGGTTACATTTAACAAAACAATACGTGCAATTGTACAATAAAATACTGTGAAAATGTATTTTCTTTGCAAATAACAAATCGTTCTAATTTGTAGAGAAAAAACTTAATTATATTTAACAAGTCAAACATGCATTTTGCATGAGAAACATGTCTCAGTTCCTGCGCGTAACAATGTAACAAATTTGCACTTTAAGTAAAATACTTTTGCAACAAATATATGCAGTGTAAAAAAAGTGAATTATGTTAAAGGAAAAATTAATAGTGCAGTAAAAACTGTTAAATGGTTAACTTTTAACTCACCTTATAAAAAAGTGTGGAAAAACTGAATATTACATTTAACAAGACAATATAAGCAATTGTACAATAAAATACTGTACAAATGTATTTTCTTTGCAAGCAAAATGTGCATTACTGGTATGCTTATTTACGGTGAAAATCTAAATTATTTATAAATATTGTCAAAACAAGAACTTTTTTCGATATTTTTAGTAATAAAGTATGAAAGTAGTATGAAAAAAAGATTAATATCATAAAAAAATCTATGCAATATATACAAAAATGCACAACAAACACTGACGATTACATTCAAAGTGTGCAATGCAGTAATATAAACAAGATTTGTACATTTTCCAAAGAAACCGCGCGTGCAAAACTCGCCACCATGTCCGAATAGAAGCAGGAGGAGTTCCAGTCGAATATATTATCACTGAGGTTTGTTCAAATCACTAATTCTTGACCTTACCATCATTATAAGTGCAAGTGAAGTGTCAGGATGATGGTTTGGGACAGACTTTTTCAGATCAAGAAGAGGATGGAGTCGCCGTGGGAAACGCATTTTAATCTCATCCGATTTGTTTCCCTCAAATCCCAACCCAGTATCTCCTGCTGCAGGGGGTTTGGGAGGCATCAAAGAGCTTATGGCTTCTGAATGAGAATCTAAGGTGGATTCAACCCAATCCAAGCACATCTTTTTTTTTTTCTTTTTTTTTTAAAAAGAAATATATAAAATTATTAAATATTTGTATTAAATATTAATATTTAATATTAAACTATTAGATATATATTTTAGAATCAGAATTGTCTGCAAACGTCACATACTCATAGTCACTGTTTACAAGTGTCAGAAATAAAACTTTGATTGTACTTCATACAAATGTAGTATAAAAAAGGCAAAATAAAAGTCTCAAACCTGGTCAGGAAGGCAGCTTGCATCGCACAGTTCTGCCTCCTGCGCATGATGGCTGGCGTTCACCATGAAGATTTCTTGCTTCTCGTTCTCACCCACACTGGAGCCAGATGATCCACTTGAATGACCTTTGACCTCATTGGGCAGGGGTAGAACAAAAGAAAGCAGTCATTCTGGTTGAGCTCTGATCTCTCCTCGCTTGTAAAGACACTCATCACAGGTGTCGCTGTAACTCGAGAAGATTCAGTTCAGTCCCTCTGAGCTGACGATGTACAGTATGACTTCTGACCATTTATTCAAATAAATGCTAATTCATAAGGTAAAATAAAACATTAATAACAACTAGTTTGGCTCATGAATATGTCGAGCTTGTCTGCTCAAAACAAAATCCCGTAAAGATTAGGTTTTCAGTGCATT
The DNA here is from genome assembly GCF_951802725.1 of Rutilus rutilus. Taxonomy (NCBI): domain Eukaryota; kingdom Metazoa; phylum Chordata; class Actinopteri; order Cypriniformes; family Leuciscidae; genus Rutilus; species Rutilus rutilus. The sequence continues at coordinate 3,714,604 of NC_140233.1, forward strand.
TTGGTGTGGTTGAGATAAACCTTTAATCCAAAACCCCTCCCTTTGTGAAACGCATGAAATGGTTCAGGATTTAATATTTTTGTTCAATATACAGCACCATATGTGTCCCTGGAAAAGCATTTTAATACCTTCCAAAGGGGAAAAAATAGGTATTTATAAATTAAACATGGATCGTTTTAGTCTATAAATACACTTTATATCTACACAATAAAACACAATTAAAAATTCAGATTATTTGATCAGTGATATCTTTTGTACAGTGATGTACAAATATTTACAGATGACTCAAATAAATTAAATATATATAATATTTATATAAATATAAAATAAATACAAATAATAGAAACAGTTTAAATTATATAGTTTAAAAAATATAGTTAGAAATGGTTTTAAAAGTGTTCCATCTGAGAAATAATACAATAAGGTAGATATAATATTTGTTTTATATAAATATAAAATATATAAAAAATAATAGAAACAGTTCAATTATATAGTTTAAAAAATATAGTTACAAATGGTTTAAAAAGTGTTCCACCTGAGAAATATAATACAAGAATAAGGTAGATATAATATATATATATTTTTTCTTAATTCACATGGGACTTTTATTTCGAAAAAGGCATCGCATGATTCCCAGTGTCGCACTTCCTGTTATTGCTGACTTCATTTCCGTGCGTCGTATCTAGCAGAGGTGAAAGACACAATCACATTGAGCGCAGATTTTAGCTTGATTTCGGATTCAGTGTCGGATTCATCAGCGAAATCTGGATTCATTCCGGCGAAGTGATCAGCGGACAATACCGCGGAGGGACACAGAACTGAAATAAGAACGAACCGAAGCACAAAAGTGGAGGAATGCGGCGAGTAACCTCGTTTCTCACAGAAGTGAAAGAGAATTCCTACTGAAACTAATTTGAATTACGATATTAATAGTCTATGAATCATGTATTATAACATATAGGATTATTATTATAATAACTTCAGTTACAAAATCTATTACCACGAGAGTCCTATCCCCTTTCATATAATCAAAAAATTCAACGTGACGTCACCAAGCCAGACTAAAAGTCTCCGTTTGTTTTTAATATAAGATCCATATTAGCAGATCGTGTTATATTAATAACCAGTATAATGGCAGTTTGTCAGGTTGAAACTCTACACTGGTGTCATATATGAGCTGTAGAGCTCAGGCAGGTGTTTTTAATGGGAGGCGGATTGATCTGCTCTGAGATCAGTGGGCGAATCTTGCACAGATGGCGGAGGTACCGGCTCTGGCCCGGTTGGAGTCCTTGGCCCGGTACGTTCACAAAGCAGCCAGTGAGGGGAGAGTCCTGACCCTGGCAGCCCTGCTCCTGAACCACTCCACCGTCCAGACCCGATACCTGTTGGAGTATGTGACCCAGGTGGCCGGACAGAGATCCACTCCTCTCATTATCGCGGCTCGGAACGGACATGACAAGGTGGTCCGGCTACTTTTGGACCATTACAAGGTGGACACTGAGCAGACTGGGACTGTCAGATTTGATGGGTGAGTTTGAACTGTTAAAGGGATAGTTCATTCAGAAATGAAATGAGATCTGGTATTATTTACTGGCACTCAAGTTGTTCCAAACCTGTATGAGTTTCTTTCTTCTGTTGAACACAAAAGAAGATACTTTTAAAGGAGTCATCGAATGCCCATTTTCCACAAGTTGGTGTGATTATTTAGGGTCTTCATGTACAGTTTGTAACATACTTTGGTTAAAATTCCTCAATGGTTGTGTAAAACAACACCCTTTTACCCCCCTGGAAATATGCTAATACGGGAAATATGCTAATATGGGACAGTCCATCAGTGGTCGTGGGCGGAGCATATGATGTCATATGAGCAATATGACATATTGCTCAGAAACTCCAAAAGGCTTTAATATTGAGAGTGTTTACTGTTTAGACTTTTTGAAGATTAAAAAAAAGGAGTGAATGGATTTTTTCATTGTATGGTGGTTGTGTACACACTGCAAAGACAGATTTATATGTGTATTCATTTTATACATATTTATACCATATAAAAGTGAATTTTGCATCCGATGACCCCTTTAAGAATGTTGGTAATCAAACAGTTGACGACACCCATTGAGGTCCATAGTATTTTTTTCCTACTGTGGAAGTCAACGGGTGCCGTCGACTGTCTGGACCGAAGTATAGTTACTTGTACTATACTATATAGTAGGGGTGTAACGAGACCCTCATGTCACGATTTGATACTTATCACGATATGAACTCATGATACGATATTATTGCGATACTCAAGACATATGGTAAACGGTTAATAAAAAATGTACTGTTGATTAAAATGCCAAATTTGGTTTTACATTGTGTGTGTAAATGAATAGGCTCGGACTTGGTTCTGATAAACCCAAAGCACAGGACAATAGAGACACCAGAATAACAATATTCATGATTCTGAACTCGAAAATACAGAATTATTTTAGACGAATATACTTGCTCTCTGTCACTGACTAGATATATTTAATTATATATTAATGTAGGACACTTTTTACTGGTAACATCAGACATTCGGCATTATCAGGACCCACAAATATTCCCCCATTGCATTATTATACATTATATTCAACATTATATATAGTAGGTTAATGTAGTACTGACACTAAAACTCTGAAAACGTGATTTTTTTTTATCACAAAGTAATTTTTATTTTGTGAGATAAATTGGATTGTGACATGATATATTATTACACCCCTACTATATTGATTATGTAAGGGATACGCTTGCTGACTGTGTATTTTCTCTATTATTACACTGCTACCTGTAGGGCTCACCCTAAGAAAATGTGCTTTTCAATATTCCCATAGTGTATGATTACAGATTTTGAAAAAATAAATTTTATTGAACATTGATGGAACAACAGATTTGTTTAAAAATAAATCATAAAAGTGGTTTGTTTAAAAATCTTATAAATCTATGAGGTGGGCAAAGTTTGTACTATTTTCGGTTTATTTTGATTGATAAAATAATACATTTTTGTTCAATAAATAAAATGTCATTAAAACATGTTTTAAAAATACAAAATACAAGCAAATTTTTTTTTTATTTTTTAAAGTAAAGATTCTGAAAGCATTGAATGAGATCCCATAATAATTTTTACAATAGTAACAAATATTTTATTATATGATTAATATAATAATTTTTAAATATCATTTCATTATAAATATGGTGATTATCTCTAAGGTGGACACACAAACAAATTTATGATATTTACCATCTGAATCTAACCATGTCATGTCAAAAAATGTAAAAGTCAGTCAGATATTTATTATCATGTTAATTATTGTGCCTTCTACCCCAAATACCATACTTTTACATATTCTTCCGTTATTGAAAAACTGTTGCTTTAATTACCTTGAACTTTGTCTCAAAATATAATCAATAATTATATAGATTCTCACTTGCAACATAAATCTACAACATTTAAAAAAAAAAACATTAAATATTAGATCAAATTAGCGCAGAATCAACTTTGTGCTGCTGTCGGTGATCGCATCAAGGATTAGACAAATTTCCACGTGCATCTTGAAAAGCAGTTGTTAAAGTCCTCCTGTAGTCAATAATTGTATCCATTAAAACTAACTTTAAAAGTTATTGTCCTTGAAAAAAAATTCTTCATGCCATAAAATATCTTAAATGTAACTCTACACCCTTGCCTCATTTAGTATACGCGGTGCTGTGAATATGCAAATTAATGAATTTATGTGCCATCTAGTGGTTTAAAAGAGTTTAGCCCCGTTGTACTCTATACATGAAATATTGATTTGAGCTATTGAATCTTACCAGTATATTATCCTAAAGTTTCTGCTTAGAAAAAAAATCAATTACAGTGTACAAAACAATCAAGCTAGCAACAAAATTACAGTAATATAATATTAATACTGAAGTCCTCTGAGGTAATTTTTTACAACAATCAATAATGAGACGCAAAAAAATTACCAATGAACTGAGCGCGAGTCCATTGAGTGATCGCATGAAAGTAGTGCCGGTTTGATGCGGAAAATGACATCCCGGAATTCCACGATTGAACAACCAGAATCGGGAATTCCAGAAAGCGTGTTGTATATTTTAATGTTTGCCCAATGAATTGTCATAATTTATTCACCCTCATGTTGTTCCAAACTTTTACTTCCTTCTGTGGAACATGAAACGAGCCGTTTAGCAGAATCGCTGAAACGGTGAAAGTGAATGACCAACTGACGCCTCCAGTTATTTAACTGTACAAAAACCCACTAGGATTTTCCCATAGGCTTCCCAAACAAGCTCTGTGATCAACAAAAGTTTATGATAGCCTAAATGCAGTCGCCTAAGGTAAAAAGCTAAAGCTAGGCTATAAACGGACTACACCAAGGCCCCACAAATTCAACGTCACCATCACTAGCTTCTGTCAACACTTTCAGTTTTTATCTGAAAACATTTTCCTGGAACGTTTGAGTTAGAATAGTTTATAAAAGCACAATTATAAGCATAACGATGCTGTAAAAGCGGGCGTGATGATTTTTAATCTCTTCGACAGCCTCTGTAATCCCACTTAGCCATTTGTTAGCAACCTCCTTTTTCAAGACACGTAACAATCACGAGTGACTTTTGCCCAAAAATATATTCGTTTGTTTATTAATATTCGAATATATTCAAATATTTATTAATAATATTTTGACCATTAAATGCCTTCAGTAAGACCCCGATCCCTCCCCCTCCTCCTCTTCCAGCTTTTGTGTACATGTGGTGTTGACAGGTGGGCTCTCATGTTGCTGGTCGTCGCGTGGTGTGTGAGTTTGGTCCTACATATTTTACACATCACTTTGTCCTTACTCGTGATTTTTCCCTGTTTCTTTGGGAACCCAAAGTAGCGCCACACGTTGCTTTCACATTGTCAGGAGTGTAGATTTCGAAATCCTCATCAGGCGTGTTTGTTGTAGGTGTTGGCGCGGCCATTGTTTTGGTATACAAAAAAGGCGCTAACCAGGACGCTAACGTCACGTACAGGAGCCCAGATGACCAATAATAGCCTTGCTAATGAGCTCACGATTCATAACTTCACCAGCTGTGAAAAAGCCTCGGAATCTGAACTGAAAACAACGTTTACAAGCAAACACAATTACAAAAAAGAATGCCCATAACAGGTTTCTTAACATTAAAGGCTGCCTAATATTCGTTCGAATATCATTATTTTTTTAAATGTTCGAATTATATTCGAATAACGAAGTTCGGAGTCAAAGCCCTACTACAAAGTGATGTCATACCTGCACAACTCTTTAACATGTCTTTCACTCTTACAGGTATATTATCGATGGCGCCACGGCTCTTTGGTGTGCAGCCGGCGCTGGTCATTTCGAGGTGGTGCGTTTGCTAGTTTCCCATGGCGCTAACGTGAACCACACCACCCTCACCAACTCCACCCCCCTCAGGGCTGCGTGCTTCGACGGCCGGCTGGACATCGTACGCTACCTTGTGGAGCACAAGGCCGACATCAGCATCGCTAACAAATACGACAACACTTGTTTGATGATCGCCGCCTATAAGGGCCATGGCGATGTTGTTTACTTCCTACTGGAGCGCGGTGCTAATCCCAATGCTAAAGCTCACTGTGGAGCCACCGCGTTGCATTTTGCCGCCGAAGCCGGGCATCTGGACATCGTTAAGGAGCTTGTGCGATGCAAAGCGGCTATGGTGGTTAACGGGCACGGCATGACGCCGCTAAAAGTGGCGGCGGAAAGCTGCAAAGCGGATGTGGTAGAGCTGCTACTTTCCCACGCGGATTGCGACGCGCACAACCGAATTGAAGCATTAGAGCTTCTTGGAGCGTCTTTCGCTAACGACCGTGAGAATTACGACATTCTTAAGACTTACCACTACTTGTACCTTGCCATGCTGGAAAGGTTTCGCGATCCGCAGAACGTCATCGCTAAAGAGTGGCTGTCGCCTGTTGAGGCGTACGGAGGGAGGACCGAATGCCGGGCGTTGCAAGAGTTGGAGGCCATTCGGCACGACAGGGATGCGCTGCACATGGAAGGCTTGATGATTCGCGAGCGAATTCTGGGTTCAGATAACATCGACGTTTCGCATCCCATTATATACCGCGGCGCTGTCTACGCCGACAACATGGAGTTCGATCAGTGCATCAAGCTGTGGCTTCACGCGTTGTACCTACGCCAGCAAGGAAACCGCAACACCCACAAAGACCTTTTGAGGTTTGCACAAGTGTTCTCGCAAATGGTGCACTTGAAAGAGCCGGTTCGCGCGTCAGACGTGGAGCACGTTTTGCGCGCGAGCGTCCTTGAGATCCGCCGCAGCATCTCGCGAATGCAAACCGCTACGGAAGCAGAGTTACCGGCGGCCAACGACAACTACGAATCTAACGTGTTCACCTTCCTCTACTTGGTTTGCATCTCCACCAAAACGCAATGCGGCGAAGAGGAACGAGCGCGGATAAACAAACAGATCTACGACTTAATACGCCTGGATCCACGTTCCCGCGAGGGCTCGTCGCTTTTGCACTTAGCGGCGAGCTCAGGTACGCCCGTAGACGACTTCCACACCAACGACGTTTGCAGTTTTCCTAACGCGCAAGTTACCAAGCTGCTCATAGACTGTGGCGCTCAAGTGAACGCCGTGGACAATGAAGGAAACAGTCCTCTGCATCTCATCGTACAATACAACCGCCCCATTAGCGACTTTCTGACCCTCCACGCCATCATCATTAGCCTCGTCGAAGCAGGCGCTCATACGGACATGACCAACAAGCAAAAGAAGACACCTCTTGACAAGAGCACAACGGGCGTTTCTGAAATCCTTCTGAAGACGCAAATGAAGATGAGTCTGAAATGCCTGGCGGCTCGTGCCGTGCAGCAACATCACATCCTGTATCGGGACCAGATTCCCAAAAGCCTGGAGGAGTTTGTTGAATTTCACTGACCTGTACTTTTACTTTGCCATCAAATCTGGTTTAATGCTTTCTGAGATTAATTTAACTTGTGAAATGACGCTGAAGACTCTTGATTTGACCTTGTTTACGTACTCAGCACGGATTATAAGTCTATAATATGTCCATAATTTACTCGTCAAACCATTTGGGAGATGTTAAATCCGACTGCTGCATTTTATCCCAAAGTAACTGGGGTCTCCGGTTTCATCCTGGTTCTTTTTTTTAACAAATCAAAGAGAGTGTTGATGCTGATGGATAAAGACTCTTATTTTGAAAATGTCTTCTTTTGATGAACAGCATTTTTATTGTGTTGAACTTTCGTCATCATGACAATGTGAACAGCTCTTTTTTTTAATAAGCTGCTCTTTTGTCAACCTTTTCAGATTTGTTTGGTTTTCTTAACATATTTTATAAAAGGTTTATTTAAAACAGAGTCTAACATGTCTATTTTATAAGGAATCAATAGCCGAGTGTTGATATCCTAAAGCTGAACTTCGTGCCAGGCGATTTCTTTTATTTGAATATTAAAATGTGCCTGTAACCAGAAGTTGGACATTTATAATTATTATTTTTAATGTAACTCTTTTTATTATTATTATTATGGCTTCTTTTTTTCTCTTTTTTTTTTTAACACAACGCCACTGTAAAGCCAATTAGCAAGTCTGTAATTCTGACTTGCGTTAATGAACATTTGCTGGAGCTCTTTTGGAGTAACGGGGCCTTATTCTGGAAGGTGCTGTTGTGTGTGTGTGTGTGTGTGTGTGTGAGAAGCATATCTTCCCTCTTTTATCTTGTGTGTGTGTGTGTGTGTTTGAGTGCTTGAATGTGGCCGAATGAATGTGGAGGTTTTTAACCCTCTGTGTTTGCACCATGTTTTATTCTTTAATTACTGGGGATTGTCCAACGTGTTTTTATTTCCAAACCAAGTTAAATCAGATTAAAAACATCAATTGAAGATGCATGTCAGGTTCTGTGCTTCTTTTGTATTTGAGTTTGTGATTTTATTTTTATTTTTTAAGAAGGGCCATTTTCACGACACCGTTTTAAACTAAAAACAGAAAACTTTTTATGCGTTTTGGCCGTTCATTGACACGACAACGGTGTTTTGGGGGCCTGAAAACGCAAACTTTTGAAAACGGGATTCAAAGTGCACGTTTTAGTGGCCGATACCCGATAATTCTTCATATTTGAAAGCCGATAACCGATATATTGGCCGATAAATCTAAATCAAATTTTTATATAATTTTTGAGAGCCTGATTACGAAAACAAAAGTCTCACCATTAACATCCATGTCCCAAACACACAATTATAATGTTCTCATTATGATTTTATGTAGCCGATATGACAGGCTTGCGCTGCACGTTTTGCACTAAACTTTATTTTCCTTTTTTGAAGTGATTCCAATCATATTTCAAGCAATTCAAAACCATCATGTTGAACAGTGCACATCTGAAGTGTCTCAGCTGAAGAAAATAATCCATTATTTATCGGCTTTAATATATCGGCCAAATTTTGTTATCGGACCGATAACTATTACATTAAAATGAACATATATCCGCCGATACCGATATGGTGGCTGGTAAATCATGCATCGCTAGAGATACCATTATCGTAATTGTAAACTACAAAAACGTGAATTTGTGAAAATCGTGTTTATTACGTTTTAAGTCTGTTTCATTACAAAGTGACATCGCCATCTACTGGCCTGGCAGCAGAATACAGCGTTTTTTAATCGTTTTCACGTGTGAACGGGGATTGTTTTGACAGCGTTGTCGTCTGTACGTAAAGTAAAAACTTTGGAAATGTAATGGGTTACAGATTACAAGTTACTCTATTTAAAATGTAATGCGTAGTGTAACTATTTTAATTACTTTAGTAATGTAACTGATTACTTTTTTGATTACTTTCCAGCACCTTTAGTCTTCATGTCAGACACACACCTATTGATTATTTTTTCTGAATGTTTTCAACATGTTAGAAAAAGTGATAAACTATCTAAATAACACAAATGCAACTATGGGAATGATGTAGTGCAAAATATTTTCTCACTTTATTTAAACTTTTATGTTTTGTAATATTTACATATGTAGGCAGTGTTCATATTAGTCTATGAAACTAATTATGTTCTGGTCTGATTTCAAAAAGAAAGATTTAAGTGTTTTAAATTGATGATTTTAATTTATTCAGTGGATCAATAAAAAACAACAACACATGAACATTCGGCTGTCATCTACATGCAATAAAATGCCAACTTAAGTGACAACAGTTGAGACAAGTGACCGTAGATTCACCACGGTGTCTTATAGTGTGAAAGCTGTAAAGCCATGTCCTAAGAAAAATGCTGTCCGATTGAGTGACTATCTTCAGAACCGCATACCACCACACTTACTCATTTCTGCAGTATACCATGATCACCTACATTTGACAAAATCTGCACAATGCACAGAATAAAGTATTACTGCAATGCAATACATTTTTAACAACTCTTGTCTGACAGACTGTTAGTCTGATTTTAAATGTTAGTCTTTATTATTTCCAAGACAATACTGTTGAAATGGTTTATAATGCATACTATTTCCCTAATAACCAGCAGTATAGTGTGTTTATAAGTAGTAAACTAGTATCTGAACACAGCCACTGTTATTCGAGACAGTGATCAAGAAGTGTTTAAGGGTAGTTGAGATGTCAAAGATGATTTATTTATTTATTTCTATAGTATTTGTCTACTTGTTAAGACATTTAAATGTTAATACATGGAATATTGAACTTTATTTTTTTAAATGTCTAAAATACTCATCACGCTACAGTAACATTTATAAAACAGCAAAAACCTTTTAGAATTTTAAGTAAATTTACAGTAAAAAAAGTTAAAATTGTAATTATTGCAAATAAAAGGTGAAAAACTGGTGACCAATAAGGTTTCAGCACATAAAATGTGTTTCCCATCCATTTTATTATTTCAGCTACCCTTAAGCACTTTTACCGATTTCAAATGATAGAAAAACCCCACAGAAATACACATGGAAAACTTTCAATTCCAGCTGCAAAAAACTCGAACTATATAAAATCATACATCATGAAAAGATGTAAGTGACAACAAAAAGTGCAAGATATTAATAATTTTATGGTTAAATATTTGTACTGCATTATATTGCTGAACTTTTTCATATTTACATATTTCAAGTTCAAAATTCTTTACAATGTGCAAGTGCATCAGCTTGAATCTACGCTGCAGCAAAAAAGTCGGTTCTATGATCTGAGGTTTGTTTCACGACACAAACATTTCATCAGTACCAAAAACTGGAGCCTATTCATTACTGTTTGTTTTTTCGTTGATTAGTTCTTTCCTATGGAAGCTCGTTTCCGCCGCAGAATAAAACATTTTAAAAGATAATTGCGAATTTTTATCTCACAATTGTGACTTTATATCTCGCAATTCTGACTTTTTATCATGCAATTCTGACTTTATATCTCACAATTCTGACTTAAGAAAGCGCAATTGCGACTTTTTAATCACGCAATTCTGACTTTATATCTCACAATTCTGACTTAAGAATGCGCAATTGTGACTTTAATCACGCAATTCTGACTTTATATCTCGCAATTCTGACTTTATAACACGCAATTCTGACTTTATTACACAATTGCGACTTTATATCACGCAATTCTGACTTTATATCTCGCAATTCTGACTTTATAACACGCAATTCTGACTTTATTACACAATTGCGACTTTATATCACGCAATTCTGACTTTATATCTCGCAATTCTGACTTAAGAATGCGCAATTGTGACTTTTTAATCACGCAATTCTGACTTTATTACACAATTGCGACTTTATATCACGCAATTCTGACTTTATATCTCGCAATTCTGACTTTATAACACGCAATTCTGACTTTATTACACAATTGCGACTTTATATCACGCAATTCTGACTTTATATCTCGCAATTCTGACTTTATAACACGCAATTCTGACTTTATTACACAATTGCGACTTTATATCACGCAATTCTGACTTTATATCTCGCAATTCTGACTTTATAACACGCAATTCTGACTTTATACCACAGTTACGACTTTATATCACACAATTCTGATTTTAGAAATGGCAATTGCGACTTATCACGCAATTCTGATTTTATTACACAATTGCAACTTTATATCACACAATTCTGACTTTATAACACAGATACAACTTTTTATCACGCAATTCTGACTTAATATCACGCAATTCTGACTTTATATCACGCAATTCTGACTTTATATCACACAATTCTGACTTTTTTATTCTGTGGCAGAAACAAGCTGGATTTCAAAGTCTCACACTAAAGCTTCAGCCTCTTCTCTTCACATATTCTTGTCTTAATTGGCAGCACAAAGCGAGCTGATTGGTCAGACTGCAGGAGGGCGTGGCAGTGCTCGAGAGCAGCTGATTGGCTGACGCACACCGTGTCTGGAGAATCCCTGAGTGATTGGCTGAGGAGGTTGCCGTGCGGTTACCGATCCTCTGCTGTCTTCTCATTGGTTGCCGTGCGGTTACCGATCCCCTGCTGTCTTCTCATTGGTCGCCTGCTCTTCTCTCTTTCTCTTTTGCCTGTGGAAGAATCCAAGCTGAGGATGAAAGAAAAACAGTGATTTGTTTTAGTGGAAGCGTCCCAGGAGATTTAACCTCTAACAAACCCTAAAATACATGTTTGTTATTATATAAATATGTGACCCTGGATCACAAAACCAGTCACAAGTCGCACGGGTATATTTGTGGCAGTAGCAAACAAAACATTGTATGGGTCAAAATGATAGATTTGAGGACATTAAGTAAATATCATATTAAATAAAGATATTTTGTAAATTTCCTACCATAAATATATTAAAAAAATATTTTAGTGAGTGAATGCAGCAATATTGCGAACATAAATTGACAACTTTAAACAATTTTCTCAATGTTTAGATTTTTTTGCACCCTCAGATTCCAGATTTTCAAATAGTTGTATCTCAGCCAAATATTGTTCTGTCATAACAAACCACACATCAATGGAAAGATTATTTATTCTTTCACATGGTGTACGAATTAAACAATTTAAAAAATTGACCCTTGTGACTGGTTTTGTGGTCCAGGGTCACATATATGTAAATTAGGTTCTACTTAATCTAATGTAAAAGAGAATGGCAACATATGGAAGGAATTTAGGATTGGCTCATTTCCGTGGGTAACTTTGAATAAAATCCATCCCAAACCTTCCAGAGCGCCAGTACCAGCAGGGCCAGAAGCTGCAGTCCTCCCAGAGTACTTCCAATAATCACCCAGATGGGAATTCTGTATTCGTCCTCCTTCCTAATCTCCAGGATTATCTTCAGAACCAGAATACGAAACGTTAGAGTCAAATTCTCAGAGGAATTAGATATACAAGATTTGGCCTCATATATGTGAGGATGTTAAGTTAAGTGCACCGGGTTATCCTGAACGCCTGATAGCCATTTGCATTCTTATCCAGAAGGGGGCAGTATGACATTTGCGTGATTCTCCAGAAGAGTTTGTTCATTTTCCACCTGCTTACACTTTTATAAATAAAGGTTCTTTATTGGCATCGATGGTTCCATGAAGAACCTTTAACATTCCATTCCATTCCAGGTTCTTTATGGTGGAAAAAGAGGTTCTTTAGATCATTAACTTTTCACTGAAAGGGTATTTGGGGGAGCTAAAAAATGGTTGTGAAAACCCAATATTAGAACCTTAGAGTGTACCAGAAAGGTATGGAAGCTTGTTTCTGCCACAGAATAAAAAATAAAGATAATTGTGACTGTTAATCTCATGATTCTGACTTTTTTTCTCTCAAAATTGCGAGTTTACACTTCGCAATTCTGACTTTTTTTCTCAGTAATGCGTGATATAAAGTCGCAATTGTGTGTTATAAATTCGCAATTGTATGTTATAAAGTCAGAATTGTGTGTTATAAATTCGCAATTGTATGTTATAAAGTGAGAATTGTGAGATATAAACTCGCAATTGCGATAAATAAATAAACTTCTCAGAATTGCATGTTTATATCTCGCAATTCTAACTTTATAACACGCAACTGTGAGTTATAAAGTCAGAATTGCATGATATAAAGTCGCAATTGCGTGTTATAAAGTCAGAATTGTGAGATATAAACTGATATCTTTTTTTCCTTAGAATTGGACGTAACTCGCAATTGTGAGTTTACATCTCACAATTCTGACTTCATAGCACGCAATTCTGACTTTATAACAAGCAATTCTGATAAAAAGTCGCAATTATCTTTTAAAATGTTTTATTCTGTGGCGGAAACAAGCTTCCATAGAAAGGCCTCATTTGTGTTGAACAGAACGCACAAACACTTCAAGGAAAAAACCCACAATACTTTCTGTAAACAACTGCTCTTTCTTTCTCACTACAACCCTACATATGCACAAGCAAATGTAATAAAGCGAGCTCAAATGCATAATTTCATTTCATATCCATGGGTTTTCCAGCGTACTCACATGTCTCATGGGCCTTTCCTCATGGAGGAACATTGGACTGGAGGGGCTCAACTCAACGGCTCCCGTCATTACCAGATCTAACCGTTTAAATCTCACCTGAGGAATGAGACGAAAGCAAAAAACAGCTCTTTAAGAGTCAGGACCACTTCCAAATGTCTGCGCAACAACTTTCTGATTCAATACTGATTCAAAACCAGGTTTTTTTTTAATTTTTTTTTTTACTTCACTAACTACACAAAAATCATGCTTACACTTTATTTTGATGGTCCACAATGAAAAACCATAAATTGACATTTCCATAATTCCCTGTGTGACACTTTACATTTAATGTGTTTTCATTGAAATAACTAGTCAAGTTCTGTAGATTAGGGTCTTATGTTATGCTGTTAAATGAATGTTTACTGCATTATTTTAGTGTCGTGTGTGTTGCATTAGTATTTACTTCAGCTTGTGGAAAAGCTAGTTATGCTGACTTTGATTGATCATGCTACTTTCTCTTTATCATCTGGATTTTTAAGGTGACTGTCAGTATTATATATTAATAATTTAATATACCATTTGGTATACTGATATTATTTCAGTTAAAGAAATAATTGGAAGTTAAATCTGTAAAACTGTAAAACCTAAACCTTATTTTTTTTACGGTAAAGTTCTGCCAACCAAAACAGTCTCCCAGGTTGAAGCCATATGATCAGGTTTAGTTTGCTGGTAAATGTCAGGATTTCCAGCAGGGTTAAACAGAAAATACTCACGGCTAATAAAGTGTGAAGATTGAGCCATCCTGTTGCGCTGATGCTAACGTCTCCTTGGGGAAGCAGGTTGATTCTGCATTGCGCAAGTAATGCATCGCTGGTGGAAGCGTTCTGTGAACAGAAATCACACAATATGAATGACATTAAAAAGGTCATGTTGTTTTTAGAGGTTTTCCTGCTTTAATGTTGATTATCTTCCTCATATTCTCCATTGTTGCAGCTCCTCTCTTCCCAGTCTGTCAGTAACGCTCTGTTTAGTTCCTGTCTCTATGAAGCCCCTCCTTCTGAAAAGCACACTGTGCTCTGATTGGTCGGCTGGAGCAGTGTGTTGTGATTGGTCGAGCGCTTCGAGTGTGTTTTGGAAATGTCCCGCCCCTTACCATAACCACCAGTTTAACACACTACTAACTAACTCAACCAGGCCCCGCCCCTTTATTCTGCGTATTAATTATTTAAATGAGGAATATTGTGATGTGTTCGTTCCCGGAAGAAACTCAAGACTACAATGAGTTCAGAAACAGTGATACTGATATAGAGAAGAACTTTTTCATGCTCAAACAGCAACATTACACACTAAAGAAAGATGAACATGGGAAAAAAAAGCATAATGAGTCCCTTTTAAAACAGCTTTGATCACGTCACACTTGGAAATTGAATGTGCCAGAGAGGAAACTGCTAAAGGAGTGAATCATTTCCAATTTGGAGCACATATAGACTGCGAACAAATGGTCTTGTTATCTCTAGCCAGCTGAATATGATGAAGCAGGTCGGGTGGTTTGTTTTCATCAAGCTTTATCACTTCTGCATTCTGTTGCTTTGTTTCCCGGCAGATGGATGCAGTTAGTCTATCGCAAAACTTTTGCAGAAGTTTGGACGATGTGTAAAAAGAGCAAAGTTCACCATGTGCGGGTTGAGAGAGAGGTCTTCCTGCGAGGACGAGCCGGCGGTGATGACACGTGGAACATTGCAGTGCGATCCAGCCATCTGAGACGAGCAAACAGAGTCTCAAACACACGCCAAAAGCCTTTCATGATAATAAAACAGATGAGGATTTACACAAGAACACCTCTTACTAAAACAGAACTACTGATTGAACTCATGCTATTCCAACTCAAATAAACTCGATTAAACAGATCACTTGCATTATGAAACAGGCAAAATAAGAAGCTCTGGAAGCAGTTAAAGGATTTGTTTACTAAAATAATTACAATTTCAAGTTTATAACTTACAATTCTGAGAAAAAAGTCTGAATTGTGAGTTAAGTAAAAAATAAAGTCAGAATGGCGAGATATAAGTTAGGAATTGAAGAAAATAAAGTCAGAATTTCGAGATATGAACTCGTAGATGCGAAAAAATAAAGTCAGAGTTGCGGGATAAACTCGAAATTGCGAAAAATAAAGTCAGAGTTGCGAGATATAAACTCGTAATTGCGAAAAAATAAAGTCAGAGTTGCGAGATATAAACTCGTAATTGCGGAAAATAAAGTCATAGTTGCGAGATAAACTCATAATTGCGAAAAATAAAGTCAGAGTTGCGAGATATAAACTCGAAATTGCGAAAAATAAAGTCAGAGTTGCGAGATAAACTCGTAATTGCGAAAAATAAAGTCAGAGTTTAGAGATAAACTCATAATTGCGAAAAAATAAAGTCAGAGTTGCGAGATATAAACTCGAAATTGCGAAAAATAAAGTCAGAGTTGCGAAAGATAAACTCGTAATTGCAAAAAATAAAGTCAGAGTTGCGAGATAAACTCGTAATTGCGAAAAATAAAGTCAGAGTTTAGAGATAAACTCGTAATTGCGAAAAAATAAAGTCAGAGTTGCGAGATATAAACTCATAATTGCCGAAAATAAAAGTCAGAGTTGCGAGATAAACTCGAAATTGCGAAAAATAAAGTCAGAGTTTAGAGGTAAACTCTTATTGCGAAAAATAAAGTCAGAGTTGTGAGAGATAAACTCGTAATTGCGAAAAATAAAGTCAGAGTTGCGAGATATAAACTCGTAATTGCGAAAAAATAAAGTCAGAGTTGCGAGATATAAACTCGTAATTGCGGAAAATAAAGTCATAGTTGCGAGATAAACTCGTAATTGCGAAAAATAAAGTCAGAGTTGCGAGATATAAACTCGAAATTGCGAAAAATAAAGTCAGAGTTGCGAGAGATAAACTCGTAATTGCAAAAAATAAAGTCAGAGTTGCGAGATAAACTCGTAATTGCGAAAAATAAAGTCAGAGTTTAGAGATAAACTCGTAATTGCGAAAAAATAAAGTCAGAGTTGCGAGATATAAACTCGAAATTGCGAAAAATAAAGTCAGAGTTGCGAAAGATAAACTCGTAATTGCAAAAAATAAAGTCAGAGTTGCGAGATAAACTCGTAATTGCAAAAAATAAAGTCAGAGTTTAGAGATAAACTCGTAATTGCGAAAAATAAAGTCAGAGTTTAGAGATAAACTCGTAATTGCGAAAAAATAAAGTCAGAGTTGCTAGATATAAACTCATAATTGCGGAAAATAAAAGTCAGAGTTGCGAGATAAACTCGAAATTGCGAAAAATAAAGTCAGAGTTTAGAGGTAAACTCTTATTGCGAAAAATAAAGTCAGAGTTGTGAGAGATAAACTCGTAATTGCGAAAAATAAAGTCAGAGTTGCGAGATATAAACTCGTAATTGCAAAAAATTAAATCAGAGTTGCGAGATAAACTCGAAATTGCGAAAAATAAAGTCAGAGTTTAGAGATAAACTCGTAATTGCGAAAAAATAAAGTCAAAGTTGCGAGATATGAACTCGTAATTGCGAAAAATAAAGTCAGAGTTGTGAGAGATAAACTCGTAATTGCGAAAAAATAAAGTCAGAGTTGCGAGATATAAACTCGTAATTGCGAAAAATAAAGTCAGAGTTGTGAGAGATAAACTCGTAATTGCGAAAAATAAAGTCAGAGTTGCGAGATTTGTAGTTTGAGATTGAATTTCAGTGATGGAAAAATAAGTGAACTAAAAATGCACCTGATCGATATCCAAGTCTGAGAGGTGCACGAGAGTGTTTGCTTTTCTGGTCACACTGAAGACGTTTAACGTGAAGAGAAGCTCAGATATAGGGAAGAGGCCAAGATTCTGGATCTGCAAAACAAATAGGTTCTGTTTTAGCAGAGACATCATAGCAATATTTATTTTGTTCAAAAGCACAGATAAGCAGTTCTCTGATTCATTATGAAGAATGGTTTGGATATGGCGAGCCCACCTGATAAGAGAGGTTGAAGGGCGGTCCGGCCCCAACAGGGACGCTCTGGGAAAGCTCAGGTTTGATCTCAAAACGGGACGCACTGGAATCTCTGAAAGAAAGAGACTGTCCTGACTCACAGTATGAATGATTCAATATAAAAAAAAAACATGGTAACACCTTACAATAAGGTCTTATTAGTGAATGCATTAGCTAACATTATAACTAACAATGAGCAATACATTTGTTACAGTATTTATTATTATATTTTTAACATTACTTAATAAAAACACAACTGATTATTGTTAGTTCATGTTATCTCAAGACCATGTTTCGATTTTAATAATATACTAGTAAATGTTAAAATGAACATTAACTGAGATGCTTTAGAAGTTTGTTGATGTTGACTAAAGTTAACAAATAAAACCGTATTTTAAAGTGTTACCGTAATATTTCTGGGTGAATCTAACAAAACCTGTCAAGAACATGTCTGGGTCATATTTCACCTCAAAATCTAAAAAAAAAAAAAAAAAAAAAAAATTGCATGAAAAAATGCTTTATTTTGTCCTGTTTTTGGACCTTTAAGATTTTTTTATTCATATTTTTAATAGATTGAAGGCCCTAACTACAGTTTAAATCAGTTATTTTTTCACATTGCTATAATGATATTTCATAAAAAAAAATTATAAATAAAAAGATACTTCGATTACTTACACAACTTACTTACTTTTTCTTATGCTAAATATAGTTACTTGACTTTTAAAGATTTCTTTGTGAGATTCACTTGTACTATGTTACCTTGTGAAGAGAATATCAGCCTCATATTTCAGACTGTGATAAATGTCATTAATGTTGTCCTCTGGAAACATCTCTTCACCTTCACTGGAATGAAACAAACAGAGCACTCTTAGATTCATCTAGTCAGTCATGAGTAATCTGGTTGTGGCTGAGTGTTTGATTGCCAACAGCAATTTAATCTATATTCATGTTGCACATCAATAAAAAATATCCTCATGAGGTTCTCATTGGTTCAAAGGTCATGACCTCACCTGGAGACCCTCAGGCTGATCTGGACGTAGTTCAAGAAGAAAGATCTGCTGAACTCAAACTCCAGGCGAAAATATAACTGGATAAATGAAATAAAACATCACCAAAGAAGTTAAACCGAACACAAAACACAACAAAAGGACATACTGTTCTTCTATTCTAGTAATTTATGGTTTCTGCATTACTCATCGTCATCTAATTGGCCGTACCGGAGTTGATTAATGGAGTTGCTTTGTACCGGATTTGAACAGAAGGTGCATTGAATTTCCATCCGGCCCCAGAGACACGAGGGGAATTCGAGTAATCAGACGAAGAGTCTGGGTCGATGCCAGCCCAAAATAAAACTAAACAACCACAGAACATACCTGAGGAACAATCCCACTGAGAGAAAAAGACGCATGGCGTACGAGAATCAGACCTTCGGTAAGTGGAAAATGAGCAGAGAAATGATGATATATCTGCCCCATTCTGACAGACATAAACAAACATCTTCATGTCACGGGTTTTTACGTGACGAGTTTTCCGTTCTGCGGCTTCTGTCGATGTCAGGAGGATTACAGACATGTTTTCAACAACCCCGGGCTTCTGTTTTGCTGCAGATTGACTCCAATGTTCTCTCAAATCGGAACATGTTATATTTGTTTTTCCAAGCAATCGAGCGGTAGGATTATTCTCACCACATCTTTATTTACTAAAAAGAACCAATGCATGTTTTTGGAAAGGCTACAATACCACGGAGTGTGGAAATGTATCACATTTTCTATAAAGTACCATGTTAATATCATGCCATTTGCTAAAGGAAATGGTTAACTGAAGGTAATGCCATCACTAAACCATGTGATCACTGACTGATCAATATTCAGACTGGTTTGAGGTGTCTCACCTGAGCGTGTGACCTCATAAACGGCGCGCTGACGTTGCATGTGCGGTAGAGGCTCGTATCTTCAGAGTTCAGGCACTCGATTGCAATGTCTGAAGGCGCCTAAAAAAACAAACTCATTTTTATTTTCAAACCAATACACTTCTGCTGAGAAAAGCCCTCACATGAAGATCGTTCCAAGATGAGCACATGAACACATATAGTCAATATATTGACTTTAGAAGTGGGTTACACTTTATTTGATGGTCCACTTTAGACAGTCTACTAAGTTGTAGAAATGCAAAATGTATATTCAAAATGTCCATGACTTAAGATTTTATTAATTTCCATTATTTTCCAGGTCTAGAAATCACACTTTTTAAAAGCCCTTATATATTCAGGTTGTCCACAAACATGGGAACCCTGGTTCTTAAATAAAAATGGCAGTTGTTAGGGAAAAGAAATAAAGGTGCAGTAAGCGATTTCTGAGAAACGCTGTTGAAAGTGGATCGGACCGAGCAGCATAAAACTTATAGCCAATCAGTAGTAGGGGGCGTGTCCACTCATGATGGGGGAGGAGAGAGTGAGCCAATCAGCAGTAGGGGGCGTGTCCACTCATGATGGGGGAGGAGAGAGTGAGCCAATCAGCAGTAGGGGGCGTGTCCACTCATGATGAGGGAGGAGAGAGTGAGCCAATCAGCAGTAGGGGGCGTGTCCACTCATGATGGGGGAGGAGAGAGTGAGCCAGTCAGCAGTAGGGGGCATGTCCACTCATGATGGGGGAGGAGAGAGTGAGCCAATCAGCAGTAGGGGCGTGTCCACTCATGATGGGGGAGGAGAGAGTGAACCAATCACAGTAGGGGGCATGTCCACTCATGATGGGGGAGGAGAGAGTGAGCCAATCAGCAGAAGGGGTGTGTCCACTCATAATGGGGGAGGAGAGAGTGAGCCAATCAGCAGAAGGGGCGTGTCCACTCATGATGGGGGAGGAGAGAGTGAGCCAATCAGCAGAAGGGGTGTGTCCACTCATGATGGGGGAGGAGAGAGTGAGCCAATCAGCAGAAGGGGTGTGTCCACTCATAATGGGGGAGGAGAGAGTGAGCCAATCAGCAGAAGGGGCGTGTCCACTCATGATGGGGGAGGAGAGAGTGAGCCAATCAGCAGAAGGGGTGTGTCCACTCATGATGGGGGAGGAGAGAGTGAGCCAATCAGCAGAAGGGGTGTGTCCACTCATAATGGGGGAGGAGAGAGTGAGCCAATCAGCAGAAGGTGCGTATCCACTCATGATGGGGGAGGAGAGAGTGAGCCAATCAGCAGTATATCACTGGAAGAAGAAGGTTGCGTTGCTTCTGCTCCATATGTGAGTAACATTAGTTTTGCTTAGCTTCACAGAACCAAGATATGCTGTTGCTGTAATGTTAGCTATAGTAACTGGACAGTTTTGAGTGTCACTGTTTGTCTGGAGCTGCTGGCGACCAACAATCACATTCTTGTATGTATTCGTGCACATTTTTAGTTCTTCCTTGTCATTTGTTTGTCACCTTCTATTTCTTTTTCTCAAAGCTTTATTTTGCTTAGCTTCAGTGATGATAAAGACACATCCACGCTCGCACTGCATGTTCGTGCATTTTTTTTGGGCGGAGCAATGAAGGAAGGGGTGTGTTTGTTTGGGTCGATTTCAAATATCAACAGTGTTTCTCAGAAATCGCTTACTGCACTTTTAAAATAGGAAATATTATTTCAGCCGTTTTAGCTTATTTTAAAACTAGTTCGGCTTATTTCAATAAGCCCTGATTGAGAACCACCGCCTTCATTGAAACACTCCTGAAGCATGAATGAGCAACCTTTGAATGGGCAATAACATTTCCTCTAGGGCAATTGTGTTGTTTCCATTGGGATTAGGATACTGCCAGCTAACAGGGAATGTTCCCAACTAACTCATAACTTATTCTTATTTATGAACAAACGTTCTTCCAGTAATGTTAAAAGAATATTCATTCAAAGTTATCTGGTCTTTAATAATGTTCTAGCACAAAAAAAATGAAACATTTCAGTTGGATGTTCGTCCTACAATTTGAAATGTTGCTACTTGTTTCAGAATGTTCAGAAGTTACATTTAAAAGTAACAATCCCATAATGTTTGCAAAATGGAATGTTCCCTTAACGTTCACACAACCAAGAAAAAACATTTAAAAAACATTTTGAACGTACAGAAAACATTGCTTAACGGCACCATTTTTAGAACACTTTTTCTTTTAGATAGGTATGAAGTCATTTAGGAATTTCCTGGGTTTTGGAACAGATCCACACACACAGACTCATGGTTTCCCTTTCCCTTCTTATCAGCAACTCCTTCCATCTCATGTTTAAAGTCCTTCTTTAATGCTCTAAACCCTCATAAATACAGGTGAAGCCCAGGCTGAGACTCGGATCAAGGCAAGGCAAGTTTATTTATATAGCACATTTCATACATTATGGTAATTCAAAGTGCTTTACACAGAAAGGAATTAAAATAATCACAAAATAAAAGCAAGGAAAGTTAAAACAGTTATAAAAGGAATTAAAATTGATATAAAAATGATACTGTTATAAAAGGAATTAAAAGAGTAAATATATGATACATAGATAACCTTCTCATCTGGCAAAACAGCGGTGTATCATATTTTTCACAGCTCCCAGTTTTACTCTGAGATTTTCCCATGGTGATCACAGAAATCTAAAAAATCTATCGGACGTCTCCAATAGACTCGATTGTTTCCTAAAATCGGACAGGAGGAGCTCTAGGACTGACTCACGGGGTAACCTCGGGTTCACTGCCCCTCGGAAGCTCCAAACCTAGAAAAATTCGTAATAAGTAACTAATAAAAACTCACAATCACACACTGTTCGTTCGTTGGCCAGAGGAGAACTGAGCGACTGTGTAACGGTCACCAGCTGGAGTGCCCCTGAGAGCCACCAGAGGGCACTCCACATCAGACTATTGCCATTCCCTCACAAACTACATTTCCCATAACTCACTGCCCGCACTCTTCATCCATTATCACATTCACCTGTGTTTCATTATCTTGTTTAGCTCACCCCACATAAGCCTGGTTTTCTCATTCATTCTCTGCGAAGTCTTGTTTAGTGTTACACTGCAATTCCGACCATTCTCCCTGGTTTCATGTCTCTTGGTATTTGGATTTCTTGCCTGTTCCGTGGGTTACTCTTTTGCCTTGTTGTGCTTGTTTGTATGGACTGCCTGCCTGTGTTTGACCCTGCCTGTACTTTGGATTACGTCTTTGGATTACCCTGTTCAATAAATACTGCATTTGGATCTCAGCCTTCTTGTCTCAGAGCAGTTCGTAACAGACTGAGTCTGGCTTCTCTTAAGGGTTTTTTCTCCATTCTGTCACCAATGGAGTTTTGGTTCCTCGCCATTGTCACATTTTTCGCCTTTGTCGCCATTGGCTTTTGGCTTTTGCTTAGTTGGGGACATTTAATTTAATATTCAACAATATTATTGATCTGACTGCATTGACACCATTATATGAGAACTGAACTGAGCTGAATGATGACATCACGGTTTTCTCCAGAGCGGCTAGATATATAAATAAATGAACTAAATTAATAACTTTTTTACAACAGAAATGAAACATCACTGAACTTCATTAAGCTGGACTGTGATGCTATTTTCTTCTGGAAACAAACTTTGTTGCATTATTTTCCTGTTATCTCTGTAAAGCTGCGTTGAAACAATCTGTATTGTAAAAAGCGCTATATAAATAAAGGTGACTTGACTCTAGGAATGGGATCAGACGAACCTTCACCACCAGACTGGAGAACTGAAGGTTTGGAGAATGCGTGAGGTGCAGGACCGTGCCGTACGCGTTCTCTCCTCGGTTCTCCAAACGCGCCTCGACCAGGACTTTCCTCCGGCTGGCCTCCACCATACGCTCATTACTCGCTCTCGCTCTCTGATGAACACACACCGGCCACGAGGAGCGCTCGCTGCGCACGCAGAACTGCCTGAAACACACAGAGACACAGGGCCCTATTTTAACGATCTAAGCGCATGGTCTAAAGCGCACGGTGCAAGTGCACTTAAGCCGGGGACACACTCAAAGGGGTCATCGGATGCCCAGTTTCCATAAGTTGGGATGATTCTTTAGGGTCTTCAAGTAAAGTTTGTAACATACTTTGGTTAAAATTCCTCAATGGTTGTGTGAAACACCCCTTTACCTCCTCAAAAACAGCTCTGTTCACAGCGACCCGTTTCGGTGCGTGTCTCTTTAAATGATAATGAGCAACTGCTCAAGGATTTTTAGTCATTGTATGGTGGTTGTGTCAACACACTGCAAACACACATTTATATGCAAACACCATATAAAAGTGAATTTTGCATCCGATGACCCCTTTAACGACTTTAAGGCCGATTATGAATGTAATTTGAGACTTACGACTGATCATGCCCAAACGCGCCGAGTCGCGTTCAGTCGGTGTTCACAGTTTCAGTGTTTAAATCCGCTGCAGTCGTTGGAAACAGTCTGTAAGTGTGTTCAGTTCAGTCTCAGAATGTTTCAGCTAGTCGTTAAGTGTGTCCCCAGCATTAGTGCGTGTCCGAATCCACTTTTACTAGGTAAGTTTACTAGTACTACTTTTACGACGGGAAAAATGGTCGGCGCTCCCGGCGCATGGTCTAAAAGTGTCGTCCCTATTCTCTTAATGAGGAATGGGTGTGTTTTGGGCATAACGTGCGTTAAACCAATCAGAGTGTAATTTCCCATTCCCTTTAAAAGCCAGTTGCGCTCGCGCCATGACGGATTCACTATATACATGGAGGAATTTGCAAGCGGAAAGACTGAACGCTTCTCTAGCGAGGAAATGGATCTGATCGTGCTTGAGGTTAAAGCTGTGTGTGTGTGTGAGGTTAAAGCGAGACCATCTACGGGACAAGCCGGATTCCATCATATCTTTATGTACACAATAATAATCTTTTACATTGTAATCCTTTTATTTTTTTATATTTTGGCATGTTTGTGTGCTGTTCCCTGTGTGTGTAATAAGCAGAGGTGTGTTTCAATGTGTGAGAAAAACAAAAGTGTGTGCGAGGACAAACCTGCGATCTAATAAGTCAGAGCTGCTCTGCAAGACGAGGTTGGGAACACACTGATCGTCATTATCACAACCGTTCCAGAACGGAAGCTAAAGAGAGAGAGAGAGAGATTTTAGAAGAATGCATGACAAAGAAGTTATGGTAACGCTTTACAATAAGGTTCATTAGTTAACATTAGTTAATGTATTAACTAAACATGAACTAACAATGAGCAATACATTTGTTACAGCATTTATTAATCTTTGTTAATGTTAGTTAATGAAAATAAAGCTGTTCATTGTTTGTGCATGTTAGTTCACAGTGCATGTTAACAAATACAACATTTGATTTTAATAATGTATTAGTAAATGCTGAAATTAATATTAACTAAGATTAATAAATTCTATATAAGTATTGTTCATTCTTAGTTCATGTTAACTAAGGTAGTTAACTAATGAACCTTATTGTAAAGTGTTGCCGAAGTTATCAATCTGGCATTGTGTTTATCGTGCAATTTATACGCGAAAATGAGTTTTTACGTGCATATTTATTGCGTGTAATACACACGCACCCCACACCACTACTAAACCTACCCATGCGTATCATATGCACGTACAAACTCATTTTCGCGTATAAATTGCGCGATAAACACAATGCGTGCTATAGAGACGCATTTAGTGTGAGCGGTTTGGTCAGTCTCACCTCTGCTTGCAGACTGGTCGGCCATCCGTCGTCCAGAACCGGCCCTTCTTCTGTGTTCTGCAGGCCAGCGTTAACAGTGAAGATCACGGGTCGAGAGTAGTCTGTCACTTCCTGTGTAAACATTCGGTTTCAAAACACACTGCACTCAACAAATATTTAGACCTTAAATAAAGATGAATTGCATATAAAATGTCCATCCATTTGGATTACACAGTTTTTGCATTAAACAAGCTAATAAACTTAATGTGGTGCATATTTGTTAGTCATTGAAGCATGAAACATGTCATATTTCTGTGATAGTAGTACTAATACATTGAATGCGTTTTAAATACACAATAAACATTTTATATATTTATCATCAATAAATCCCATTTGTTTAAATTTCATACATTTTCACTAACTGTATTTTCTTCTTGTTTAACCATGAAAAATTAAATTTTCCTAAGGAACAGAATCACGCTGATTCTAAGCGATTTGAATAAATGCATTTTGAAAATGTGATTTGAATAAAATCAGATGCAAATAAAATTAACTAGATCAAATAAATTAATAATATGGTTTGCCAGAAACATTTGTTTTTTATGTTAAAACTGTGTATTTTTTATATGCAAATCAAATATATAGATCTTAAATGTAAGCCTAGATATTGTTTGAGGGTACAGAATCTCTTGTGAAATATTATTACAATTTAAAATAGCTGTTTTCTATGTGAATAAGATATAATTTATTCCTGTGATCAAAGCTGAGTTGTCAGCATCATTACTCCAGTCTTCAGTGTCACATGATCCTTCAATCATTCTAATATGAGGATTTGATGATCAAGAAACATTTCTGATTATTATCAGTGTTGAAAACAGTTGTGCCGCTTTTTTTTGTTTGATATGTTTTCTTTTGGAATTCTTTTATGAATAGAACGTTGACAGAAACAGAAATCTTTTGTAATATTATAAATGTCTTTACCGTCACTTTTTCTCAATTTAATGGATCCTTATTGAATAAACCTATTAATTTGTCTTAAAAAAAAAAAAGTGCAGTTATAGTGTCATGTCTCTCGTCTCACTCCACGCTTTCTTTTGCTCACATAAAAATTGAATCATTTAAGCTTAAATGGATGAACATGATGAGATGTACAGAAAACGTCTCACATGAACGTGGAAATACACTTGCTGGCAGTATTTTGAGTCCGGTCTCAGGGTGACGTCTCTGGGCTGAGGGTCTTCTGTGCTGTCTAACACGACTCTGGGGAAATATCCATTCTCCTCGAAACCAAAGCTGTACCTCAGTGCTGAGCAGAAAGACAACATCTCAGTGTCGACAACAGCAACAACATCTCAGTGTCCACAACAGCAACAACATCTCAGTGTCCACAACAGCAACAACATCTCAGTGTCCACAACAGCAACAACATCTCAGTGTCCACAACAACATCATCTCAGTTTCTACACTGCAAGAAATTATGCTCTTCCTCAGTATTCTTGTCTTGTTTTTCAGTACAAATATCTAAAAATAAAAGAGTACACATTGGTCATTTATACATATACTACCAACATTGCAACAATGCAACGCGAGTAGAAAATTGCCGAATGTTTAGATATTTGTACTGGAAACCAACACAGAAATGCTGAGAATGAAAAATATATTTGTTTATACACTTTACAATAAGGTTCATTAGTTAACTACCTTTGTTAACATGAACTAAGAATGAACAATACGTCTTCAGAATTTATTAATCTTAGTTAATATTAATTTCAACATTTACTAATACGTTATTAAAATCAAAGGTTGTATTTGTTAGCATTAGTTAATGCACCGTGAACTAACATGAAAAAATTATTTTTATTAACTAACATTAACAAAGATTAATAAATACTGTTACAAATGTATTGCTCATTGTTAGTTCATGTTAGTTAATACATTAACTGATGATAACTAATGAACCTTATTGTAAAGTGCTACCATATTTTTTAAGTGTGAAAATATGGCCATTAAATCACGTTTGATGAAGAGATGAATATTGTCTATGACTCAGTTTAAGTGCATGCTTGACCCTCCAGACCTGATCTTATAAGTTCCAGATGGCAAACGAAGGGGAAGCCTGACACAGTTTTATGATGGTTTCCACAGGCTTTTCACTCTAAATGCCGGGATTAAAGTGTTTTCTCTCTGGCCTGAGGCTTTATGCATTAGGAAAAACTGTTCTAATATTAAGGAGTGGCCTTTCGTGGCAACATCTGAAAGAGATTACACACAGGCACAGGACACTGGAAAATACAACAAATGTGCTTTTATCATTCAGCCCTCTGATTGGTCAGTCATTTTCAGGTTCGCTGATGGATATCAAGTTACATACCGACTCTCTTTGGATTCGTCATCGGTGTCCGTGCCGTGACGTTCAGGCAAACGTTGGCCAACATGCACGACACCTCTCGGCCTCCTCGGATGCAGTCTTTATTAAAAACATTGATTTTTGAAGGCTCAAAATTAACGCTGATCCCCACACGGACAACACTGCGAGACCTGTTCGAAAACACGTGAAGGTATAAAACTGTCTTAATGGAGTTCTCCATTATATTTCAATTGTGTATCATCTTTGTTTCTCCTAATGGGAATAGTAGTGTTGGGGGTAACCCATTACAAGTAACTTGAGTTACGTAATCAGATTACTTTTTCAAGTAACTTGAGTTACGTTTAGTAACTTGAGTTACGTAATCAGATTACTTTTTCAAGTAACTTGAGTTATGTAATCAGATTACTTTTTCAAGTAACTTGAGTTATGTTTTCAAGTAACTTGAGTTACGTTTACAAGTAACTTGAGTTACGTAATCAGATTACTTTTTCAAGTAACTTGAATTACGTAATCAGATTACTTTTTCAAGTAACTTGAGTTACGTTTTCAAGTAACTTGAGTTACGTTTTCAAGTAACTTGAGTTACATAATCAGATTACTTTTTCAAGTAACTTGAGTTACGTTTTCAAGTAACTTGAGTTACATAATCAGATTACTTTTTCAAGTAACTTGAGTTACGTTTTCAAGTAACTTGAGTTACTTTTTCAAGTAACTTATAAAGTAATGCATTACTTTAAAAATTTACAACAAAATATCTGAGTTACTTTTCCAAATAAGTAACGCAAGTTACTTTGTTTTCCCATTTACTGACTGACAGCTCTCCTGTCCTCATGTTGAGACAAGTCGTAAGTGCAGAAGCGTCGTGTGTAGACATGATGGTTAGCTAGACTAAATGTGAGCGTGCATTTACATTAGTACTTGCACAAAAAACAAATTCAGCAGGATTCTTCAAAATGAATAAAATCTGTAAAATGCTAAATCAGAGTACTAACAAACCTCCAATAATTAAATATGTTAAAGAAAACAAATATTTTATGCATTTAATCTCACTTTATTGACCAATGTACTTGTCATACCAAACCATAAGCAAAATTGACTTTAGATTACTTATCTATTTTTTATTTAAAGTAATTTACTTTTTGTTTTTATTGGTGAAGTAAGTGTTAAACTTTCTTCTCCTGCATCCTATTCTTCTGTTATCCAGAATGGCAGCAGCTGAAAGGTTTGCTTGAGCGGCGCCTCTACTGTACACGTGTTTCCTTCAGCCTGAGGCTTATTATTTCACTTTTGGTGTAAAAGGGTCTTTACATTTGCCCAAAGATAGAACTTTTTTTGATATAAAAACAAAACAAAACAAGCCCAGGTGGGAAAAAAGTACAGCAAAAGTAAATATTTTTCTTAAAAAGTAACTAGGTAACGCAATTAGTTACTTTTTAAGGGAGTAACGCAATATTGTAATGCATTACCTTTCAAAGTAACTTTCCCCAACACTGGTGAATAGTGCCAACTCACCAAAGCAGAACTGCAGCCCCCAAAGAGCCCACAGACAGATCTATGAGCTCATCTCCATTTACATCCATCATCCCATGAACACTGCGGCCGAAATAACGGAGACCTGGAGAGACGTCACCTCCGGCTATTCTCTGAGATCGAGGGCGAGAAACATTCATAGTGAGGAAATAACCCAGGTGACACAGAATAGTCAAGTCAAGTCAAGTCAAGTATATTTGTATAGCGCTTTTCACAATACAGATTGTATCAAAGCAGCTTCACAGTATTAAATTAAAATAATACAACAAGGTTTGTTTCTAGTGGAATTTATTGATAAAATCAAATTAGATATCCAGAATATCCCCAACTGAGCAAGCCAAAGGCAACAGTGGCAAGGAACCGAAAAACTCCATCAAGTGACCTAATAGTGTCCTAAAACTCCATCAGGTGACCCAATGGAGAAAAAAAAAAAAACCTTGGGAGAACCCAGGCTCAGTCGGGGGCCAGTTCTCCTCTGGCGTTTATTAACTAGAGGCCGGATTGTAATTTGGACTGTAAGATTAAAAATATTATATGAATGCCTGGCTGAAGAGATGCGACTTTAATCTAGTTTTAAACTGGGAGAGCGAGTCTGAGCAACGAACAGTATCAGGAAGGCTATTCCAGAGTTTTGGAGCTAAATGTGAAAATGCTCTCCCTCCTTTGGTGGTTCTGGATATCCTAGGTATGACCAAAAGCCTTGAATTTAGTGATCTTAAAGAGCGCGATGGATTATAGGGCGATAGAAGATCCGTTAAATAGACTGGAGCTAAGCCGTTTAGGGCTTTATAAGTCAGTAGCAATACCTGACTTATACCAGAATATTTTTGCTAATGTTACCATTAATTTATTAAAACATTATTTCAAAACATTCTCTGAACGTTCAAAATATCTAAGTTGTTCCTTAGTTATGCAAAAGTTAAGGAAACATTCCATTTTATAATTCTAAAAACATTATGGGAATGTTACTTTTGAATGTTCTCTGAACATTCCAAACACCAGATAACTTTGAACGAACATTCTATAAACATTACTGGAAGAATTTTGTTCAGAACCTTGTCAGAACGTTAGCCAAAATTCTGAGAACTCTACTTTATTTTATTAATATCCACGTTGTGGAAAGTTGTCTCTGGCTCCACAGTACATATACATCAGCACAAAAATACACATAAGAAAAAAACATTCCCTGTTAGCTGGGAAGGTGCAAAAGGTCATACCTGTTCTTATGTTTTTGTATTTTGGCATTACAAGAAAGGCGTTTAAGAAAGTAAAATCAGTGACTCAGCTCAGTCTTACCTGTTTGTATTTGGGTTGGATGCTTTTTTGTTGGCCATAGAAGAGATAGATAGCTCCTTTGTGATTGTCTTCCAGTGGCGCTCCCACTACCAGTTCACTGAAGCCGTCACCATTCAAGTCCGGAAGGGCGGACATAGCCGCACCAAAACGAGAATCATGGGCCTGTTCTGATGGTCCAAGAGTCCCATCTGCTATAAAAGAGCCCTGTAGAATAAAGAGAGAGAGAAAGACAAGAACATAGTTGTGTTCAGAATGAAATACTATAACATGTATGACCTCATAATGCTGTCATCTCACAAGTTTGGTTAGCTGGTATTTTTTGATAAAATAATCTTCTGGTTCAATCATCAAACTGTATACTATATATTTAGTTTATTTACCTGGTCTTCCCAATACTTCAGAAATATAGCCTACAACATTCATGCATTATTTCAAAACACACAAAAATATAATATAATATAATATAATATAATGACGTCACATTAATTCAGTGTCAGGTGTTTTTCAGTAATCGCGACGGATTTAATTAATTCAGTGAAGGATTCGTTCGTTCATTGATTCAAACACATGCTCAAGCGCCTGCTCTGAAAGATCCCGCTAGGCGTTGAACGGTGTGAACTCATTTGTGTATAGGCTATCACTGTACCCAGGAAAGAAACACTCTGGCTGGGAGACAGTGTGCTTTTGGAAGCATTGATCCTGAGACCCAGGCATTCTAGATGGGTGAGGAGCCAGGATCTGTGAGTTATCAATTGCGCCTCCGATTGGGCTATAATCAACCAATCGTCGAGGTAGTTTAACACTCACACTCCCCGCTGTCTCAGGGCCGAACAGACCGTCTGGTGGTGGAGATAGGGGATTCTAGGAAAGCTCCCCTGTCAGCCTCCTTCATGTCAGTCAAATTCAGCCATAGTTCAAGCTCCGTCAAGTTCGCCATGCTTCGTCCGATCGCCTGGGCTGTTGACTTTGTGGCTCGCAGGGCCAGGTCTGTGGCGCTGCGCAGGTCCCTGAAAGCTTTCGGTTCAGGTCCAGACTTGTCCATTGAACGGAGAAGTTTGGCCTGAAACACCTGGAGGACAGCCATGGTGTGAAGCGCCTAAGCAGCTTGGCCAGCGGCGGCGTATGCACGGCCGGCGAGAGCTGAAGTGATGTGGCAAGGCTTGGACGGATGCTTTGGCTTTGGCTTTCCATCCTGTAGCGGTTTGGCTTTTCTCCACAGCGCCACCTACAGAGAGCGTTGAGGAGAAGGAAGGTTTTAGGCGAGCTGAGTGTGGCGCTTTCCACGACTTCGTCAGCTCGTCGTGCACTTCTGGGAAGAAGGGGGTGGGTCTCTGCTGAACCACTCGTCTAGCCTTCTGCGCGTGGACTCCTCGGGCTAAGACCACTCGAGCCCGAGGTCTTCAACGGCCCTGGTTAGCACACGGAGAAGCTCTGCGTCAATGCTGGTTCTCGCGCTGGCTTGTGTTGACGGTGCAGGGCCAGAAACGGAGCCCACCCAATCGTCGCATTCGGATGCAGCGATGGAAAGGCTGTCATCCTTTTCTTCATCCTCGTCCGATGCTCCAAAAGAGACGAGACCTGCCGCTCGCAGAGAGGGGCGCTGGTCTGCCTGTGTGAACAGGTCCGGCGAGGGGGTTTCTCTAGGAGAGAGCGAGGCACGCGGGGACTGGGCCAGCGTGTGCTCGCTCGTTCACTCTGGCATCCTTTGTGAGCGGCGCTTCTTTTTGCGCGGCTCGAGCAAAGGGAGAGAGAGAGCGGGAAGCGTGGGGTCGTCATCAGCGAAAACAGCCAGTCGAGCCCGCAGGTTGGGGAGATCCATTTCGTCGCACTCAGGGCAGCCGCCCTCGGCGAGTGCAGCTTCCGCGTGGTCACGGCCCAGACAGGAAGCACAGGGGATGTGACGAAGAGAGGGCCTCGACACGAGGCGCAGGTGGTTCGAGGCATCTGCAACAACGCCTCAGAATTTGCTTTTTTAGAAAAGTGTGACGCAATGGCGAGCACACTAAGGATATGGTGCGCCGGATGGCACTGCAGGACAGCGGGCTGAAGGCGGCGTCCAGTGAAAACCAGGAAGCCGGCGTCCTCAGATCTGCAAGGCAGGGCTTGTTCCGCTGAAGGCTTTTCGACGGCGGCGAGAAGGCTTCTAATCCAGAGATCAGCGAAGGGGTGAGTTCGCTGAAGGAGATAAAATCTGAATTCCTTGGCTAGAATGAGTGCTTATATAGCTATAAGCCACGGCCATTTTGGCGGGCTCTGATGCACCAGGGCGCGAAGCGGCCCGATTGGTTCGCGCGTCTGAGTCGCCTCGCCATAGGTTTGTGCAGTTGCCGCAGCACAGCCAATGACCGCGCTGACGCTCATCTGTGTCTGCTGTGCAGCTGCACCACGTTTTAAAAAATTTGGCCTCAATATTCTCGATAAAAGGAGTTTTCCCATAGCGTAAGCTAGCCTTAAGGCCTCATTATACTTCTGCGTCGGACCTACGCCGGAGCCTATACGCCGTAGGCAACGTGTTGGTTTTAATTTATACTTCTGTGTCGTTGTCCGCGTTGACGCGTACCTAGGGAGCGTGTGAAACCCCGAGGGAGGGGTTCTGGCAGACCAATCACAGCGCTTGTGTCCGCGTAGAATTGACGCGTTGTTACATTTTTGGAGAGGTGCACGTCAGGGTACGCCGTAGGGTACGCGCGCTACACACAGCCTACGACATAGCTACGGCGGCAGTTCGACGCAGAAGCATAAAACAGGCTTTACGCAATACGAGAGACCTCTCGAAAGGGAAACCGTGATGTGCTTTAAACAAGCGATGTTGATCAGTGGAGGATCAGAGGATTTATGCACTGACTGATTCGAACCAACCCGTAGTTCGTTTGTGAGTCTGTTGAATGAGTCATTAAAAGAACCGGCTCATAAGAGTCATTCGTCTGCAGACTACCCTCAGTGTAGTTCTTGTTTCACGGGAACCAACCTAATTTTCTAATTTCACGCATGTTTTTATGTGCAGCTTGGGAGGGAAACTCATTATACGATCTTTTTTACCTAATTTTCGAGTCAGCCTGCAAACTCACCACTCAGGTAAAAAAATAATATATATATATATGTATAAAATATAGCGGTGTAGGCCTATAGGATAGGCTACTGTTAACGGTGCATGTGCTACTTATGTTTAACAGACTTTCCGAGCACCAGTATTCTTTGAGATAACATTATGGTGTTGCATTGGCGTTGTCACCTGTGAGTTGATGGTGTAGATGTAAATTCGGCCTTTCTCCCATCCTCTGTAGAAGTACATGGGAGCTCCAACAAGTAAAAGATCCGTCAATCCATCGTCATCCAGATCAATCGGTGCTAACTCACTTCCATAATACGACCCAATCTACAATTCACCAAAAACACACTCATGTCAGCATTTGATATCCAAATACATTAGGCCATAATGTATGCAACTGTTCTGCTTGGTTTCTAAACTTTCTCAACTAAAGAGTCCACCCTCAAGTCAATGCAATATGTTTCTCCTGTAAAATGGTGTTTTTTTACTCCTGTTTTATCATTCACTTGGTGAGAATCTCAAGTTTGATCACTTAGTCACAAGATTGATGATCTGAGGAACCACAAAATGATGTGGTGTGATGGGAGAAGCAATGCAATGTAATAAATTGTGTGACAAAACGTTTCACAGTTTCGTTTTCAGAGGTTTGCTGTATTTTTTGTTGAAAAGGCACTTTGATTTGAAGTGATTTGAATGCTGAAATTGTAATGATGCTTACATTTCTTTATAAAGTAACATTTTAATTAAAGTTAACATTTCACACCAACCAGATAAATATTTATTTGTATTTCAACAGCCACACAATATATTTTTTCTATTGCATCACTGTATGGCATATTCTTCCGTTACCTCGCTGTTTTGAACTCGCAAAAAAACGTTACAAATGGCAGAAAACCGGAGACACACTTTATCACATTCCCGTCTAAGTGCTTCCCTAAGGGCTCTCAAACACACACACACACACACACACACACACACACATGGTCTGGTGCATAACAGGTTGATAGCTAAATGAATGTTGTGGTCGGTGACCTGGAGCGTTTGAAACAGTAAGCGTTTATTGTGTGCATTCACTGCAGGCCATGCCTACACACACACAAACACACACACACACACACACACGTGCAGATGGGATTCACATGGGCCATAGAGACGCCTGCCCATCTGGAGCGGGTGACTGAGTCTAGACCTTCACATGCCGTCTCCTGTCCACACACATGGTCCGCATTAATCTACTGATGTGCTCCTCTAATCAAACACGCCACCGTTTCAGAGAGAGAAGGTATGATGGAAAAATGCAGACAGATGGATTAGGGAAGGAGTTAGGAGAAATGTTCACCATTTGGGTCAAGTACACACACTACTTTTGCATGCACTATTTCATGCAAATTAGTCCTATTATAGATTATTGACAACACGGCACTATTTCCCTTGTGCAATTACTCGTCACACTATTACCATCTGTGGAAAGCAGGTCGTAAATGGAATTTTGTTTAAAGAGGCGATTGTGTACGTTTTGTGCAGATAATGGCAGTAGTTTATCAAATGACGGAGAAGAACATTATAAATGGGCTGTTTTTGCTCTGACTTTTTGCACTCTTTCACTCTCTTGCAACTTCAGTGGTTGTTTTGTACAGTTACGAAATAGAATATAACAATTCAGCTTACAGCACAGCATGTTAAATTTCTCAATCCACATTCTTTATTCATAAGTTTGTACAAGTAGAGAATCTTGCGGTATTTATTTGTCGAAAAGGTGCCAAGTGTTTTGAATGCTCCTGACATGGTAATTACGACTAACCCTAACGAACCTTCCAGGAGGACTTTAACGCACCTTATAATACTATTTAGTTGCTCATTGTTGCGGTTTCGTTAGTCAGGACACTATAGGCACACTTGATGGCTGCTTGGCTAGATTTAAAACCATTCTGAAATTGATAATAGTGTCTGCAACTACTCTGAGGGCCCTATCTTGCACCCAGCGCAATTGACTTTGTCCACCGACACATGTATTCTCATTCCTCATTCCTATTTTGCACCCAACGCACAGCAGACTTTTTCCTCCACAGACGCACGTCGGTAAACTAGGGAATGAACTTGCGCTCCCGGGGACGGTTCAGCGAAAAGAGGAGGCGTGTTCCGGCGCAAACGTTCCCTGGTGCTATTTTGCAGTTTCAGAAAACAATTCCGCCACAGACCAGGAAAAACCTTGTCTAAAGTTGCGTATTCAGTGGCGCGTTCAGATGCTATTTTAAGGGCGCATGCTTGGCCATAATGTAGCGTGTGCACAACGCACACACACTTTGCTTCTCTCATCTACACAGACGCAGCAGTTAACATTTTTGCAAACCATACATTATTACAAGGAAAAATATTCCACACGAGGGAAATCATTGTGGTGTCCATGAAGATGTGAAAAAATAGGCATAAATCTAGCTTACACATTTACCCAAATTATTATACGCCTGTTTAACCGAAGCTAATTTGGGTGTGTTTCTCCATCCCCAACGCCACTTCTCTGTGTTTTACGGCCCTGACGAGAACGTCGGTCTCCTTGGCTGTGAACCGCTGCTGGCGTGCTTCTGGCAAGTCCGCCGTTATAATAGCAATCCGCCATGGAACAAGTGCGCCTGCTCTTAAAGGGAATGTGAGATGACGCTCTGATTGGTTTATTTCACGTTACGCCCAAACCACACCTATGAGTAATGAAGCTACTTCAGACCAACCCATTTTAGATTTGCGCCCGGCGCAAGAGTCATTTATCCCGCCGGTATAATAGAAACAAGATCCGAGATCCGCCCACAAAGTTACTTGCATTTCGCGTTTGATACTTGCATTTCAGATCGTTAAAATAGGGCCCTGAAAGTATCTCACAAGTGTGCACACTAGAAGAGTTTTGGCAACAGGCAGGTGGCTACGATTTTGCACCTGCATAAAGTACCAAAAAGTACTGTGATACTACTATGCATTATTAAAAAATAAGAATATTTTTGGCAGTAATTTAGACTTTTACTTTTTATTTTTTTATTTTTACATTTTTACTGGGCCACCCCAAAACAACAATACATTTTATTTTTATGTTTATGCATCAGCACAGATATAAATTATTTGCAAAAACAATTATAAATGTTTTTTAGCTCTGCCACCTTGGCATTCTTGAAAGTACCTTGGAGTACCATGTAAATACCTTCCATAGTACTTTCTTTAAAACATGAAAGTGTGGTGATCTTCGGCCTTGTAGTGTGTGCTTGGCTTTACCTGCTGACCGTAGAGAGAATGCAGTATGGTGAGGTTTCCACTGTTGGTCAGGGTGAAGATCACCACCTTTCCTGTGTGGTTGAATCGAGGGGCTCCAGCGACGTACAGCTGACCGTACTGATCCGAGACCACCGAGGACACCATGTACCCTAGAAACAACTCTCAAATTTATACATTAATTTATACATGAGCTATCTGTCAATTGACTTTTTTCGTGGAAAACTGCACAATGCAGAGGAACATTAGGGAAAGACAGCATGTATTGCTATGCTGGTTTGGTGCTGAAGTAATTGCTGGTTAAGCTAGTTGATGTATTAAAGATTTGTCCATACTAGGGCTGGACAATATAACCTAAAATCAAAGTCTCAAAGAACATTTTACCTCGATTACGATTAATGAACGATTATTTAGTTTTTTCTTCTTCTTCTTATAGTTCGCTGACAATGTTTGTGCTGTAAATATGCTCAACTATTAAAGGTGTGATACTTTTTCTAATGAAAGAGTTCTTTTCTTTTCTTTGATTAAAAAAAAT
The DNA here is from genome assembly GCF_951802725.1 of Rutilus rutilus. Taxonomy (NCBI): domain Eukaryota; kingdom Metazoa; phylum Chordata; class Actinopteri; order Cypriniformes; family Leuciscidae; genus Rutilus; species Rutilus rutilus. The sequence goes on from NC_140233.1 coordinate 3,751,740, forward strand.
ATTTGAAGGAACAAACATCTCAATTTCATCAGTTATTGTGGCTGTCTATGGGTCATAACATTTCTTACAGATTTCCGCTCGTTGAAAATTAGATAGGCTACAGATAAATTAGCACAGTGAGAGAGTACATTTATTTTAATGCATTAATGAGAGAGCGATTGCGTGTGTGAATTAGTCGTACTGTCTCTATTCGGGGGGGTATAATGCCCTTTTCACAAAATGTAAAATAAATCTCTGATGTCCCCAGAGTGTGTGTGTGAAGTTTTAGCTCAAAATACCCCACAGATATTTTTATATAGCATGTTAAAGTTGTCACTTTTTGAGGGTGAGCAAAAACGCACCGTTTTGTGTCTGGCCCTTTAAATGCAAATGAGCTGCTGCTCCCGGCACAGGGGGCGGAGCTTCAAGAGCTTGTGTGTTAGCAGCTCCAATTACCTCACACAGACACACACTACAGTAACAAAAACTGTTCTGTCTTTTATGTTTAAATGGAGTCAGACAAAGATGGAGAGACTCAAGAAGAAATGACAACATGTAGAATGCAAAGGGACGTCTCTGAATGGTTAGTTGATGAATTTATGTTGCTGATGTAGAGTTAACTATCTTCAATTAGCATATTCTGTCATGATAATCTATAAATCGCTCGTATAGGAACTGTTGTGAGATGCACACAGACTGACTTTCGATTGCATGTGAAAAGACTCATTCGACTCAAATGTGCTCGACTACAACAACTCTTCCTCTTCTCAACATGGACTGCGTGTTCCTGGGGGCAGGGTTTATGTAAATTTTAGGGTTGGTGATGTCACTAACCCTGGAGGAATGTTGTGTAGTTCCTACCAGCCGTTTGTTGTAGTCCTTAAAAAACGATTTCTTTAAAAGCAAATATCTCCCTTTGCTTTGAACTTTGAGCGTCGTAACTTTGCAGATGTTGTTTATGCTCAAACAGCAACATTACACACTAACTAAAGCTAGAAAAGTCAAATCATACTCAACCACCCCTTTAAATTGTGAAGCTGTAAGGTTGTAGTTACTTCAAAAGTAGAAGAATCTATGCTATAACTGTTGAGTTTCTAAGCTACTTTAGTGATAAATCACAGGACAGCGACAATTGACAAACTTTCGTGAGGACGCATGCGAAAGTGATCTCGCTTTGGGGCTTGCGCGCTTTCTGTATGCGTTTACTCTGTGTTTTAGTTCGCCTCCATGTTGCTTCCAAGCCGCTGACTGGACGGGGTGACCACACGCGGTAGGCTAGTATGTTTTTAAGGGAAAAGTATTAACAGGATTAAAAAAACGAAATTACCAACATGGGAAAATTACGTTCGGTTTTGATTACTTTTCGATTAATCGTCCAGCCCTAGTCCATACTACACAAGTAAGACATAATAACTTTCTTTGAGGAACAGACTGAAATTAAAGTCTTATATTCCTCTTCATAGCACTCAAATCTCTTACACTTTCTGCGGGTCATTTTATTCATTGCAATGCGTGCAAAAACGAATGCCATTGACATATATCCTAGTGCAACACATCTTAATTTGATGAGTTTTAATATGTGGATACACAAATCAAGCTGGTAAAGAATAGAGTGAACATTCTTGACCTATTCTTGGATCTATCCACAGAAGATAGAAGGTTTTTGAACGACTAAATTTGTTTCCATCATGGAATCAGATCCTCATTAGGCTTAATTTTCTTACCCAGATATGCAGCGTGGTTCTTCAGTTCCTCTGGGAACTCTTTCATGTAAGAAGACTTTGGTGGGATGACTTTACCGTGACGGGTCTCCTTCAGAACAGCTCCGTTCCAGTCGTATGCGCCAACGGCACCAACCAGAATCCCGTCCTTCAAGAGAATGGTTTGCATTTTTTTTTTGCTCACATTCAAAAATCCCTTTTACCACATGCTAGTTTTTTGAAAGGAAAATACACACAATCACAACACAATAAAAAATGCACACAGTCTTGCATCAGGTCTGGGTTCATGTACCTGAAGGGAGGATTCAATATAGGATCATGACAAACGGCCTGGCAGGGACTTCAGCGGTATAGGGAATGCAAACCGAGCGTTTGCCAAACCTCTCCCGCACCGATCTCTTGCCAAAGACTCTGCACTGTATTAACATCTGGGACTGTAGCATTTAAACCCATTTCTGACCGATACCACAACAGCACTCAAATACGCTTGGTCATAGTCCTATTCCAGTTCTGTTTCAGAGTAAGACTGAATATCAAGTACTAACTAACTAAATGTGTGATGCTAATCCAACTCAATGCCACAATACTAGAAAGATGTAGGTGGTTGCCAGTGCATTGCAATGCAGTTGCTTAAGACTTTTCAGTATTATTTTAGTATTGAAATTCTCTGGCTTGATCCTGAATGCATGTGAGCGAGTGCAGCAGTCTGAATAGAGAGCTAAAACTGCGTTCACTGCCAAAGTTTTCCTCATGCAATGTCGACGTGGACACTTTGACAGCGTTCCATGGCACATTTGCACAATAAAGTCTCTCCAATACACTCTGTGGGTTGTTCCATTTGCTTTTATTAGTGGTGCTTGCAAAGGCAAACCCCTGAACAAACCCTAATCCTGAGTATTAAACTTCACAGCGTTTAACTCGTCGCGCACGGTTTGTGCAAAAGACATGAATGATGCCTCAAATTGTGTGGGTTGATGAAGAATACACTAGCGACTGCCAAGCAACCCCATAACAATGCCTAGGAACCAGGAATAATGTTGTGATCTCATCAAGTCAGAAATAACGCAATTATGAGTTTCTGACAAGTAAAAACCATTCATGTCTAAAGAAAATGGCAGTGGTTTCAATCGTTGTAGTTAGATATCATTTTACCATTTAATATGTAATGTTATTGTGGCTGTGCGATTTATTTATAGCGCTCTTTCTTGATTCTTTAATACTTTGCAGGAGAATAAAGATGATAATTAATGTTCTGTCATGACAACTCTCTGAGTGTTTGGCATGCTAACTGATATAACAATGTTATGTTTGGGCTTGTTGGAATAGATCTGCTACGCTACTGTTTCTGCTGCAAGTACAGGACTTGCTACTACCTATATATATATGCTGTGAGCAAGTAAGACATGCTGCTGCTGTACAATATAGCATGCACGAATTACCCGTAGCAGATCTATACAGGTGGAGCTGGGGAAGTGGAGGGTTTCTGAAAGTGCACTGCAATTACTACAGCAAATGCTTGACCAAGTATTTGAATGGTTGAGCTGCGAGCTCATTGGCTACTGATACAGCAGGAACCAATCAGCTGTGCCCTATAGAGAATGATGTGATTGCAAGCAGATTGAGTTAAGGACCAATCAGTCTGTGCCATCTAGAGTTTCATGACATAATTTCGTATTAGTGATCAAGTTTTTTATCGTCATCAACAAGAACCCGAACATTGATCCATTTAAGCATTTTGAGCATCACCACAGAAACAAATCATAGGCTTTGAGTTGATTTAAAGGTAAAACAACCAAAAACATTGTTGCTTAACCTTTTAAATTTAAATATTTAAATGTATCCTAATTAATCTAAATGTATTTCTTTAATGGAATTTGGCTTGAATTTGAATTTGAAAGAATTCACTCAATATTTGTGTGTTCTTTGTATTTTTATGCATGTTGGAGTCAATTGCAATTATTATTCAAACAAGTTGCCTATTGAGTAAATCAGATTCTATTTAGTTTTCTATTCTATTTCACTAAGTGATTTTTTTTCGAGGCCTGGCACCTCTTTAGCTCTTTACAAAACAAAAGCAGTGAAAACTAGCATACCATGTCCGTGTCAGCGGCCCAAGCTAATAAACTGACTTCCAAACGTTTTATTTCCATCTGATTAGGTTTTATTTACTACATGCTTGATGGACACTGAAGTCTTTTCCTTATAAAATGAAACAAAGTCATTCCTTTAAAAACATTTACAGCCACAAGCAAAATAAAAAGGCAAAAGTCTTTCTTTACAAATAAAGTCACATGCACAAGCGTGCACATAAAACACAAGGGCACGTGTGTGAGAGTGTTTGTGTGAGGGTTCCTCACTCAAACTCAAGGAGCGTAATTCAGCAAAACCATATGTGTTCTCTGGACCTCGTTCCCTCAAGAATGAAAAAATCTTTCCGAGACGTTATCTCCCGTCTCGAATTGCCACTGTCAAGAGCAGCTCCTGGGATCCAACAGTGAAAGTTATGAAAAAAATGTTATTTTTCTCCGGGTAAGTTGTCCTTCATCTAACACAAAAAGAGGCCCTGGTCTAAAACCCCTCTCCTCCGTGGAAAATAGTCCTTCTCTCAGAAGACTGTTTTCATGCCGCTCACTTTCAAGAAGTCTGTTTTCATGCCGCTCCCAGCATGTGGAACAGCTTCAAACGTAAACTAGCCTTTTTTTAATTGAAAGAGTGACATTTCATGCTTCTGTCGGGCCCTACAAGGACGTATCTCAGGTTTGTTTTCCCATGGGCACAGAGCAGTAAACAAATCATTCTTTCAATGACTCTTTATTTTGATTGATGCCGTAGTTTCTGCTCCAGGCTAATGCAAGAGCTTCAAACTCAATCAACAGAGTGCAAAGAGCAAAATAACAGCATTTCGTGCACCTCACTGAGTACTTAATATAATTCTCCACACATTAGCGCTGTTGTCAATATTTATATTTCTTCTGCTTGAAATGGATGGAGATGCACTCACCTCCACGATATGTGTGGAGAATCCAGCTTGAGACATCTGCAAACCAAATGCTGTACCATTCTGGTTGGTGCCTGCAGAAAAGTCAAAAACTGAGTGTGTTACTGTGCAAAATTCACTGTGTGTGGTTGGCAGGCTGATGCTATAGTTTTTATGTTGCTTGTGCACTTAATAGGGTATTCTGAGGCCCTTGTTCACTTGGTATTAAGATGCGCTTTGGTCGATCAGATCACAATTGGAAGACGCTAAATACAGGTGTAAACGGGGTCTAAAACACTTTGAGCTTGTCCACTTTTGACACTTCCAGAGGTGGTGAAAATGCATTTGACCAGATTGCTTTCGTAGTGTAAATGCTCATGTGGTCGAATGTGTTCAAACAGCCACAAAAGACCAAACGCATAAACATTATGGGAAGCACGCTAGGAGAGCCCGTCTACGGAGAGCCTGGCCACTCCCTATTAAGTCCTATTGTACCGAATTTTGGTTGTAGTTCCACCAGAGCTCCACTGGGGGCGATCGCCCATGAGTGCAGAATGAATGGGAGTCTATGGCGCTAGACGGCTAAATTTGTCTCTTTCACCCGATTGCCGTTGAGAAATCTCAGATTTGATTGTAGGTTTTGCAAGTTCAACATGGGTTATAGGTCGAAAGTTGAATGAACGAGTACTTATGTCCTTTCGATTTCTTACAGTTTGAGTTGTTGTTGCCCATAACACGCTAGCATTCTGCTAATGAACGCTGATTGGTCAGTGAAGGACTGATTACGACCAGAGATACCGCTTGATGGCATCGTGTGTGTGTGTGTTTTTTCGGCGTAGTCTTTTAAAACAACAAAACAAAAACTCTTCTAGCACGTGTGTTTCCGTGTCAGCTGTGTTGTCGATGCCTCGAGAGAAAAGAAAGTGCAGAGCGCGAAAGCACCAAAGTGACTGAAGGATTGCCGTAAAGCAGTATCTCTGGTCGTACGATGTGTATGACGTCATTGACATTTTAAAAGACTTTTTAAAGCAAATAAGTGACTCTAAAAAATCTAAAAGCCAGCAATGTGTAATTTCTTTGCATCTCCTAACGAATACAACATTCAAAAAATTATATCCTGAGAAAAGTGGATTTTGAGGGGTATAGCGCCATAGACCTCCATTCATTCTGCACTCGTCCTGTGAGCGCCCTCATGTGGAGCCAGAGTGGAACTGCAACCATTTCAGAAGTTGGAAGTTTACTGAGAGTGACACTTCTCCCCTTATTAGACATTCTCTGACGCTAGCCAGACGGGATTTTGGACCCAAGTTTGGTTTGAAGATGAAAAATGTACCAAGCACAATGTTCTCTCACCATTCCTGACTTCTAACACACACTCACAGCGTTCGTGATCTTGTGTCTGTCAGAGCAGAAACTATCCGTAAGCTGATGCTCTCCGTATGCTTTCCGGTCGTCTCTGGTCATGTTCATATGTAAATTGTGTCAAATCCGTCAATAGACCTGAACAAACCCATACATATACCCGCCCATGGACCCTCCCCTTGAAGAAATCAGGACAGAAGTGTTTGAAAGTGGACAAAAGAGGAAAACAGGAATTTGTCTCCCTCGTCTACTTGTGATTTGATCGACCAAAACGCATCTTAATACCAGGTGTAAACAGGGCCTGAGTGGTTTAAATGTTGATATGTGGTTTCTACAGTCTTATGAGTGGTCTTTAGCATGTTGCTATGCGTTCTGGTGGTTTTCTGTGGCATTCTGGTCTCTAGATACAGCTTTATAGTTTATGTTATTACAGTTTATACCCTCCAAGCTGAAGATCTTCTCTCCAAGAGCATCAACGATGTCCTTCAGGGCAGACTCGTCAGTGACGCTGAAGAAGTTCTCCTCGGGATCAGTGGCAATGAACTTGATTTCCCTCAGAAAAGCTTCAGGATTGATTCCTCGCCGATTATAGTAGCCAAGAACCTGGAACGGCATTGGAATATCAGTTGCACTTTACTTACCTAAGAAAGTATGAGGTAATATAAGGTAACTGCATGGGTTAAGGTTATTGTTATTATTATAATAAGTACATAGTATGTATATGGGGAACAGGACTGTTAAATAAAGTGCTACCGGAATATCAGAACTATGTTCACCTGTTCGATCTGTGCACCTGTTTGAAAACTTCTCAAGAGTTTGAGTTTCACGACTGACGGACCACCTGAATAACACATCTGGAGGATTTTACTGGAAAGAAGCAGTAACTCACCGCAATACCATACAAGGTGATATTATCCTTCTCACTTTCTTCCACGGCTTTCTGTAGGTCTGGGCTGTCATGCGATTCTCCGTCAGTGATGACAATCATGACTTTCTTAGCGTCTGGACGACCTCCTTGTTTGAATGCTTGAGTTCTGTTATAAATACACAGTGTAAATGAGTGAATCACACTCACAAAATAAATCTTTGGCTGACTTTGATTCAAAATACCACAATATTAACCCCCTAAAAAAACAACTATTTTAAATACCAACATAATAGAAGAATTAACAAGTCTCCCTATTTACTCATCTCGCTTAAAATGCATAAAATGACACTTTATTTCAACATTTACTCTCCCTATCCAGCCCCATGAAAAGCATGATGTGAAATGGAAATCCTGTTTTCTTTATGTTATCGAGCTACTTGACTGAAACATGTTCTTTTAACATGAAATCATTGAGTTAAGCCAAAAAAGTAACATGAAGCTATCTTGCTTGAACTAGAAACCTGATACAATGATGATTAGTACTTGAGCTTTGATTATAATTAAATTAATTGGTACAAATGGATGTAATTTATAAATACATTTCCCAGATTAACATTATTTCTGTTAGCTGATCCAAAATGACGCTTCTCTTTATTGTGATTTGTGCAATTTCAAATCACCTTGACTCATTTGATTTGCCTTATTTCCATTGTAAATAACGATGCACAGAAGTTTATGGATGGAAGACAGACAAAACACAAACATGCCAGTGTACCGAGCCGCATTAATCCCGAGAGCCGTTCGCGTCTCCTCTCCGCCTCGCTGGTCGATGTTCTTAGCCGCTGCTACAACCTCATCAACCGTACGGAAATCATCCAGCCGAAACTCGTTCACTACTCGGGCACCGTACTGCACCACACCTACCTGGACAACAGGACACAACACCAGGTGAGATGCATCATCTACATTATCCTTGCTTTTACATGACACACTTGAAGTGTCAACTAGTTTCTCCCTATGGAGGATCCCTTTACCACTCTACAGATAAAGCGTTTTCGGGAAATTCGTTTTGCGTACCTACCCCCGAAGTGACAAAATAAAATAAAATTCTGTATCAAAATTTATAAGGAAAGACCAGTACTTTGTTTAGGCTTGGTTTGTAGGGAATTACAAACCGGTGCACATATATTCAAACGCACATAACTATAGAACCAATTCTTAATGCGCATGTGAACGCCATCAGCGTTTATCACAGGTTCGCGTTTAAAGTCTGTGTAGAGAGAATGGTGTCGTCTTGGCGGCCCCTAATCAAATGATTGTTGCGACGGAAGCGAATCAATCAAAACTAACTTTAGCTGGAAAATAACTTTATTAAAGAACCGCTATAAAGCCAAAACAATCTCTTTTACCATAAATTATACTGTAAAGCTGCTTTGAAACAATCTACATTGTTAAAAGCGCTATATAAATGAGGATGACTTGACTTGACTTGACACTCTTGTCAAACTCTGTTGTTCAATTTAAGGCTGGAATACACTACATGATTTTGGTCCAGATTCAATGCTAATTTTCTCGAACTTGCGTAGTGTATGATGGGCACAGACCATGTGTTTTTGTTGTTTTTTTGCATCAAAATATGATTCTGTCAGGACCACTATTGTCAAATACGATTGACAATTAACATACAATTTGGATTGGCGGATGGGCGAGAACTCCCTGTGCATCCACGCAGCAATAACCCCACTTAGGGTAAACAGAACAGAACCAACATGAATGTATGCAGATATCATTAATTCAAGATTTTAAAGTACAACATAGGGTTCAGTTCAAGGGGAATCAGAATGCCAAACCTGACTGGGTGAGAGGTGGAGCTGGGGAGGGAGGAGGGTAATTCACTCCTGAGAAACGCGATAGCTTCTGATAATACTGAAGGAGCTTATATATGTATACAGTGATAGGCGTCGTATTCCTATAGGTAGATGTGGATCAGTTGAGAGTCACTGATGCGAGCTTGACTAACGTGACCTGCCAGAACTGACGCTACGCTTGATTTCTATCCAGTCATCGGAGATCAGACATGTGAAAAATATTTTGGCCGATTTTAAAACATATACTGCGTCCAAAATGAAATACTTCCCTACTATATAGTATGCGAAAAACAGTTCGCCAAGAGAGTAGTATGTCCGAATACTGTGGCTACATCCGAAACTGCATACTCTCTTGAGTAGGTACTTATTTTGACTAAGTAATTACTTAACAAACGCTAAATAAGTATGTTCTATATAGAATGAGTGTGTATAGTATGAATGTAATACATCTGCCATTGTCATTATCATGTGACCTACCAGCGGTTGCGTTGCTTCGCTGTCATTCACAAATCCTCCCCCGTGGCCTCATGAGATAGTAAAGTGTCCATCGTATTCACACTTCAGAATCTTGCTGAAAGTAGTTGTTCCTCCGAGTACTTTTTTCCTACTGTTTTATAAGTACTGTGAATTCGGACATGCTTCTTTTGTCACATACTGTTTTTCGCTTACTAGTAGGGAAGTTGTAGCCTATATAGTGAGGTGTCCTTTTAAAACTCATCATTGTGAAATGTATGCATAACTAAATTCAATTGGCTTCAGCTTAATTCAAGAAGAGACTTCAAATGTGTCTACTTCGACTGTCCTCTATATCTGAAAGAACTCTTGGTTCCTTGTAGTTCTATGTATTCACTTAGACATGCAACATCTCGTCTTTATTGTACCAGGAATCTTTTCAGCTGCTGGACGTAAAGCTTTTCATTATAAAGCTACTAGCGATTGGATGGAATAATCTTCCTCTTTCCTTGAGATCCATCTCATCTTTTCGCAGATTTAGGTCATCTATATTTCAATATCTTAACAATGTGTGTGCATGTTACTGATGTTGGACTGAATAGTATTGCTTGTAATTGTCTTTTGTTTCATGTAATTGTCTAATTGACTTACCTCCTGTGGATTCGACCTTTGTTTTTTCGTCTGTGATACCTTTTCACATTGAATTTCTTATGTATTATGGGTTCCAATTGTGTAATGAGGTACATGTTATGTGCTTATTGAGATAGCTATAACATGTCTGAGCTATGATGTGTTTTTGGTTTGGGGTGACGGTGTAAGCTGCCTAGTAACTCAATTGTTTTGAGCATTTGTTTTTGTCTGTTTGTTTGTTTTAGCTTTTTCTGTTGTATTATGTATATGTGTATTTGGACCCCCTTGAAAATGAGATGTTGCATCTCAAGGGGCTATCCATTAATAAATTGAAATTGAAATTGAAGTTTGCGATTTCCAACGCAGCCATATTGTTTACATTTGTCACGTGTCTCCTATCAACAAGCTCCCCATTTTGTGTGAGTTTGTTGCGTTCGGAATGACTTGAAAGGTCGTGTGATTCTAAGTCGGCAAGTGTATAATACCTGGTGTTTTAATATTTGTTCAGATTTGAAAAGTCGTGTAGTGTAGTCCAGCCTTTAGTAACTAATGCATGAAACAGAAATGTAGCTATAAAAAATAAATACAAAATCTAGATATTTCCATATTGCATCATTATTAATATTCTATTAAAATGTGTCTATTTTCTTAAATCATCAGATTTGTTTGCAGTATTTTGACTTAAGTTCGGAGCCTCACGAGTGCAGTGCTGTTTTTGTACAACCCAACGCCTTCATAAATCATAAGTCAGAACAGTCCAAACTGATTTTCCAGGTGATAATTCAGACGCACCTGGATCTGTCCTGGACCGATGTAAAACTTCTGTAGCACATTTATCAGGAAATCTTGAACCTCATACCAGGGATAGATGGAGTTGGATCCATCTAACACAATCACTATGTCCATGTAGGTCTCGCATCCTGTGGAGAAACTGATGCTGTCAGAATGCATGTGATGAAAGCGGATTACTCCAAGAGGCTTCATCAATGAAGAGTCTGACTTTACTTTGAAAGGCCGGAGCGATGCTGTGGGTGAAGTTGAAGCTGCCGTCGACTCTTGAACAGATGCCCGTGCTGTAGTAAGAACTTCCACACTCGTACGACCACAGCGGCCCACATGCCTGAAACACAGTCAGCATGAAACTGTTCACAACCCATTTGTGCATTCAGATGTGCATTTTTATGAAAAATTATGACATTATGTGGTAACACTTTACAATAAGGTTTGTTAGTTAACATTAGTTAACTTCATCAGTTAACATGAACTAATAATGAACTGCACGTATTTATTAATGTTTGTTAGTTAATTTCAACATTTACTAATACTTCTTGTTAGCATTAGTTAATGCACTGTGAACTAACATGAACAGCTGGATTTTTTATTAACTAACGTTAACAAAGATTAACAAATACAGTAACAAAAGGATTGCTCATGGTTAATTCATGTTAGTTAATACATTAACTAATGTTAACTAATGAACCTTATAGTAAAGTGTTACCAAGAGAAAGTTTATAAATACAGTTATAAATGCTTTGTTCTTGATTTATAAGCATATCTATAATGTGTTCATACTTTATTAATGATCAATTTATCATTTCTAAATGAAGTATTGCATTATTTACAAACCGGTTATTTAGGAGTTGTCAGTGGGTTCATAAGATCACTTAGAAAGTGTAAGTAAATGATTAATAAACTGTTTAAATACATATTATTATTCAGACATAATAGTTACTTAGTGTGTTAATAAATGCTTTATTAACATGTATTTCTACTGTAATTCAGGGTTAGTTCAGGTAGTTATAAAGCATTTAGTAGTGGTCAGTTAACTATTTTTGTGAGCTCATCTAAAGTGAGGACTAGTTATGCCTTGTAAAGCATTTACAAAGGAGATTTAAAGGCTGTTCAATATTTTTATGTTCTGTATCACTGTGTTGTGTTGGTTTCCTTTTTCTGTTTAGAAGATAAACGAGTCTTTAAATCTCCTTTGTAAATGCGAGTTGGCTCCTTTGTAAATGAAAAACTGCACAGTTGAGTGCAGCTTTTCTCTGTAATAATAGCATATTGGCGATCCAATGTGTATCTTTGTTTGAGCTCTGGAGACCGTCAAAGGTTTCTGTTTACAGCATGTTTGCAGCAGCGTTGAGCAATGTAGCCAATCACAAACTTATCTGTTGATCTCTTGAATGCAATGGCCAATCAGAGGTGTTTTAAGTTAGCACTGAACAAATTCTGAGCTCTGCACGCTTGCAAATCGTATCATTATAACAAACAATTACATAAATGAGAGATTCATTGTGCAGGCAGCTTTACTTTATTGAAAAGGTAAATATAGTAAAATAGTTTGCTTTAAAGTGAACATGCATATTACCACAAAGCTGTTATCCTTGGGGTTGGAGGTGAGAGTCATTCCCAACCTCATTTTCTCTTTGCGTTCGGACACGTTGTTTAGGGATATCTTTCCTTGAAAAGTCCAGAGAAAAAATATCACAAAATGTTTTGTTGCAATCTGCCTTAATATTGCAGTGTCCGATTGGTCATGTGATACCTAGATGCAGTCGTGTGCAGTTTCTCGCTGGTTTTCTGTCTAGTGGGCATCTGTAGACGTCACCTGTCTGATGTTCACCGCTTTTCTCAAAGGGAGCTCCTACTAAGAGCCTGAAATTCAAGAAAATAGTTTCTTAACCCCCTGGTGCTCTTCGAATGTCGGTCAAAAAAGACAGAATTTTATTATTTTTCTTCAATGAAATGTACTGTATTTTAGTTCAATAATGTTTTTTTATTTTATCGTGCTAAAATTATGTTCACGCTGTATCAATAATCAATTTATTCACTTTTTGAGCATAGACCTGAATTTTTTATTTTTTATTTATTCTTGTAAATCTTGAATGCTTTAGAGCACAGACTTAAGTTTGATCACTTTTCAAATACAACACTTGGCAGATTATTGCTGAAGTAAAAAAAGTTTTAAAAAGTTACAGAATGTTATGTTTATTGTTATGAAAAATGCATAAAAATACTTTTTTTATATGAAATGTATATTTTCAGAAACATGTTTAACTCTGGGGGCCCTATCTTGCACCCAGCGCAATTGACTTTGTACACGACGCATCTATCATTCCTATTTTGCACCCGACGCACAGCGGACTTTTCCCTCCACAGACACACGTCGGTAAATTAGGGAATGAACTGGGGGCGGTTCAGCGAAAAGAGGAGGCGTGTTCCGGCGCAAACGTTCCCTGGTGCTATTTTGCAGTTTCAGAAAACAATTCCGCCACAGACCAGGAGAAACCTCGTCTAAAGTCAGTGGTGCATTTTCAGGCGTTCAGATGCTATTTTGAGGGCGCATACTTGGCCATAATGTAGCGTGTGTACAACGCACACACACTTTGCTTCTCTCATCTACACAGCTCTCAATTACAGAAAAATATTCCACATGAGGGAAATCATTGTGGTGTCCATGAAGATGTGAAAAAATAGGCATAAATCTAGCTTACACATTTACCCAAATTATTATACGCCTGTTTAACCAAAGCTAATTTGGGTGTGTTTCTCCATCCCCAACGTCACTTCTCTGTGTTTCGGTCGTCGGTCTCCTCGGCTGTGAACCGCTCCTGGCGTGCGTCTGGCAAATCCGCCGTTATAATAGTAATCCGCCATGGAACAAGCACGCCTGCTCTTAAAGGGAATGTGAGATGTCGCTCTGATTGGTTTATTTCACGTTACGCCCAAACCACACCTATGAGTAATGAAGCTACTTCAGACCAACCCATTTTAGATTTGCGTCGGGCGCAAGAGTCATTTATCCCGCTGGTATAATAGCAACAGCGCCCAAATACCCGCCCACAAAGTTACTTGCATTTCGCGCTTGATACTTGCATTTCAGATTGTTAAAATATGGCCCTAAATCTGCAAGAAAATCAAAGCCATAAATCTAAACAAGTTATGTTCTAAATTTGAGGTTGATATCTCAATAAATGAGCTTTCAGTCAGATGTTCTTTGGCCGCAGTACCGAACGCTTCCACTAGATTAAATTCGTCTCCCATTCAATGCGCTCATTTTTGACCGCGAGGAGCACAAGTGTGACTATTTTATTTCAGGACAATTCAACCTTTTCGAATCATGTCCATGATTTTGTTTTTTTGTGTTCACATAGTAAGTGCCAAAACCTTTACCAAGTTTCATATCATTACGATAAAGTAAAAAATTCTAAAAATGCAAAACGACCGAAGAGCACCAGAGGGTATGCTTACACAGCATGCTTCATTTGATCATGTTTAATTGATGTATTCTGTAGTCATGTATCATGCTTAATTAAAATGCATTGAATTATAAAACTAAGCCTTTTGACAACCACCTTGAAAACCACCAAAAATACAGCAATGCATAGCAGCACCATAGCATCATGGAGATCAGTTTTGCACTCCAGCAAAAGTATAACGGTAGCAGATCAGTCCAAACAGTCATTTTATGAGAAACACAAACAGTATCACAAGTTCAACATTCCAGCAGCGTTCCAGTCGAAGTCATTCACTCCCTGATGGGAAGAAAACTCGACATGAGCCCAGCAGCGAAGAATCGCTAAGCAGATTTTTCCAGCTTCTGAGGTATACGTTTGAGACGGAGCCAATACCAGAAACCAACAGCAAAACTCAGTAATGCTGTTCACTTCGAGATCAAGACGTTTAGAACTACGACGACAAAACCACATCCCACAGTTTGGCCTGTGAGATCCATCCATGTTAATGTTTACATTCCTCTTCTCCCACAACGACCTGCACAAAAACACTGCTGTCAGTCAATCCGCAGTCTTGTCATACTGTCAATATCCCCCCCCCCCCCCCCCAACATAAACTAGTCTGAGGTGGTTTGTTGGTGGTTATTTCATAGAGGTTTTTGGCAGCAAACCAACTAAACCTATAAATACCAGCAAACTAAGAGTGGTTTAAACTAGTCTTTTCAGAAGGGAAATTATTTTACGGCATGCCATGGTAAACAAGTATGTTAATCTTTCAGTATTATGCTATAAAGTAGGGGTTGTTTTTGTTATAAGACTATAACATTTTTTTTTTTTTTTTTTTTTTGGTATGTGCAGCGCTCTCAGTTCCCACAATGCACAGCTCTCTGAACATCAGTCATTATTGGAATGTACTGTTACTCTTTGGCACCCGTAGTGAAGGTTTAGTCTATCCTGAGGCAAAGTTATTTGAAGAACGTCTGGTTAAACCCAGTCTTTTTTTTTTTTTTCAGGCCATCCGATGCTAATACAACATATGCCAGGGTTTTCAGAATAAGTTGGAGATCAACATCTGAAAAGATGATGGTTCATCTTTCTCAGCCTAAACAACAGATGAGTATTCAAGCAAACACTTAAATCAGTAGGTTTGCCATTTATATGTCAAACTAGTTTCTCTGCGAATGCGTAGTTTGAATGAGCTATTTTCTATTTGGATATGTCTTATCTAGTTTGGCGGTTTGTTTTGGTTTTCCACTTAACAATGGCATTATAGAGTCTGATATTTCATCCTAAAATCATGTTTTTGGTTAGCAGCAAACCATATGATTGCAAACAGTGCAAACGCTTCTATTCACTCTGATTAGCTTTCATAGCACATTCAATTTAAGTTTGCACAAAACAAACATTGTCATTTCAAGTTAAAAATCACACATGCAGTATATAAAACCCAAACGCCATTAAGGTTGATTGATAAACTACAACTTTACAACAGTTCACTAAACAGTTGTGATTAAAACATCACTCTGTACTTTAAAGTCTCTTTTTTTCCTTTTCTTTTCTTTTCAGCACAAACACACTTCCAGATGCAAATGAGGCTTATTATAGAACGCACCTTGTTCACAAAAGTTTGGCCTGTTTGCATTTAGACATTATGCATTTTATCCAAAGTAACTTGCATTGCATTTCAAGGTAATGCATTTACTGAAAAGCAAACCGTGTTTGGTTTAAAAGAGCCGTTAGTATTATATATATATATATATATATATATATATACTCTACTAAAACAGCCAATTGTATTTGCATAATTAGGGGTTCAAGCGTGAAATGCCGAAACCCTATTGTAATTGTAAGGATTTGTAAAACTGATCGTGCCGGCCAAACCGTAAGGCCTAGAGGCTTGAAACCTGGCCAGATGGTAGGCCTCAATTTGGGGAGAACCTATCAGAGTATGACCCCGATTGGCCCATAGGTGTCGCTACAGCAACCAAAAGTACAAAATCGCTCATAACTCTTAGACCGTTTGTCCTAGACTCAAGCGTCTTACGCCACTGTGATCCCTGGCACTACAAAATACACTCAAAAGCCTATAAATCCTAAAGGAAAACTCAGAACTTCACGAAAATTGATGAGCATATGTCTCATAACATTCTGAACAAGCATTTAAAGTTTTATGGATATCGGACCATAGGTGGCGCTATAACTGTTAAAATGCTTTCAAACCATATATTTCGGTAAATTGCCTGTATTGGCTATAAATAGTCTTGTCCATCTATGATGTCAGTGGTTAAATCTAAAAGTAAAACTTTTGATGCTTATGTGCTTAAAAGCCTTAAAAGCTTGAACCCCGATAAATGCTGCTTGCAGCTTTAATTTATATTTTGAATTGTGCACTAAAAACAATGCAGACAGCATATGAAGGTTAACAGCAGGTGCAATTCATTATGAGTGTATTTCCCCCTCAGGCACAATCGTGCCTGACTCAAATCCGTTCAGGCGTTTGAAGTCTGAACCGCAAAACCGGTGTGAAATCTGTGGTTTTTACAAACACAATGATCTGAGATTTAATTTTCGAAATGCATCACAGTTTGAAAAGTACGATCAAATTAGAATTAGTTGCAATATCCCGGATTTCTGTCAGGACCAGTGTCGTCAAATACGATTGGCAATTGCATACAGTGTGGATTGGCGGTATGGTTCTGGGTGAGAACTCCCTGCATGAATAAGAGCAGCAATAACCCCCCTTGGGGTAAACAGAACAGAACCAACATGAATGTATGCAGATATCATTAATTCAAGATTTTAAAGTACAACATAATTCAAGAATTTATTCTGATTGAAGGGGAACCAGAATGCCATATTGGCTGCACGAGAGGTGGAGCTGGGGAGGGAGGAGGGTAATTCGCTCCTGAGAAACACGATAGCTGCTGATAATACTGAAGGAGCTTATATATGAATACAGTGATAGGCGTCATAATCCTATACGTGGATCAGCTGAGAGTCACTGATGCGAGCTTGACTAACATGACCTGCCAGAACTGACGCTACGCTTAATGTTGACTGTCTGAACAAATGGATCCAATGTCAGCACTTGCAGACAGTCAGTCCTAAATATTGGATTTGAAGGAACATTGCGTTCCTCCAGGAGCCGTCATAATTGTACTTAACAGATAAAAAGCACATGCTAATGACATTTTCTAGAAACCCGGCTGCTCTGAAATATACACAGATGTTGTTCATAATCTGAACAGCATTGAATAGTTCTGCAACGAATTTCAGATGCAGTAAGTTTTCAATTTTTAGATGCAGATAGTTTTCAAGAACTAGAAGTCTTTATACCCATTAGTAGATGAAGCAAAACAGTCCTTTGACTTCATTTAAGTGACATTCTTTAAAGACAAAAAATTGAAAAACAACATTCCTCTTGGTTCCTGCAGGGTAAATCAGATTCCAGAAGGAAAAGCGCGCCACACGTGTTTGTCTTGATGCACAGGAGGAGGCTTGGGAATTACAAGCCACAAAACACATATTTGCCAGCGCTCGTAGACGGGTCGGGACAAGTGCAAATACTTTCCACTTATTTACCTGTGCACATCAAAGGCTCCCAGATTTCCCAATGCTGGGGGACCACGAGTTATTCACCAGCGATGACGAACCCCGGGATTAAAAACAGGAAGCTGACGTCCGGATTTGGAGGTTTTGGGACAGTGGGAGTTTGGTTTATGGTGTGTATTGTTTTGTGTGTCTGGGCTTTTACGAGTCTGAAACAATACCCTGTTTTAAAGGCTGTAAACTGTGACCATGTAATGGTTTAGGACTAATTGATTAGTTTTAACATAGTCGGCTGGGTTACAGTGACGCCATTATACGCCAGTAGCATGCTGCAATTTTACCGGGCTTTATGATTAACATTGTGGTCTATACCTAAAACTGCTATATTTTTGCACATAATTTACAATGTTCAGTCACTATTATAGTCAGTCATTCTTTGTTTGGCTTTCTAAAGTGTGAAACATCGGCTGCCTCGAAATCGCATACTCTCTTGAATAGATAATTATTTTGAATAAGTAATCTGCGACCACTAAAAAAGCATGTTCTATATACACTGAAAAAAATGATTCGTTGAAATTAATAAAAAAAATTATCATAATTTTCATTGGACTCGACCAATGATGTGAGTCTGGGGTGGGATTATTGTTTATCTGACCAATGACAAATAAGGTGGAAAAATATTTAAAAATAAAAATAAATTACCCACTTTTTTGGGTGCAAAATAAACACATTTTATATTTGGGATTAAGAAATATTATTGATAAAATATCTACAAAAGCCTTTGTCAAAGAAAAGTAAAAATTATCAACTTTTGCAGTGGGTCAAATTTTTATGTTGGAAAATACGTTTTTTTTATACTTGTTTTTGTTTTATTTGTTTGTTTGTACTATAAAAATACCAGTTTATTTTTACTACAGTGGAAAAAATGTCCACCTATTTTAACTAAAAATCTTAAGTTCAGTTGCTGCCTTAAGTTTAAGTATAATAAAAATTGGCATTACAAGTCATTTCAACTTAAAGAGTTGAATCGAATGCAACGTAAAAAGTTAAAATTTGCTTAAATTATTTGGACGAGTTTAAGTAATGTAAAAACATGCAACGCTGGGTAAGTTACTCTAAAAAAAAGAATTAATTACTAGCTGCTAATTACATCCTCAACAGTGTAATTAGATTACTGCACTGTCAAAATATTGCATTACTAGTGCTAATTACTTTCTAAATCCCTAAACCATCGACCCGTTAGAAATGAAACTGCACTTTTAATTCTTTCAAATGAATAATATAAAATTGCATAAATTATTCTTGAACCGACCAAAGTATTTAAAGGGAGAAATTTACATTAAAAACATTTTAACATTTAACATTTAATTCAATTACATCAGAAGTAACTGTAATTAAATTACAGAAAAATTAAGGGTAACACTTCATAATAACTGCTTGCTATTAATCATTAGTTAAGCATTAGTAAATAGTTAATTAATCATTTTTAAAGCATTAATAGACATTAATAAGCAGTTTTTAAATACAGCTTTATTCTTTATTTATAAGCATATAATGTGTTTAATAATTGTATTTTCATACTTTATTAATGATCATTATATGATATATATGATAAGGAAACAAAAACAACACAGTGATACAGAACATACACATAGATGTATGAATGTACATTTAAATAACGTTTAATAATTTACTTACACTTTCTAAGTGATCTTATGAACCACTGACAACTCTGGTTGTAAATAATGCAATACTTTATTAATGATAAATGTATCATAAGTATGAAAATACAATTATTAAACACATTATAGATATGCTTATGAATCAAGATTAGCTATAAACTGCTTATTCATGTCTATTAATGCTTTATGAATGATTAATCAACTGTTTACTAATGCTTAACTAATGATTAATAGCGTGCCGTTATTATAAAGTGTTACCAAATTAAGAGTAAGCCCTTATACTAAAGTAAATAAGTAACACTGAAAATATGTTGCCATGATCATTATCATGTAATTATGTTTGCAAAATTAGCACTACGCAATGTGCATTATTGCATCTGTAAACATACTTGACTCTCTAAGAATTTTAATTCATAAATACTGAATTTCCAAGAAATAAAATTCCACAATTATGATCTGCAATGACTCACTTGCTACCAGATGCATAAAACTTCTGTCATTATTTTTCATTGTGAACGGCTTTGTTTATTGCTTCTTTCATTTCCCATGAATCCTTGCAGAAATCAGCGGCTGAATAACGTGGCGTCAGGAGAAGCACATGTTTGATTTACTTCAGCGAGAGTGATCCATCTCACCGCTGGGAGAGCTTCAAGGTCGATTCTGAGACTGTGTGTTTGCCAGCAGACAGCGGCGCGTTGATGTGTGTCTGTGCGCGCGATTGCATTTCACAACAGTATTTCATCGTGGAGACAAAATCATGGATGGAATTATTCATGAAGAATATGATAGCTGAAGTTCTGCATTTCAAAAAAAAAAAAAAACATCTTGATTGTTTCTTATAGACAGCAATTGAGTGCAACAGTCTGGAAGTCCTCATGGGAAAATGTATTTTTAACGATGACTTATAAAAAGACAACCTTACTGTGAGCTGCGAGGTCGTTAATCGAAGGTATTTGCTTCTGTTGAAGATGTCATTCGCATTATTTCAACTTAGTTTTTAAAATAATCGTTTAACAGCAGAATTCACGGTGGAAAAACTACATTACCCATGATGCTGTACAGAACATTCCACCAATCAGAGAGTTGAAAGATCTAGTTAGCTCCGCCCCCTTCCATGAGGCGCTGTGAATGTCAGTGTCCCTACACCCTCTAAGTACTTATAAAACATACATGCATATTTTGCAATACAAGTTTGCAATGCTTCATGGGAATGTTTTCTCAGGCCTATGAAACTCAAACTGAGAATATAAATTCAAGGTTGCAACAGAGAATGTCTAATAAGGGGAGAACGTCCACTCTCAGTAAACTTCCGGCTTCTGAACTGGTTGCAGTTCCACTCTGGCTCCACATGAGGGCGCTCACAGGACGAGTGCAGTTCCACTCTGGCTCCACATGAGGGCGCTCACAGGACGAGTGCAGAATGAATGGAGGTCTATGGCGCTATACCCCTCAAAATCCACTTTTCTCAGGATATAAGTTTTTGTCTAGTAATTTGAATGTTGTATTCGTTAGGAGATGCAAAGAAATTACACATTGCTGGCTTTTAGATTTTTTAGAGTCACTTATTTGCTTTAAAAAGTCTTTTAAAATGTCAATGACGTCACACACATCGTACGACCAGAGATACTGCTTTACGGCAATCCTTCAGTCACTTTGGTGCTTTCGCGCTCTGCACTTTCTTTTCTCTCGAGGCATCGACAACACAGCTGACACAGGTAAACACACAACACAGCTGACACAGGTAAACACACAACACAGCTGACACAGGTAAACACACAACACAGCTGACACAGGTAAACACACAACACAGCTGACACAGGTAAACACACAACACAGCTGACACAGGTCAACACACAACACAGCTGACACAGGTAAACACACAACACAGCTGACACAGGTAAACACACAACACAGCTGACACAGGTAAACACACACAGCTGACACAGGTAAACACACACAGCTGACACAGGTAAACACACACAGCTGACACAGGTAAACACACACAGCTGACACAGGTAAACACACGTGCTAGAAGAGTTTTTGTTTTGTTGTTTTAAAAGACCACGGCGAAAATACACACACACACACACACGATGCCATCAAGCGGTATCTCTGGTCATAATCAGTCCTTCACTGACCAATCAGCGTTCATTAGCAGAATGCTAGCGTGTTATGGGCAACAACAACTCAACCTGTAAGAAATCGAAAGGACGTAAGTACTCGTTCATTCAACTTTCGACCTATAACCCATGTTGAACTTGCAAAACCTACTATCAAATCTGAGATTTCTCAACGGCAATCGGGTGAAAGAGACAAATTTAGCCGTCTAGCCCCATAGACTCCCATTCATTTTGCACTCATGGGTGATCGCCCCCAGTGGAGCTCTGGTGGAACTACAACCAAAATTCAGTACAATAGGACTTAATAGGGAGTGGCCAGGCTCTCCGTAGACGGGCTCTGGTTGCAATCAGATCCTGGTTTTCTCTTTGCTCTATATGGACTGGCTGACAGAAGAAATGTTTTCCTGAACATGCTAGTCTTACCATTTCTGCCCACCGGCCTCGTGTTGTTGAACCGTATATCCAAACTGAGCCTCTTTCGAACCCTTGATGATTTTTGCATGTCTTGTGTCAATATTAAAGCAAGTCCGTGGCCCTGAAATAAACAAACACAGCTTTTTGATTGGATTCATGTTAAATACTTCATTCCATAGATTATTAGAAGAGACTTGAGGAATAATTCATATCTTGAGCGCAAATGATTCGGGATGCGTTGCACGCTGAAGTTAAAAACTTAAAGACTTTATGCTTAAAACAAGAGCAAATATCCACCATCTGGTGAAGAAAAATAAACTTGTTTTCCCTTTGAATCAAGTACATTTTCCTGATCCCATTGGCAAGATTTTTTCTTCTTCTTGTTTTAAATATAAACTCACTAATTTGAATGCATTTTATGTCATTTTGCTTGATTTAAGATGCTTAGATATTTAGCTATAGATACACTTTTATGCAGTGTAGTGTAATTTTTGGCATAAATCAAATTAAGATTAAGTCACTGATAAAGGGTCTATATGTTACAATACGCCTAAGGAACGCTGATTCTTTTTAAAGAGGCACAATTTATCTCACATGGTGCACAAAGATGATAAAGAGTCAATCAGGGCACATGAAAGATAATGAAAGATAATGGCTAAACGCCATCGGCAAGGGGATTATCTGTCCTGTGATGGTCTATTCCCATTCCCTCGGGATCTGGATTGGACATCTCAACAGTAAGTGCCTCTGGATTTCATTTAAATGTTTATCGGGGAAGGTCACTTGAATGTGGTGATATCACATCGCCTTTCAAGTTTAATTTCCTGGGGAAACGTTTCTCCTTATGCAGAAAAAAAAAAAGAGAAAATGGGTCAGTCACATTTCCTCTGTATTCTTCTCTCTTTTTCTCGGCAGGATGAAAAGTCCTATAAAGAAAGAGATCCAGGATGAAAAGTCATCAGCCTGTTGTGAAGCCGACACATCAGTAATGGAAATATATTTCTCATATTCACAATCTTAGTGTTTTGGAGACAGTCGCTCTATATGAATGTTCTGGGTTAAATACACTTTGAGGGTTTAGAGAAGAACTGTGAACCTCTAAAGCCTAATTTTAGAGAGAATACAACTGATCTAGGCCAATAAAATTGTAGCTATTTGTAGTTCTAGTAAGACAAACCATGTGTAAATTCATAAGTCGACAGCATTGCTGAGTATTTTCTCCTTAAAATTGCAGTGAACCAAAGACAGTCTCAAAAACACGCTTTGAAATCGCTGGTGTTTCTGACGTCACAAACTACCTTGTAACCAATCAGATCAACGTGTGATCTTCAACCAGTGGATCTCTGAGCTGAGTGAGTGAGTGGAGGCGGGGCTCATTTGCATATTCATAGAACCGCGCATACTAAATGAGGCAAGGGTGTCGAGTTACATTCAAGATATTTTAAGGCATGAAGAAATTTTTTTCAAGGAAAAACTTTTAACTATCTCATTTACAATAACAATTCATATCTTCATAGGCATTTTTGTTCATTTTCGTGGCATTTCCGACAAGGCACAACGCTATTTTACGCCAGTGGCAGATTCTCTTGCTTGTTAAGCTTAATGGAGGGTTATTGCCTAAGTTAGGCTATTTTAATCGTGGTTTAATCTGACAGCAATGACAAACAACGCCAAAGCTTAGGGTAAAAACTATTGTTACCTGATTGTCACCAGTGAATGCAGATCAGTGAGACGTGAATCAATGAGAATCGATGCCATGTACTAAAAAAATATAAAATATAAAATAAAAAACTTCTTGCAAAAAGGGCACTTATGTAGTCAGAGACCAAAAAGGGCAGGCGCTTGAGCATCACTTGGGGTCTATCTGTGCATGTGCCTGTTAATTTTATTAGTAATCTTAGTATTTAGTTCATTTTTAATAGTTTTAGTTAACAACAGTAACAAAAACCCATAACACTTCTTTAATAACCCATCTCGGGAAATATGAGCCAATCGCTCCTTGTTATTGCGAAACCAGCCGAGACCTGTGGCTAAATTAGTCACTTTACAATACTAATGACTATAACGAATGTTATGCGCTCAGATGCTCTGGATTCTTGAGAAGATCTGGTGACATTAGAGTCATTTTTCATGTGTGATTCACATGTTTTAATCCAAACAGTAGCTCTCAGATCATCTCAGGGCTGCTTTATTACCCAAATTAGATGTTAATCTGTCTAAAAACTAATTGAGCAAACCTTATTGCATACTGCATATATATATATATATATATATATATATATATATATATTAGGTAAAATGCATACATTTCAATTAGATTGAGACAAAAATATCCAGTCGGGTCGCCAGAATTGGATTTATTTATTGCAGTGCCTTCAGACCGGTTCTGGCTCAGATGAGAAATGAATCCATGACCCACACTTTGGGCCAGAAATGAACCGAACCAGACATTACACTCACATGGCAAGTGACTGCGTAAGATTCCAGGCTGGTAAAGTCTTCACAAAAGGATTCTGGGAAAGCGCTCTTATTTCTGAGTTATTGAACAAGTGGCTCTTCTGACTCATCCAAGTCTCTAGATATGGCTCATATCCCTCATTCAGTGTCTCCCCACCTGTTTTACTGTCCAACAGGTGAAAATCATCATATGTCTGATCACTTAATAAAGAAACAGAACTTCTCCAGAACAAGACACATGATTTTGAGATCCACACTGCAAAAGAAAAGTAGTATTTCTGTCTGGTTTTCCAGTACAATTATCTAAACATGCTTAAATCAAGACACATTTACTGGACAAGCAAAATGACTGAAGTCGTATTTACTGAAAAATGTAATAAAGTTAAGAGTTTTTGCTTAAAACGAGAAAAAATATCCCGGTGAAGAAAAAAAGTCTTCTTTTCCCTTTGAGTAAAGTGTATTTTTCTGACCCCAATGGCAGATATTGTTTCTTATTTTATGAATAAACTCTCTTACTTTTGAGTGTTTTCAGAAAATAAGACTTAATATTAAACACATTTAGCATCTCAAGTAAATGTATCTTGATTTGAGAATATTTAGATATTTGTGCAAGAAAAAACTACAGAAATACCAAGTATGACAATCTTTTTTTCTTTTCTTTTTTTTTTTCACAGTGCAATCACTAAAGAGAGCATAATTAGGAAAGTATCCCAAAATTAAATATTGGAAAAGCCGTATCTGAGTTTTGATCCAGCTAAAAGTAGGTTCTAATCTGTCAGACGGACAGTTATGTAGAGTAGATAGAGATTTATGTACTCGCGTATCAGAACTCCCGCCAGAACTCCGGCCCTAGACACTTCCTGTGTCATCATCAGCCAATCAGAGCGCTCTTCACCATGGCGACGAAAACAACGAGAAACATCACCGCAAGTATTCGAATGTAATTATGTTATTGATTACATTTTAATATGTTGTATGTTATTCATCACAGTGACAACAAAATACGGTCCTTAAGTTCTTTCACATGCGTTTGTACTTTAAAGTTTGCTCCAGCTGTTATTAATGGGAGTTAGCCAGGAATTAGGTCCTTTTTTCCAAAGCATTCCCTAAAAATATCTGGCCTCAGACGTACTTTTTCCATTTTGAGACTTATATTGTTTTTAAATGACAGTGTTTGAAAAGCTCAGAGACGCAGGTAAACAGTGTAATAAACCCGCGCCCTCTGCTGGAGGCTTCATGCAAACGCAGCGCTAAAGGACAGATGGATCTTACGGTTCCCAAACTTTTTTATTATTATTTTAATGCAGGCAAATGAAGATGGTTTTATTCTTCTCATCAATTTCTGACTCACTATGTATGCTAATGAAAGCAAAGTACAGGCCCTCTTGTGTAGGTCCATTAGATGAGTGAGTGTGTAACGTTAAGTGGGTCCAGATTGTGTGTTTGATCCTGGTCTTAAAAGTCTATCTGGATGTTCTGGTTGAAGGTCACACAGTAATTCCTCGTTTTTCATCAACCTGTCGTTCCCAAAGCAATAAAGGATTCACTTTACTGAACCTGAGATCAACCTGATAAACCCCAAACCACGAGCAACACTCACTTAAATCTACAGTATACATGTCAAATACTTAATTTCTCAGAACTTCGAAAAGTGCACAACTATTATGACTGTTTTATCACGGGTGTTAATGAAAAAATCTTGATTTTTGCATCAATGAGAGCTTTTGCACACGTGCATCTCCTCTAGAGTTTCAGAAAAACTGTCTCAAACTCTGCCATATAATTTCTCATCAAATTACCTGAGCTGCTCCACGTTCATTTTATAACCTCATATTCTCACTGGATGACAACTATAGTGACTCATTTAGGTCTGTTATTTCCCAGGAGAAACAAAAATCATATACTTCAGAGATTTAGTCTGATTTATCTCACTTTTCGAGACTGTTTTGTCCCAAAACATGCTTTATTCCTCAGTGGTTTTGTCTTG
Source organism: Rutilus rutilus (assembly GCF_951802725.1). NCBI lineage: Eukaryota > Metazoa > Chordata > Actinopteri > Cypriniformes > Leuciscidae > Rutilus > Rutilus rutilus. The sequence goes on from NC_140233.1 coordinate 3,778,042, forward strand.
TTTTCTACATCTGAAGTGGATCAAAACCTTTCATCAAATGAATTTTGAACAACACCCGTTCTTGTCTTAGGACAACTTTGATTTACTTTTTTGATCCACTTCAAATGTTGACTATACTGTAGTACAAGATGGATTTACTCGAGAAGCAAAATGCCTTCAGATGTTAAGTCTTAAAATGAAATGAATTTATGCGTATCTCTTAGTGGGGTCAGAAAAAGACACTTGCTTTCCCTTTGAATTAAGTTGATTTCTCTGACCCCATTTGCAGATACTTGTTCTAAGCAAAGTCAATTTTGCTTCTCCAGTATCTTGATTTAAGAATATTTAGATATTTGTACTGTAAAACAAGATAAAAATATCATATTTTGCAGCGTACACCTGACAATCATGCATAATCTGGCTCACCTGGCAGCAGAGCGCCGATCCACATCAGCAAGATGTACGTGTACTCCATAAGTTCATGCGTGAATCAGTCAGTGTGTGTGTGTGTGTGTGTGTGTGCATGAGGTCCTCACAGCGAGAACACACACTCGGGTCTGAACCTGACTGAACCGCAGCAGAACTACATCTGAGAAGGAGGAGCTCAGCTGAAAACGGGTCGATCGTCCTCAAACTCGCACAGAGAGAGAGAGTTTGGAGCAGGTACCGGTAAACTGTGTTTATTAGACCAGACTGAGCTTTCTAGGAGCGTCCCGCATGCTTTTACTGCTCTTTCTCTCTCTCTCTCTCTCTCCAGATGTTCAGCTCTCTGGACTTCACATCTGTTGGGAAACACCGCAGAGCTCAACGCACTTCCATAACATGGTGATTTACACTCTTTAAAAACCTCAAGAAATCAAAATTGTGGCTTTAAGTTTAGTCTCGTGTGGCGTGAAGCTTTACTTTGAATCTATACACTCAATTTCATGCTAAAACCTCTGGACAACAACAGTACAGTGATTAGGATTAGTTGTGTAGTGTAATCACCGCACTATAAAACATTATATTCAAAGTATTCAAAACTAACATAAAATTTGTACAATCAACTTGGATGTTTAAGTAAATTTAAGTTAAAGTGCATGAAACTGAATCTTGTTTAACTTGTTATTTTTTTTTTTTAAATTGCTTATTTTGGACAAGTTAAAACAGCGTAAAAACATATGTTATCATAACCTATTGATCATATCATTTTTTTACAGACAACAAATAAAAAAAAAAGTTGCTGCCTTAAATTTTTAAGTACAATTAACTAGTTAATAATTGTATCCCTTAAAACTCATCTTTGAAAAAATTCGTCATGCCTTAAAATATCTTGAGTGTAACTCGACACCCTTGCCTCATTTAGTATATGCATGGTTCTATGAATATGCAAATGAGCCCCGCCTCCACTCACTCACTCAGCTCAGAGATCCACTGGTTGACGATCACACGTTGATCTGATTGGTTACAAGGTAGTTTGTGACGTCAGAAACACCAGCGATTTCAAAGCGTGTTTTTGAGACTGTCTTTGGTTCACTGCAGTTTTAAGGAGAAAATACTCAGCAATGGTGTCGACTTATGAATTTACACATGGTTTGTCTGAAAGCATATTAAAAACACCACATAGACACATAAAAACTGGATTTTTCACCACAGGTGGACTTTAAGTCATTTCAACTTAAATTACATTAAACTGACTTAAAAAAAACTAGTTGAATCTTGTATAACTTATAAAAAAACTTATTTTGATGAGTTATAGCAATGTAAAAACACATGTTATCATAACATATTGATCATATAATTTTTTAAAGTGTAAATAAAACAAATTAAAAAAGTAAAAAATGTAATTAAAAAAAAAATGTCTATAAAAAAAAAGATTTACTTAGTATTCACTCTAAAAAATGCTGGGTTGTTTTAACCCAATTTTGGGTCAAATATGGACAAACCCATACGTTGGATTAAAAATGCATTATAAAAATGTAACCCAACAGCTGGGTTTGTCCAGGGTGAAACAACCCAGCATTTTCAGCATTTTGATACATTTGTCAGAAAACAAGAAAGTAAATGCATCTTGATTTAAGAACGTTTAGATGTACTGAAAAACTAGACATAATTAATTTAGCTTGAAATTTCATGTGTAATTTAGTGTTGCTTGCTGTTTGCTGATTTTTTTTTGTGTGAAATTTACTAGTGATCTCTCTAGTTTCAAACACCAGCGTGTGGTTTAGTTTGTCAAGAGTGGGCGTCACACTTCTGGAAACCAGAGTAAACGGATGGATATCCTGGAAGCTGGTGAGGGGGATATAAAGCTGTAAAACGCCAACCACAACAGAGACCGCTGACCTTCATGAGCCGTGTGTTTAAGAGACTCCAGACACCAGGAGATGTTTGATATACGCTAGAAAAACAAAGCAGGAGATGATTAACCCTGTAGAGATGCTCGCAATAGTGGAAGAATCTTCCAGTTCACAGAAAAACTAAAGTTCATATGAGAAACCAAATGAGTTTCTTCCATGGAACAAGAAAAGATGAAGGTGTCAAGATCCCTAAAGGACATAAAGGCGCCATAAAAGTATTCAGGAAGTCATATGATAAATTAATGTGAGGAACAGACCCAAATTTAATCATAATAATATAAATTATTGTAATAATTTTTATTTTTTTGTTCTTTATTTTTGTCGCCACTTTCATTCTTTGGGAAATGTACACCATGGACCGTTTGTGTTGTACAGAAAAAGATAAAATATACATATAGTGCATGTTCTCAATGTCTAAAATCAATGCAAAAAAAATCTACACATCCTTAACAATCCTTAAAACGAGATAAATGCACTTCTGAAGCAAGATATTACACTTTTCAGAGCATATATATATATATATATATATATATTTTTTTTTTTTACGTAGTGTACCTTTAAAACATCTAAAAATCCTAAACCTAGAAAAATTTACTCTTTTTTTGAGAATATATATTTAATATAAGCTTTTGTTTTCAGTATAAATGTCTTAAAAAGTGTAAAAAAATATAATCTATAAAAATGTGCACTAGTATCTAAGTGTTGCTATCTTGTTTTAAAGCTTTTTTTTTTGCTATTTTAAATGGAAAACAGTTTTTTGTTTTTTAAAGTAGGCCTACAATCAACTTGAATATTTAAGTAATTTCAACTCATTTTAATTGCAGAGCATGTATTTTGTATAAGAACAAGTGATTAAGAAATTGGTAAAAAAAAAAAAGAAACCCCATGGAAATAGTCTGGAATATGGATCAGCCGACGTCAGGCCGCTGTAAAGCTTTAAATATAGACTCTGTGGGAGTGTTTCAACTCATAATGTTCACAGCCAAAACACGGCCTCAATTAAACCTGCGTCAAATAACCTCAAAATGAATCAGATGTGCTAAAATACCATCAGAGAGCCACATCAGACAGAAGTGAAGTCAGTCTGAAGCATGAGCTCACCCGTGTGTGTGTGTGTGTGTGTGTGTGTGTGTGTTTATTAAACCCCGGACAGGAGATAGTCTGTGGAAAGTTTACCGTGGGTTTCGTTCATCAGGCCAGACGAGCAGCAGAAGACCAGATCAGGTATGTGAGTGTGTGTGTGTGTGTGTGTGTGTGTGTGAGAGAGATGTGTGAGTGTGTGTGTGTGTGTGTGTGTGTGTGTGTGTGTGTGTGTGTGTGTGTGTGTGTGTGTGTGAGAGAGATGTGTGTGTGTGTGTGTGTGTGTGTGTGTGTGTGTGTGTGTGTGTGTGTGTGTGTGTGTGTGTGTGTGAGAGAGATGTGTGAGTGTGTGTGAGTGTGTGTGTGTGTGTGTGTGTGTGTGTGTGTGTGTGTGTGTGTGTGTGTGTGTGTGTGTGTGTGTGTGTGTGTTTATTAAACCCCGGACAGGAGAGAGTCTGTGGAAAGTTTACCGTGGGTTTCGTTCATCAGGCCAGACGAGCAGCAGAAGACCAGATCAGGTATGTGTGTGTGTATGTGTGAGTGTGTGCGTGCGTGTGTGTGTGAGTGTGTGTGTGTGTGTTTATGTTTGTTCTTCCCTCATATAAAATATTTCACAATTTGTCATGTTTCATTGCATTATCACAAATAAATCAATCGACTCCAACCACAACTACACAATATGCTTATAAAATCTTTGACACATTTTTATAATATTTTAATAAAAGTTTAAGATGTAAAGTTTTCTTGACCAGACATACATTCATTTGTAAACAATGCATCTTAGTAATATTTGTTGAACTGGATTTTGGTCAGATGCTTCAATAATCTGATTTTAAATAGATCTGAATAGATGTTTATCTCTCAGAGGTTATTGTTTCTCAGGAACAGAAATCACTGTGACAGTGTGACGGGGAAACCGTGCGATGGTGTAACTCTGTCCTCTGGGGAATCATGAATCTGAAGCCAAAGATCTGAACGCTCCCACCAGCTGAATCCACTGCGCTGAAATCCTTCACTCGCATTAATATAATGTTCATAACAATGAAGTGATACGGCTCAGATGATGACGATGGCATTCACTTTCAGTTTCATAGAGAAATATTAAATTCACCAAAGTGGAGTGGTTTAAAACCCAATTTCACCAGCTTTACATTAGATTGTCGTGAGGAACTTTATATATACAGTATAGATATATATGTATATATACAGTATACTGTGTGTGAGGAAGTGTACTGGGCTGAAAAAAAAGAGAAAAAATATATACATCTTATATACATCAAAATATATCTTTTTTTATTTTAAATCTTTTTTTTTTTTTTTTGAAAAGGGACAGTGTACATTAATTAACATTCATAAATGTAAATGTACCCAAATTAGCCCGAAGGCTAGTTTTCATTGGTAGTCCCTTTGCCAGATGTTATTAGGCTCTAAACTAGAAAAAATGGTTAAACATTACAACAATACACTACAACAATCATAAAACTAGAACTTGTTAACACCTCTGTAAAATACAATTAAACATATTATACAAAAAGACAATATATATATATATACACACAATAAAAAAAATATATTGTTATGAGTTAAATATGACTGATTAGGTCTATAATCAAATTAATAATAAAGATTAATAATAATAATAATAATAATAGAGGAGCAGCATTAATGTTCACATTGTTGGTTATGAAGAAGCCATTTCTTAAGATTAATCTTAAAGGAGAACTCCGGTCAATTTTAACATTGAGCTCATTTTTTTGTACATTTGGAGTGCTGTCAGTACAGAGAACAACGACAAAAATCGGTGTTGCCTACACCGTGTTATCCTCTTTTTAAAATGTGCACCCTGTTGACTTCAATGGGGCAAGTTTTAAACCTGCTTTTAGCCTCTTAACATCCTTGATGTGTCATTACAAGTGCACAGGTCATGTGAGTGATTCCTTCAGAGTGAACACGGGTGAATCTGACTGCAGTAGATGTGAAAGATATGAATAAAAGTGATGTTAATTCAGCCAGCGCACATACCTGTATTTACATCCTGTTTTCGGTCGAAGTCCACAGTAATCGATTGTCGAGTTCACGCGCATAGGTTTAGTTACCTATGATCACGCGCGTGAACTCGACAATCGACTACTGTGGACTTCGACCGAAAACAGGATGTAAACACAGGTATGTGCGCTGGCTGAATTAACATCACTTTTATTCATATCTTTCACATCTACTGCAGTCAGATTCACCCGTGTTCACTCTGAAGGAATCACTCACATGACCTGTGCACTTGTAATGACACATCAAGGATGTTAAGAGGCTAAAAGCAGGTTTAAAACTTGCCCCATTGAAGTCAACAGGGTGCACATTTTAAAAAGAGGATAACACGGTGTAGGCAACACCGATTTTTGTCGTTGTTCTCTGTACTGACAGCACTCCAAATGTACAAAAAAATGAGCTCAATGTTAAAATTGACCGGAGTTCTCCTTTAAAAGAGTTAAATGATGAGCACTCTCTAACTGAGTGAGGTACAGTACTCCACTGATGAGAAGCTCTGCATGAGAAAACAGTGACCAGACGATGGTGTCCTACGTGGAATTATACAATCCGCTCTAATTGCACCTCTTGTAATTCTGTTTTCAATAGATTTAAATTTAATAAAATCAGCCAAAGGAGGAGGAGCCAAACCATGCATAATCTTATGAACTAAACAAACATTTTTAAAGTTGATTAGATTTTCCCTGTTAAACAAGTTATACTTATTTAAAATGTGACAATGATGAAAACTGAATTTTTTTTTTTTATCTAAAATTTTAAGTGCTTGTTTGTATAGTGATTCTAATGGTTTTAGGACTATCAAATGTGTATTTGACCAGCTTGTCAAACAGTATGTGACATGAGAAAGAATCATATATCTTTGCTGCCTCATTTGATAAACAATTTCTAATAAACCTAAAATTAACCAAGTTAAATTTAATCTTTTTACTAACTTTTTTTTTTTATGTGGGTTTTAAAACCAAGACAGGAGTCCAGATGTACCCCTAGATATTTACATTCAGAAACAACCTGTACTCTATCTCCTGAAATAAAAATGTCCTGCTTTGTATCAGGCCTATGTCCTTTAGAAAAGAACATACAAACATGTTTTTTGACACATTTAACCTCGGAAAACTCTGATTGAGCCAGGATGAACTTTTACCATAACGTCTGTCCACTTTTTTGCAACCTCTTCTGCATTTTTACCATGTGTAAAAATGACTGTATCGTCAGCATACATTAGGATATTACATTGTTCACACTCCTTGGGTAAATCATTAATATACATGCTAAGGAGAATTGGGCCCAGTATGGACCCTTGATAGACCTAATAAATTAGATTTAAAATGATCAATTTTTACTAATTGAGAACGGGAAGAAAGGTAAGATTTGATTAAATTTACAAAATGTATAGAACAATTTAAATCATACAGTTTATGCAAAAGTTTAGAGTATCAAATGCTTTCTGTAAATCTTAAATTAGAGGATTTTTTTTAATTAGACTTTTAGATTTTCAAGCATTAGTAACACAGCTGAAGATTT
>NC_140233.1:3790000-4012500 GCF_951802725.1 Rutilus rutilus
ATAACTAGTTTAACCAACCAAGTAAAGCATAATCGTACTGGGCATACTAAAACTAACTAGTCTCTAACCAATCAACTGAAGTATAATCATACTGTGCATACTAAAACTAACTAGTTTAACCAACCAAGGGAAGCATAATCATACTGTGCATACTAAAACTAACTAGTTTAACCAACCAAGTGAAGCATAATCATACTGGGCATACTAAAATTAACTAGTTTAACCAACCAAGTGAAGCATAATCGTACTGTGCAGACTAAAACTAACTAGTTTAACTAACCAAGTGAAGCATAATCGTACTGGGCATACTAAAATTAACTAGTTTAACCAACCAAGTGAAGCATAATCGTACTGTGCAGACTAAAACTAACTAGTTTAACTAACCAAGTGAAGCATAATCGTACTGGGCATACTAAAACTAACTAGTTTAACCAACCAAGTGAAGCATAATCATACTGGGCATACTAAAATTAACTAGTTTAACCAACCAAGTGAAGCATAATCGTACTGTGCAGACTAAAACTAACTAGTTTAACTAACCAAGTGAAGCATAATCGTACTGGGCATACTAAAATTAACTAGTTTAACCAACCAAGTGAAGCATAATCGTACTGGGCATACTAAAACTAACTAGTTTAACCAACCAAGTAAAGCATAATTGTACTTTGGTTAGAGACTAGTTAGTTAGTTTGCAATCAACTGAAGCATAATCGTACTTTGCATACTATAACTAGTTTAACCAACCAAGGGAAGCATAATCATACTGTGCATACTAAAACTAACTAGTTTTACCAACCAAGTGAAGCATAATCATACTGGGCATACTAAAACTAACTAGTTTAACCAACCAAGTAAAGCATAATTGTACTTTGGTTAGAGACTAGTTAGTTAGTTTGCAATCAACTGAAGCATAATCGTACTTTGCATACTATAACTAGTTTAACCAACCAAGGGAAGCATAATCATACTGTGCATACTAAAACTAACTAGTTTAACCAACCAAGTGAAGCATAATCATACTGGGCATACTAAAATTAACTAGTTTAACCAACCAAGTGAAGCATAATCGTACTGTGCAGACTAAAACTAACTAGTTTAACTAACCAAGTGAAGCATAATCGTACTGGGCATACTAAAACTAACTAGTTTAACTAACCAAGTGAAGCATAATCGTACTGTGCATACTAAAACTAACTAGTTTAACTAACCAAGTGAAGCATAATCATACTGTGCATACTAAAACGAACTAGTTTTACCAACCAAGTGAAGCATAATCATACTGTGCATACTAAAACTAACTAGTTTAACCAACCAAGTGAAGCATAATCATACTGGGCATACTAAAATTAACTAATTTACCAACCAAGTGAAGCATAATCGTACTGTGCATACTAAAACTAACTAGTTTAACTAACCAAGTGAAGCATAATCGTACTGTGCATACTAAAACTAACTAGTTTAACTAACCAAGTGAAGCATAATCGTACTGTGCATACTAAAACTAACTAGTTTAACTAACCAAGTGAAGCATAATCATACTGTGCATACTAAAATTAACTAGTTTAACCAACCAAGTGAAGCTTAATCATACTATGCATACTAAAACTAACTAGTTTACCAACCAAGTGAAGCATAATCATACTGTGCATACTAAAACTAACTAATTTACCAACCAAGTGAAGCATAATCGTACTGTGCATACTAAAACTAACTAATTTACCAACCAAGTGAAGCATAATCGTACTGTGCATACTAAAACTAACTAGTTTTACCAACCAAGTGAAGCATAATCATACTGTGCATACTAAAACTTACTAATTTACCAACCAAGTGAAGCATAATCGTACTGTGCATACTAAAACTAACTAATTTACCAACCAAGTGAAGCATAATCATACTGGGCATACTAAAACTAACTAATTTACCAACCAAGTGAAGCATAATCGTACTGGGCATACTAAAACTAACTAGTTTAACTAACCAAGTGAAGCATAATCGTACTGTGCATACTAAAACTAACTAGTTTAACTAACCAAGTGAAGCATAATCATACTGTGCATCAGAGCATGTGAGCGGAGTGGAGCGGGAGCGAGCGGGGAGCGCGAGCGGGCGGATCTTGGACAGAGCGCAGAGCGGCAATTTCAAAAGGACGGAGCGTCGCATTTCCCGCTCCAATTTCGCTCCGCTCCGCTCACACCACGAGTCTGAAGCATGCTCAGTCAAGCCTGACCCTGAATCCATTTGTCTTGCACAGTCATCAACAGTAGACTATTTTCAGGCAAAACTCGGCTCAATAATGGAGTTCAAAAAGTAAAATGAGAATTCATACAGGTGTAGCCTATCAATATAAGTCGCTCCGGAGTAGCCTATAAGGCGCATCAGTCAAAAAATGCGCCATGAAGAAGAAAAAACATAGGCCTAGCCTCGCACTGGACTATAAGTCACATTTATTTAGAAATTTATACAAAAAAAAAAAAAAAAATGTTATGGACGGGACAGTTCTCCGTTACGGACGTGAGCGCTCTGAAGGCGGCACTAAGACTGCTTTAAAACTTTCACTCAGACCTCAAACAGAAAGCACAAAGCCTGTCTTTAAAATTAATTTCGTTTTGTATTAATTGTATCTTAATTTTAATCAAGGTTTCATCAACCATTGTCTGGATTTAATATTATTAAATATTAGAAATATATTAGAAAATAGATAACCACGATACGAAGGCGCCGGCGTGAACCTGGAGTTTGTCTCATGAATGAACCGAAACTCAGCGTATAGCCAACTTGCCTCACACACCTGAGACATATATATAAAGCTTGAAATGTCTACTTTTAAACAGAACAATTCAAAACGAAAGAAAACAGACTGCTCTCCCGTATGAAATGTGCATTTCTCTCAGGCGCGTTCACTACTGCGAAGATCACGAGTCAGCATCTTTCCAGCCGACAGACATAAAAAAAATTAAAATGTCTTCTGCTATATTTTACATATTCATAATCATTTTGCCGGTTCGTTGTGACAGCTTTTAGGTGCCCTTACATGTTACGTGAACGCATCAGCACTGAAAACATAGAGATTTTTTTTTCTTTTGGGGGCATTTTGTTTGTTTTCAGACTTTCTCATTTGCCTGCGCGATGTTAGAGGACGCTGTTAATAAAATTGCGAGTAGGCCTACACATTGGATTCACGTTTATTATTATAGGATATTTAAAAAAATACCCCAGTTTTTATGCCAGTCGTATCATTTTAATCATTTTTGTTGTATTTATCCGTCACACACCTTGAAGGCCGGTCCGTGTCTGATATTGTCTGATTTTAAACCGGTCCGTGGCGCAAAAAAGGTTGGGGACCGCTACAAGTAATATAGCCTACATGTAGATTTTTTTTCCTTTTTTGGAGCGAGCGGGGGGTGATTTGAGTGGAGCGCGAAGCAAACTGGGTTGAGCGCTGAGCGAAAATGAGCGGAGCGGCCTGATGTAGCTTTGAGCGGGGGAGCGGAGGGGTGAACAGTTCAGTGAGCGATGAGCGGAGATTCTCACCGCTCCACTCCGCTCACATGCTCTGCTGTGCATACTAAAATTAACTAGTTTAACCAACCAAGTGAAGCATAATCATACTGGGCATACTAAAACTAACTAATTTACCAACCAAGTGAAGCATAATCATACTGTGCATACTAAAACGAACTAGTTTTACCAACCAAGTGAAGCATAATCATACTGTGCATACTAAAACTAACTAGTTTAACCAACCAAGTGAAGCATAATCATACTGGGCATACTAAAATTAACTAATTTACCAACCAAGTGAAGCATAATCGTACTGTGCATACTAAAACTAACTAGTTTAACTAACCAAGTGAAGCATAATCGTACTGTGCATACTAAAACTAACTAGTTTAACTAACCAAGTGAAGCATAATCGTACTGTGCATACTAAAACTAACTAGTTTAACTAACCAAGTGAAGCATAATCATACTGTGCATACTAAAATTAACTAGTTTAACCAACCAAGTGAAGCTTAATCATACTATGCATACTAAAACTAACTAGTTTACCAACCAAGTGAAGCATAATCATACTGTGCATACTAAAACTAACTAATTTACCAACCAAGTGAAGCATAATCGTACTGTGCATACTAAAACTAACTAATTTACCAACCAAGTGAAGCATAATCGTACTGTGCATACTAAAACTAACTAGTTTAACCAACCAAGTGAAGCTGAATCATACTATGCATACTAAAACTAACTAATTTACCAACCAAGTGAAGCATAATCGTACTGTGCATACTAAAACTAACTAGTTTTACCAACCAAGTGAAGCATAATCATACTGTGCATACTAAAACTAACTAATTTACCAACCAAGTGAAGCATAATCGTACTGTGCATACTAAAACTAACTAATTTACCAACCAAGTGAAGCATAATCGTACTGGGCATACTAAAACTAACTAATTTACCAACCAAGTGAAGCATAATCGTACTGTGCATACTAAAACTAACTAGTTTAACCAACCAAGTGAAGCTTAATCATACTGTGCATACTAAAACTAACTAGTTTAACCAACCAAGTGAAGCATAATCGTAGGCTACTGGGCATACTAAAACTAACTAGTTTGACCCATATGTTTTATATACTAAAACAGACTTGTTTAGCATAACTGTACATGCTAAAACTAGTTTAACCATCCAGCCCATTAAAGCATTACTGTGCCTATGTTTTGGTCTTAGTACCATCACAGTAATGTTGTTTAACCAGAGATCATATGCAAATGCCACTGGAGAGACAGTAGTAATCCATAAGTGTGTGTGTTCAGACACGTGTGTTCAGCGTTTGGAGGATGTATTGATATCAATGTCAGGCAGGGAGTGAGAGATGGAGACACATGTGACTGGTACAGACACACAATCAGTCCTCTGTTAGAGTTCTGATACTAGTTAGTTCAGTCCTCAAGCATACACAAACTCTACTGAAACAAATCATATCAGAAATGTGTTTTATGGAACTAAAGACGGTGTAGTGAATTAAATGCTTTTATTTTGGGTAGTGTGGCTGCTCAGATTTCTGTACAACCACAATGGATAGTTTGTTTGTAGCGCCACATTCTGGTAGAAATAAGAACTGCAGCCAAGAATTTTTTTATTTAGATTTACAAGTATTTACATATGTAAATAAAATTTAGGGCAAGTTGTTACACTTTTACTAGTGTATAATTTTAAGATATATATATAATTTATTTGTGAATATGAAATATCAAGCCATATTGTGCAGCATATGTGTATTTAAAATATGTTATTGCCAATTAATGAGTTTTTGACCAAAGTAATCCATAAAACAAAAGCAAAAAAAATACTCAAAAGCAATTATCTAAAAAAAATTATCAAAAGAAAGTAATTAATAATAATTTCTAAATTTGCAGCAATTAAAACATATGTGACAACTTGCCCCGACTGTTATTGAGTAACTCTTGTCTTAATGTAGGCCAAGTGTTGTTTTATGTTCACTTTTTACCCAACAGATAAAAATTCCATATGATGATATTGAGTTTTTGGAGGATAAAATTCACAAAAACATATTCTAATTTAAGCCAACTAGTCCTTAACTGTCACCAACATACAAAACCACAGCTAGAGAAAATGTTTGACTCAAAATTCTCTGTGTGACAACTTGCCCCGGTCTAAATATGAGCTCATTTTCTCTCAGCCAGGGCGAATAGACCCTCATTACCCAAAGGTGTGTGGCCACCAGGGCAGCGTGATGGACATCAAGTGGAGTCCGTTCATGGACAACATCATCGCGTCCAGCTCTGAGGACTGTACGGTGAGAAATAACCCGCTTAATCATGCTGAAAAATAATGATGCCAATGCAGCCTTGACCAGGGACAAATATAACAGGCAAGGCAAGTTTATTTATATAGCACATTTCATACACTATGGCAATTCAAAGTGCTTTACACAGAAAGGAATTAAAATAATCACAAAATAAAAGCAAGGAAAATTAAAACAGTCATAAAAGGAATTAAAAGAGATATATGATACAGTTATAAAATGAATTAAAAGAGGATACATAGATAAACTTCTCATCTGGCATCTAATAATATCTAATAACACTGAAGTAAACCTTGCCTTGGCTTTTGAACCTCAGGTGAGGATCTGGCAGATTCCTGAGGGCGGTCTGAGGAGGAACATGACCGAAGCTCTGATGATCCTGATTGGCCACAGCCGGAGGGCGGGGCTTATTGAGTGGCACCCCTCCTGTAGCGGGATCCTGCTCAGCGCCGGATACGACTGCAAGGTGACCGAGACCAGTGTTGCGGGAAACGCATTACATGTAACTTGAGTTACGTAATCAGATTACTTTTTCAAGTACCTAGTAAAGTAATGCATTACTTTAGTAATTGCATTAAGTTACTTTTTCAAATAAGTAACGCAAGATACTTTTTTTTTCCCATTCATTGACTGACAGCTCTCGTCCCAATGTTGCAGTGCAGAGGTGTTGTGTGTGAACATGATGTTTATTGTATTTCTAGACTAAATGTGTGCATGCATGTACTCATCTCACTTGCACAAAAAAGATTCAATATTCCTCAAAATTAGTTATATGCTAAATCAGACTATGCAAACCTCCAATAATTAAATATGTTAAATAAAAAAAATATTTTTATGCAGTTAATCTCACTTTAATGACCAATGTACTTTATATTGACTACTAAAAATGACTTTATATTTTTAGTTTTTATTTGTGAAGTAAGTGTTGAAAGTTGAAAGTGTTGTTCGCCCTCTACTGTACAGCCGTGAATATGCACTTCCTTCAGCCTGAGGCTTATTATTTCAATTTTGGTGTGAAAGGGCCTTTACATTTACCCCCCAAAAAACAAAAACAAGCTCAGCCCACGTGAAAAAAAGTAATGCAAAATTAACGTAATGCATTACTTTTCTTGAAAAGTAACAAAAGTAACGCAATTAGTTCTTTTTTAAGGGAGTAGCGCAATACTGTAATGCATTACTTTTCAAAGTAATTTTCCCCAACACTGACCAAGACAACCGGAACTATTGTTTAGTCATTCAGCTCTCTGCGGGTTAGTGATATTTTTGTTGTTGACGTAACAGATTCTGATTTGGAATCTGGAAGAGGGCGTGGCCGTGAAGATGATTGACAGCCATCCAGATGTTGTCCTCTGTATGTCCTTCAACACTGATGGAAGCTTACTGGCCACCAGCTGTAAGGATAAAAAACTGCGGATTATTGATCCACGTTCAGGGAAAGTTCTTCAGGTGAGTGCAGACGTCATATATATATATATAATTATTATTATTATTATTATTTAAATTATAATATATATACAGTATATATGTGTATATATATATATATATATATATAATGTATAAAATATATATTTATATTTTATTTTTAGATTATATATTTTAACTGTACATTATATTTAAATGAAATTTTTTGTTTAATTAAATAGATTTTGTCGAAAATAAATGTTATGTTTGCATTGTTCTGATTTGGTGTCGCTGAATTATCATACATATTATTGTTTTTATAATAAATATAAAAAATATACAGTACCTATATTTTCATTTAAATAAAGAAAAAATCTATTTTTCTATATATTTATATATATATTTATATTTTACAAAATGTTTTGTAATTTTATAATTTTTTATAATTTTATTTTTATGATTGAATTGGCTTATTTAATATTGAAATATTATAAATATTAATGTTATATTATAGTATAAAATATTATTATTATGACTTTTTATTATAATATTATAATATTTCCCAATTAATCAAACACTGCTTCAGGTTTTTCGAGTTATTATTCAAGTAAAAAGAAAATACAATAAAAGAAATGGAACAAATAAAAACACAAGCATTTTGATTTTATTTTTGTGCATTTTAAAGAGCACAAATAAAATACAAAACTAGACAAATTAAAAAATGTAACTAATAAATTGCTAAAATTATATTTGAACTCTACATTATATTTTAACCGAAACCTGTTTGCTTAGATATATATAATTTGTACATCCAAACAGGAAGCAGACTGTAAGAACACGAGAGTGAACCGCGTGGTGTTTCTGGGTAATCTGAAGCGTGTCCTCACCACGGGCGTCTCCAGGTGGAACACCAGACAGATTGCATTATGGGATCAGGTAGGGTCTAACTGGTTGACAGCCTTCCAGACATCGTCCTCTATGTCTCTAGGCCGATTAGAATAAATCAACAGATTAATCTGGACATTTGTTTAAATATGTAGGAGGACCTGTCTGCACCCGTCATGGAGGAAGAGATCGATGGGCTGTCAGGTGTCCTCTTCCCGTTCTATGATCCCGACACACAGATGATCTATCTGGCCGGGAAGGTGAGCAAGCCAAGTGCAAATATTGTTTTTAAACACATTTTTTTGTTTTAAATCACATTTAAAATCACATTAAAATGCACACAATGTAATTGATGAGAGGAATCAAAATACATTTTTTATAACAAGTACCCGGTTCCTGACCTCAAGTATTCGATTCCGATTCCCAACCCTATACACTGAGTATATTGCATACTGTTTAATAATGTACTACAATACACTGAGGTGCAAGAACTGCATGTGTAATCTGACTGTGGAGATGGTCTGGTGTCCACAGGGTGACGGAAACATCCGGTATTATGAGGTCAGTCCTGAGAAGCCGTTCCTGCAGTTGCTGATGGAGTTCAGGTCTCCGGCTCCTCAGAAGGGTCTCGGTGAGTTTCTGCATCACCAAACGCAGGACAGGAGGCTCAGAGAGCGGCACCGTTCGGGTTACATCGGGTTACAATTGTTTCAAATAAAGATCACGATTCTGATAAAGTCAGAATTGCATGATATAGTCGCAATTACGAGATATAAAGTCAGAATTGCGTGATATAAAGTTGCATTTGCGAGTTATTAAGTCAGAATTGCGAGATATAAAGTCAGAATTGCGTGGTATTAAGTTGCATTTGCGAGTTATTAAGTCAGAATTGCGAGATATAAAGTCAGAATTGCGTGGTATTAAGTAGCAATTGCGTGATATAATGTCAGAATTGCGAGATATAAAGTCAGAATTGCGTGATATAAAGTCAGAATTGCGAGATATCAGAATTGCGAGTTATAAAATCTGAATCGCGTGTTATAAAGTAGCAATTGCGTGATATAAAGTCAGAATTGCGAGTTATTAAGTCAGAATTGCGAGATATAAAGTCAGAATTGCGTGATATTAAGTAGCAATTGCGTGATATAAAGTCAGAATTGCGTGATATTAAGTTGCATTTGCGAGTTATTAAGTCAGAATTGCGAGATATAAAGTCAGAATTGCGTGGTATTAAGTAGCAATTGCGTGATATAATGTCAGAATTGCGAGATATAAAGTCAGAATTGCGAGATATCAGAATTGCGAGTTATAAAATCTGAATCGCGTGTTATAAAGTAGCAATTGCGTGATATAAAGTCAGAATTGCGAGTTATTAAGTCAGAATTGCGAGATATAAAGTCAGAATTGCGTGATATTAAGTAGCAATTGCGTGATATAAAGTCAGAATTGCGAGATATAAAGTCAGAATTGCGTGATATAAAGTCAGAATTGCGAGATATCAGAATTGCGAGTTATAAAATCAGAATTGCGTGTTATAAAGTAGCAATTGCGAGATATAAAGTCAGAATTGCGAGATATAAAGTCAGAATTGCGAGTTATAAAATCAGAATTGCGTGTTATAAAGTCAGAATTGCGTGTTATAAAGTCAGAATTGCGTGTTATAAAGTCAGAATTGCGTGTTATAAAGTCAGAATTGCGAGATATAAAGTCAGAATTGCAAGATATAAAGTCAGAATTGCGAGATATAAAGTCAGAATTGCGTGATATAAAGTCAGAATTGCGAGATATAAAGTTAGAATTGCGAGATATAAAGTCAGAATTGCGAGATATAAAGTCAGAATTGCGAGATATAAAGTCAGAATTGCGAGATATAAAGTCAGAATTGCGTGATATAAAGTCAGAATTGCGAGATATAAAGTCAGAATTGCGAGATATAAAGTTAGAATTGCAAGATATAAAGTCAGAATTGCGAGATATAAAGTCAGAATTGCGAGATATAAAGTCAGAATTGCGTGATATAAAGTCAGAATTGCGAGATATAAAGTCAGAATTGCGTGATATAAAGTCAGAATTGCGAGATATAAAGTCAGAATTGCGAGATATAAAGTCAGAATTGCGAGATATAAAGTTAGAATTGCGTGATATTAAGTAGCAATTGGGTGATATAAAGTCAGAATTGCGTGATATTAAGTTGCATTTGCGAGTTATTAAGTCAGAATTGCGTGGTATTAAGTAGCAATTGCGTGATATAATGTCAGAATTGCGAGATATAAAGTCAGAATTGCGAGATATCAGAATTGCGAGTTATAAAATCTGAATCGCGTGTTATAAAGTAGCAATTGCGTGATATAAAGTCAGAATTGCGAGTTATTAAGTCAGAATTGCGAGATATAAAGTCAGAATTGCGTGATATTAAGTAGCAATTGCGTGATATAAAGTCAGAATTGCGAGTTATTAAGTCAGAATTGCGAGATATAAAGTCAGAATTGCGTGATATTAAGTAGCAATTGCGTGATATAAAGTCAGAATTGCGAGATATAAAGTCAGAATTGCGTGATATAAAGTCAGAATTGCGAGATATCAGAATTGCGAGTTATAAAATCAGAATTGCGTGTTATAAAGTAGCAATTGCGAGATATAAAGTCAGAATTGCGAGATATAAAGTCAGAATTGCGAGTTATAAAATCAGAATTGCGTGTTATAAAGTCAGAATTGCGTGTTATAAAGTCAGAATTGCGTGTTATAAAGTCAGAATTGCGAGATATAAAGTCAGAATTGCAAGATATAAAGTCAGAATTGCGAGATATAAAGTCAGAATTGCGTGATATAAAGTCAGAATTGCGAGATATAAAGTTAGAATTGCAAGATATAAAGTCAGAATTGCGAGATATAAAGTCAGAATTGCGAGATATAAAGTCAGAATTGCGAGATATAAAGTCAGAATTGCGTGATATAAAGTCAGAATTGCGAGATATAAAGTCAGAATTGCGAGATATAAAGTTAGAATTGCAAGATATAAAGTCAGAATTGCGAGATATAAAGTCAGAATTGCGAGAAATAAAGTCAGAATTGCGTGATATAAAGTCAGAATTGCGAGATATAAAGTCAGAATTGCGTGATATAAAGTCAGAATTGCGAGATATAAAGTCAGAATTGCGAGATATAAAGTCAGAATTGCGAGATATAAAGTTAGAATTGCGTGATATTAAGTAGCAATTGCGTGATATAAAGTCAGAATTGCGTGATATTAAGTTGCATTTGCGAGTTATTAAGTCAGAATTGCGTGGTATTAAGTAGCAATTGCATGATATAATGTCAGAATTGCGAGATATAAAGTCAGAATTGCGAGATATCAGAATTGCGAGTTATAAAATCTGAATCGCGTGTTATAAAGTAGCAATTGCGTGATATAAAGTCAGAATTGCGAGTTATTAAGTCAGAATTGCGAGATATAAAGTCAGAATTGCGTGATATTAAGTAGCAATTGCGTGATATAAAGTCAGAATTGCGTGATATTAAGTTGCATTTGCGAGTTATTAAGTCAGAATTGCGTGGTATTAAGTAGCAATTGCGTGATATAATGTCAGAATTGCGAGATATAAAGTCAGAATTGCGAGATATCAGAATTGCGAGTTATAAAATCTGAATCGCGTGTTATAAAGTCAGAATTGCGTGATATAAAGTCAGAATTGCGAGTTATTAAGTCAGAATTGCGAGATATAAAGTCAGAATTGCGTGATATTAAGTAGCAATTGCGTGATATAAAGTCAGAATTGCGTGATATAAAGTCAGAATTGCGAGATATCAGAATTATGAGTTATAAAATCAGAATTGCGAGATATTAAGTAGCAATTGCGTGTTATAAAGTCAGAATTGCGTGCATATAAAGTCAGAATTGCGAGATATCAGAATTGCGAGTTATAAAATCAGAATTGCGTGTTATAAAGTAGCAATTGCGAGATATAAAGTAGCAATTGCGAGATATAAAGTCAGAATTGCGAGTTATAAAATCAGAATTGCGTGTTATAAAGTCAGAATTGCGTGTTATAAAGTCAGAATTGCGAGATATAAAGTCAGAATTGCAAGATATAAAGTCAGAATTGCGATATATAAAGTCAGAATTGCGTGATATAAAGTAGCAATTGCGTGAAATAAAGTCAGAATTGCGAGATATAAAGTCAGAATTGCGAGATATAAAGTCAGAATTGCGAGATATAAAGTCAGAATTGCGTGATATAAAGTCAGAATTGCGAGATATAAAGTTAGAATTGCAAGATATAAAGTCAGAATTGCGAGATATAAAGTCAGAATTGCGTGATATAAAGTCAGAATTGCGAGATATAAAGTCAGAATTGCGAGATATAAAGTCAGAATTGCAAGATATAAAGTTAGAATTGCAAGATATAAAGTCAGATTTGCGAGATATAAAGTCAGAATTGCGTGATATAAAGTCAGAATTGCGAGATATAAAGTCAGAATTGCGAGATATAAAGTCAGAATTGCGAGATATAAAGTTAGAATTGCAAGATATAAAGTCAGAATTGCGAGATATAAAGTCAGAATTGCGAGATATAAAGTTAGAATTGCAAGATATAAAGTCAGAATTGCGAGATATAAAGTTAGAATTGCGAGATATCAGAATTGCGAGATATAAAGTTAGAATTGCAAGATATAAAGTCAGAATTGCGTGATATAAAGTCGCAGTTATATTTTAAAATGTTTTATTCTGTGGCGGAAACAAGCTTTACTCACACTATTGAACAGACAACTAAACAAAATAACATGTAATTTCTGACAAAATGTTAATTGCTGCAGTCTATTTAAAATGTTTAATTAATCTGAATGAATTATAAAAAAAAAGGTGGGTTGAGTGAATGATTCAATGACTCACTCATAAAGACTTCACTTGTTTCATTACTGGGTGAATCAGCGTTTTTTAACGAATCTCTTGAGTGAATGATTCAATGACAAATACATTTTTTAACAGTCACTTGACGCCACCTACTGGTGTAATGATGTAATGGTACAATCGTTATTAGAAGCGACAAGTTATTTTCAAAAGGTGATTTGCTCTATTTTGATCGTGTTTATATCCCAACTATAAACTTTTATCCCAGTACTTCTGTGATCATATAAAGGTGGAGGTGATGAGTCAAGGGTTGGAGGTGAACGAGTCTGATCTGACGTTTTCATGCAGGTTTGATGCCCAAGCGCGGGGTCGATGTGGGCGAGTGTGAGATCTTCAGGTTTTATAAGCTGGTGACTCTGAAAAATATGGTGGAGCCCATTTCCATGATCGTCCCGCGCAGGGTGAGAGGAGCCACGATTTATAACATGGGTTTAGCTTTAAAGACAAGATGAAATGAGACGCTTCTCTGAGTGAAACAGAAATTATGTCAAGTGGATTTTAACTCTATCCTCGCCATTGATGGAATTTTCCATCATATATGACTGCATGTGTGTGTGTGTGTGTGTGTGTGTGTGTGAGAGTGTGTGTGCGTGTTTGTGTGTGTGTGCGAGAGTGTGTGAGGTGTGCGAGTGTGTGCGTGAGTGTCTGTGTGCGTGTCTGTGTGCGAGTGTGTGTGTGTGAGTGTCTGTGTGCGAGTGTGTGTGTGCGTGTGAGTGTTTGTGTGTGTGTGCGAGGGAGAGTGCAAGTGTGTGTACGAGAGTGTGTGAGGTGTGCGAGTGTCTGTGTGCGAGTGTGCGAGTGTCATGAATGTGTGTGCGAGTGTCTGTGTGCAAGTGTGTGTGTGAGGGTGTGTGTGTGGGAGCGTATATTTATTTATACTTCTCTGCTATTGACAGGATCTGTTCTGTCTTTGGATATACTGCATGTTCAGGCCATGAAAGTTTTGTGAAAATGATCAAAAATGCTGGCTGGGAAATATTCCAAGTCACTGAAATGAAGCCGTTACACACTGAAAGATCTTCTGTGATGTGTGTGTGTGCTGCAGTCGGAGTCGTTTCAGGAGGATGTGTTCCCGATGACGGCGGGAGCAGAGTCGGCTCTGTCGGCTGAGGAGTGGCTCAGTGGGACCGACAGGGGTGACGTCTCTATCCTCAAACATATCAGGGAATAAATGCAGAAATGAGCATGATCTGAGTTCATTAATGCACAGATGTGTGTGTGTGTGTGTGTGTGTGTGTGTGTGTGTGTGTGTGTGTGTGTGTGTGTGTGTGTAAATGCATCTGTGTGTTTGTACAGGGCCAGTGCTGATTTCTCTTAAAGAAGCGTATAAACGTCCAAATCCAGCAGGACTCAGAGCATCGAGACGAGACAGACGCACAGTGAAGGGCATCGACTTACTGCAAAACACTTCTCCAAACACAGACAAAGAGGTGTGTGTATGAGTGTGAGTGAGTGTGTGTGTGTGTGTGTGTGTGTGTGTGTGTGTGTGTGTGTGTGAGTGAGTGAGTGAGTGAGTGAGTGTGTGTGTTTGAGTGAGTGTGTGAGTGTGTGTGTACGAGTGAGTGAGTGAGTGAGTGAGTGAGTGAGTGTGTGCGTTTGATTTATATTACATTGTGGGAACCAAATGTCCCCACAAGGATAGTAAAACCTGAGATCACCTCCATTGTGGGGACCAGCCAGCGGTCCCCATGAGGGGAATGGGTAAATAAACATACTAAATTATATTTTTTGGAAAATGTAAAAATGCAGAAAGTTTTCTGTGATGGGTTTAGGGGTAGGGTTAGTGTAAGGGGACAGAATATACAGTTTGTACTGTATAAAAACCATTAAGTCTACGGAGAGTCCCCACAAAGATAGTGAACCAGACATGTGTGTGAGTGCGTGTGTGTGTGTGTGTGTGTGTGCGCGCGTGCGTGTGTCTGTCTGTCTGTCTGTGTGTGTGTGTGTGTGTGTGTGTGCGTGCGTGTCTGTCTGTCTGTGTGTGTGTGTGTGTGCGTGCGTGCGTGCGTGTCTGTCTGTCTGTGTGTGTGTGTGTGTGTGTGTGTGTGTGTGTGTGTGTGTCTGTCTGTGTGTGTGTGTGTGTGTGTGTGTGTGTGTGTGTGTGTCTGTCTGTCTGTCATTCTGTCTGTCTGTCTGTCTGTCTGTGTGTGTGTGTGTGTGTGACCTCAATGCAGATCATGTAGCCCAATATGAGATTATTGGGGTGTTTTTCCCAGGAGAAACATCTGTGAACTTCTCCACTCTCTGTTTATTTATCCACCTGTAGTCCCTGCTTAGATGTCTTAGTTTAGTTTAAGCTGTAGACGTCTAGAAGGGAAAGTGAGAGATCTGAGAGATCATGTGTGTGTTTTCCAGCTGCTGAAGACGGTCCACCGGCAGCAGGACGAGCTGCGGAAACTCAAACATCAGCTCGGAGAGAAAGACCAGAGAATCCGACAACTGGAGCTGGAGCTCAAGAACCTGAGGAACACGTGACGACAAAACAGCCGCTATTACGAGCTCACTGAGGAAATAACTGTTTCATTATGATTTTATGGATTTATTTTTACATTTAATAACGTTATTGAAGGTGGATGTGATTTTTGTGCTAAGTGCTAGTTCTCCCAAAAAATGAAATTTCGCTCATTATTTACTCACTCATATGCTAATATTTTTACCCTGCAAAAAATGCTTTTCTTACTCAGTTTTTTTTTGTCTTGTTTCCAGTCCAAATATCTAAAAATTCTTAAATCAAGATGCATTTCCTAAAGTAGTAAAATAGGCTACCATGTTATGTCTTGTTTTCTAGGGGGAAAAAATCAAAATGAAGTGAGTTTTTGCTTAAAACAAGAAAAATTATGCGCTAATGGAGTAAGAAAAATAATCTTGTTTCCGTTTGAATTAAGTTTATTTTTCTAATCCCACTGGCAGATCATTCTCATTTCATTTTAATGAAAACAACACAAAAATACTAAGTAAGAAAAGCATTGTTTGCAGTTTGCATTGTTACCCTGGAATTGATGTCTTAGAGTTTTGCTGTATTATTTATTTAGCATCTACTTTTAAGAAACTCATACAGGTTTAAGATGGCATGTTGGTAAATGATGGTAAATTAGTAAATTATGAATTTTCAGATTTTGGTGAACTGTTCCTTTAAGATACAAATGTGAAGTCTTGATGTGTCCATTCACAAAAATTTGTTAAGAAGCATATGTATTGTATGCATAATGTTTAATACTTGTATTTATTTATACAAAGTGTATATTGCTTGAGTAAAAAAATAAATAAATATATATATAAAGAAGCAGATTTGCTTATGAAGTTCTGCCAGAAGATGGCGCTAGAGGAAAGCACAAACTGCAGACCTTCATCTCAAACTCTCAATCTGCTCTACAAACACACGTTCATTCTCAATGATTGCGTTTGTCTTTATTGCCGGCGTGTACATATGTAAGTATGACATGTTTACCCTAAGAAATTAAATATTGCTCAACCACATTATCATGGAGTATTTTCCTTATTAGCCTACAAGTTTTACTCTCTCCACTAATGATGCAATGTGTTTTTCGAGTACTTTTCTGAAAGTTGATTAGTAAACATGAGTATTTGTGCGAGCCCAAACCAGGATTGATTAATGAGATCACATTTCAAATGGTAAACTTAACTATAATCCACATAAACTGCCAAGAAAACAAAACAAATATGTGGAAGTACTAAATCAAGGGGCCACTAATCGAATAAGCATTCGTTTTCTTCAGTACAAACAGTGACTCATTCATGTTTACTACAAATGAGTCCAGGAGAATTTGTACTGCATGTGGGGAGATTTATTTCTTTTTAAATGACCTGTAGCGTTAGTAAACCACGGCCAGATTGTTAAATTCCCCCTGTAGTCAATAATTTTATCCCTTAAAACTCGTCTTTGATCAACAAAATTACATATTTAAATGTATTTTCCGTGAAAAAAAATTCTTCGTGCCTTAAAACAGCTGGAATGTAACCCGACACCCTTGCCTCATTTAGTACGCGTGGTTCTATGAATATGCAAATGAGCCCCGCCTCCACTCACTCACTCAGCTCAGAGATCCACTCGTTGACGATCACACGTTGATCTGATTGGTTACAAGGTAGTTTGTGACGTCAGAAACACCAGCGATTTCACTTGTCTTTGGTTCACTGCAGTTCTAAGGAGAAAAGCAATGGTGTCGACTTATGAATTTACACATGGTTTGTCTTAAAGCATATTAAAAACACCACATAGACACATAAACAACATTAAAAGCTGGATTTTCCACAGGGATACTTTAAAGCTGAGAAGAGAAAATCACTCACAGGGTTCGAAAGAAAAGATCCAAAAGCTCTTATTTACCTCCAGGATCCGTGGCCTGAATGTGGATCTCTCACCTCATTTACAATGAATGACAGATCCTTAAACAGTCATGAAACGTCTGTAACCTCCCACAGCATGTGTCCTGAAAGCCTCTTTCAGAACATCTGCCAAAGATCTGCAGAAATGTCAATGATAGAGCTCCGGTTTCACATAAAACTGCAAAATTTCTGTCATTTGTCTCTCTGTGGCCAGAATGAAATCACCTCCAGTTGAATATTTGAGGCAGGAATCCAATATCAGAAGATGAACATCAGCAATATCTTTTATTCTCAGAGCTACCATGAGATCAGGGTCATTAAGTAAAGCTACGAGTGCATTGGGCCTTGGGATATGAAATAAAAATGTTAAAAGTAATGTTTCAATGTAAAATATTTTCCTAACTTTATTTTTGCATTCCTTTTCTCTTTAGAACACAAAAGGATTTGCATGATAAACAGACAGAAATAACTGATAATGGAAATTTAATGAAGAATAGAGCCTAATGTTACTATTCCTTTTATTTGTGGTGTTATTTTAGCATGTAAACATCCAGAGATTAACGACCTGAGATACATTTCTTTGATAATATTTCAGCAATCATGCCACAGTGATTTTTCTATCCGCTCTTTAGCATTAGATTTAGCAATGCCAGATCGCGAATTAATCACCATTTGGTTGTAATCGGTTCACGAAAAAGTGCGAAATTGTTCGCGATTCAGTTTGATTCACTTGGACAGTTCACTCACGTGATGTTTTCTGTAACTTCTCATAGCATAACATAAGTTAGAAAAAAAAATCTTTTAAAAATTAGTTTATTAGCCACTCTGTATTGCATTTTTACGGAGCGCCTAAAGGGGCATGGTGGAAAAATGTGAGGTGGGAGGAATTTTAATGATTTTACGTTCGCTCACAAAAGTTTTGCGTTTCACAGAGAAAAAAACTTTGACATAATTTTTCCTCCCATCTCATATTTTTTTCCCTTCGCCATGCCATTTTAGGTGGTCCGTACATTTTAGGCTATATCCAAATATTCAAAACAGTTTAAAAAACTGTCAAAATGTGCCAGGCACTAAGAAAGCACAATAAGTCGTTTTAACATCATGTCATCAAATTTGTTGATGTGTGGTATATATGTGGTAAAACAGTTAGGTCTATCGACACGAAAATCCATAACTTTTTGCCGGCATGGTCTGAAGATGAAACAATTTGATTTTGGTGAAAACTGGACCAACGGTCTAGGAGGAGTTAGAAAAAGTAGGTTTTTAAAGAAAATCTAGATGGCGGACAGGAAGTTTGGCCAACTATGGCAAAATCGGTAGACCTATTTATGTTTTCTGCACAACCCAATCTTTACAATAGGCTAATTTAAATAAAAGTTATTAGTAGCCTATTTTTTTTAATTTTCCTGTGTTAGGGGTTAACAGTAGGACCAGATGTTTGAAAGAAGACCCAGAGTCAGAATTATAATAAATTGAAGAAAAGTTTTACTGAAGATAGTTTGCAGTTTCATCAGAAGTCAGTTTCAAGACACAGCAGTTATACCATTTCCAAGGTCTAAGCTACGCTAAGAAATAGATAAACATAGTTATTTTCCATGCATATACAGATAGACTGAAGCATATCTCCATAGATTAGGCAGCTGACACTCGGACCCTGAAGTCAGGCACGTCATGACTTTTTCTGGGCGCCATCATGTCCCAAACAACAACTCAGTCAATCTCCAATAATGCCAGTGGTTCCTTAACCTGTAACCAAGAAGACTAACACACACACACACCGACACGGTTCCAATGTTGGATTTGGCTCTAACTATAAACAGGAGTCTCATCTCAAAACATCAAGATAACAAGCTCTTTCTCTCAAGGATAGGAAACTTTAGTCTAAATGGAAAATATAGGCTTTAACTGAGAAATGGTCCCTTAAACTATTGGCTTCAATGACCCCTATGTGTTTTAACACGTTGAAGAACTTTCTCAAACACAAAACAAGTCCCTATTTCATTTTCTGGAAGCCTGGCTAAATAAGCAAGCACTGTTACTGCATTCAGATATCAAATACTTACATTAGAGAATACATGAGGAGAACATTTCAGTAATCACACTGGTAACTTCTATAACAAAGTAAAATCTCCAGAGAAGTCATTCAACTCATTTGATATTTAGAAGGAAAAATATTGATTAATACCTTGATTGTAATCACTCATTACATATACATTGAAGCAGCAGTGGATTCCAGTCCACCCCCTTCACCTGAGTATCTTCAGGGCATGGTGTTGAAGACACATACCGAGTTTCATACCAATACGCCAATGAATTCAAAATGGCCGATATAAGAAAATTGGGTATTGTTCAACTCTCTGTATTCTTTTTCTCCATATCTCCTGACTATCTCCTGGCACTGTGCTGAAACTATGCAGGTAGCCTAAGGTCATGGTTGTCATAACACACACCAAGTTTGGTCAGGATACGCTAAAGCGTTGCCGAGATATAGCCTTGCGTTAATTTTGGCGTGCTCTTTGCCAAATTCGTTCGTGCGTTATTCAAGATGAACGGTTTGACGTATCAACTTGAATTCCATAACTTTTTGTCAGCATGGTCTAAAGATGATCTGGTTAAAATTTTGTGAATTTTGCAGAAATCAAATCGTCTTGGGCCACGCAATCAGAGGAAAAAATCATTTTGTTTTTGGCGCTTACGGTTCAAAAGTTATTAATATAAACGTGAGTGCAAGTTTGGACAGTGTGGTGGCGCTAGAGAGATTGAGTTAGAGACTCCAAATTTGCTATGGTGTCAGATCAGACTGTCCTCTATCTGTGCACCAAATTACATTACTTTCCTGCAAACGATTCTATGGGCTCCCAATAGACTTCCAGAGCGGAAGAAGAAGAAGAATAGGAACACTAGCGATGGCAAAAGGTGCCATCACACCTTCAGTGCTTGATCCTTAAATATGGGGGCACTTTTTAATGGAATACTGATGAAAGGCTAGAAACTGGAAGTGTTTCTGCTTTAATGTCGTTCAGGCACACATTGTTCTGCTTTCCAGAGTTAATATGATCATTGTCGGCCAAGAAAAGGACACTTACATTGCTGTAATCGATCTTCTTGACTGCAGAAGATGTCATGATGTCTTCGTAATGAGTTAGTGAGCTTTTAGTTATGAGACGGTCTGGATAATGGCTTCATCTGTTCCGAGGGACAAAAAAAAAAAAACGAAGCCGTATTGTTCATGCATAAATGTAGGCAGAGCACTTAATTTTCTGTGAAAAATTATTGAAAATGTGCAATGGCCAGCTCGTCAGTGACTTGATCTGCTTACATTCGGCCGGCTTGAAGATTACGTGAATGTTATCAATGTCATTAGACGTCTGGTAATGGCTGAAATAATGACCAGAGTGACTGACGCATTGCATCATGGGAAACTGTTCAGACCCAGCTAGACAGCATAATTGAAGTAATAAGCTTAAGCAATATCAATCTTAGCGACTGTTGAAGGCGCTGGAGGAAAGATTAATGTCATCTCAGTCTTGGGAATCAAAATTTGCCTCATCAATCTAATGCGAAAACAATACATGAAATATAAAAGGAATAAGTTATGCAGTTATTTTTGTTACTTTTTCTTCTTTAAGTTGTTTTAAAGAACAATTCCCTTTAAAATCTATTGCACAAACATTCTTTTCTTGACTTCCACATTCGTTATCATGCGTGTCGTTCTTTCATCCTACTATTTCACAAGCATCCAAGAATCTGCTAATCTGCATATGAGCCTATAAAGGTCATCTCACCTCCTTCAAATTACAAGATAATGAAATAATGACGGTTGCGCGTCATTTAATTTGATTGTAGTTTGATCCAAATGTTCTCAGAGTTTTCTGATTTGATTAGCCGTGCCATTTCTGAGACGTCGAGTTAAAATGTCATGCATTTGTTCAAGTTGCATTTAAAGTTGATATACTTTCTCGTAACCCCTTGCATTATTAGCAAACCATCTTTAGGTTTATTTGAAGGCCGTTCAGCAGACCTGTCTTAAAAGTGAATGTGAGGTGCTTGACACTGTGTAAAATAGTTTATGAGGTGCGAAAAGGTTTTACTGGGAATATTTTCAACAGCCAAGGAAGAATGACAGGGCAAGTCGAGTTCAACAGGCTGTTTGAGGAATTTCTCAGTAGGTTGATACTCTAAGACTAGAGAAATGTTTTGAATTTTATGTTTCTTGGCAACCATCTCTTAACGTTTGGTTGTCCAACAAGTTTATGCGTTGCTTTTTGGCTTGTTTTTTTTGTTGTTTTTTTACAAAGTTTAAGTTACATAAGCCACATTCTAGGAAAGTCCAAAAGGGGAAGAGAGCACTTCCATGTAAAAACATATAGCTCAACATTTCCTTTAAGAACTTCTCCAGTTTTCCTGTTTATTTGACGGGTTTGAAGCGGTGCATTTTAAAACTTTTTGACATTAATTTTTTTTTACTGTGTGAATTATTATGCAGACTTCACCAGTTTGGTTTATTTACAGAAGTGAATTCTCTCACTGGAATTTTAACGTCTTTTAACTTTCTAATCAAGAGGAAATCAGATTCCAAATTGGAATTCTTGAAGGTCGAGTCGATTCCACAGTGTCGACCTCGTCGTGATGACATCGGATGAACAGGGAGTGAGGCCTGAAATATCCCTTTTCCAGGCATTGTGCTTGACGGCGTTCGCTTTGAATTCAAGAATGTGTGGAAGGATGTACCTTTAACCAAGAATATACATTCCAAGTTTCAGACACGGACTGACATTGTTGTCCAGTGGCCACTATTGTGTCTTCTACAGTTTGCGCTGTTGAATCGATATCGTCCGTCCTAATAACCTCTCTGAACTTCATTAAGTCCTGAACGGATGTTGGCACAGCTTCAAATGCGCTTTCATAACTTTGTTAGATCTCTTTTGTGGCTGGTGGCTCGTCCATAGACGTGCTATTGATTTTAATCAATGTCCAAAGTATAAAATCGCAAAAACTCAAGTCTGATGGGAAACTGTGCATTTTATGACCTCAGCGTGTTCTTTTGGGATGTAATATTGCACATCATGAGCTGGGGAAGTTTATTGGGAACATTTCGGAATGTCTGTTAATCTATTTTATATCTATAATTAAATAATAATATTTAATAAAAAAAGGGGTTTTGGCTGCTGCCAGTGTCAGTTAATTTCTCTAAACATGTCAAGGCTTATTCATTTCAATATTGAAGCAATCAGTTATGATGTTCCTGTTCACACTGTACCAGGGACGAGGTGGATTTCAATAAAATAAAAGGGAAGAACTAATATTTAATTAAAAAAGGGGGGTTTTGGCTGCTGCCAGTGCCAGTTAATGTCTCTAAACATGTCAAGGCTTATTCATTTCAATAGTGAAGCAATCCATTCTGATATTCCTGCTCATACTGTACCAGGGACGAGTTGGATTTCATTAAAATATTCAATAATTAAAAACATGCCAGCCAATAGTTCCTTATTATTATTATTATTATTATTTATTTATGAGGGTTAGAAAATGTATAATTAAATTTATATTTATTATCATGTATTAACTGTATTGCCAAGGTTTTTTTTGGACCAAAAACAGTCTTAATTTAACTGGAAGGAAGTTTGAAAGTTTGATTTTTTTTCCTATAGTGTGAACCCTTACCTCAAAAGATCAAAGACAAATTGAAATCCTTGTTATATGAAAAAAAAAAAAAGCCATTTCATGTTCAAAACTAATGTAAGTGGCATTTAAAATTCACACTTTTTTCTTTTACACCAGACTCACTGATATATCACGCCATAACAGGAGAACATGATATGATTACTTGCAGTTGATTCCTGCAAAATGAAATAAGGGGAGCCTGGAGCTCCAGCTGTGATTTATGGAGGTGAGGGGGCCTGTGATTTACTATGCAGGCCACGGAGGAGAAAAGAGCATGCTTTACTTGCAGATGCTGTTTTGCAGGGGAGGAAAATTGTGCTGGGCGTAGCAGACGCGTCTATCAATCACCACTGTGCCAAAACGCTGATGAGATCGAGTCTGAAGTGTCCACCAAACACCTGTTATTGCAAAAAAGCCATGTTTGCATTATAATACAGAATCAATGCAGCTTCTGAGGTGAGACATAAACCCTAGTGAGGCGACAAACACACAAGCAGTTAAAAATGGATTGAATCTTTTGATAATTTTGATACTGGTGGCAGAAGTGATTTCAGCGGCTTCTTCGGCATTAGTAAAGTGATGTTGCACAATGTGTGTTACTGTTTAAATGAAGGACTAATATGGTGTTCCTGCTGTTACTAGCTGCCTACATAGGCCGTATATTAAAGCATTTTAGACAATCAAACAATTAAAAACATGCTGGCCAATTCGATTTGAGTACTCTGGTGCCCCTACGGCTATAAACACTTGAATTTCATGGCCATTTTGTAATATTAAAGCAGTCATATTGTGATTTATTTTTATTGTTTTATTATTATTTTATTAGGGTCGGAAAATGTATTGAATATGAATTAAATATTAAAATATAAAATGTATCTACTTAGTCAAGATTTTGGGTCTTAATTTAACGTACAATTTAAGTTAAGTTGTACAATTCTTGCCTCATAACAGATCAATGAAAACTTGATTCCTCATTATATGAAAAAATAAATAAATAAATAGCAAAAATCATGCAACATGGAGGATGAAGTGAAATAAATGTTGTTTTGCACCGCACTGTAAAAATTAATTTAGGAAAAATTTTGGAAACTCACAATTAGGCTACATATTGGCTCAATTAATAAATTACTAAATAATATCCCCACGCAAAAAAAAAGATGATTGTACTAATCATAGCTTAATGTCTTCACTTAAAATTTTAAATGTACATTCACCGAAAATATTTAATTGTGCTCAGTCACTCTTTCAAGTCGAAGTGAAAAATCTGTTTGCAGAACAAGTCCTACAGCCAAAACATTGTGTAGGCTACGCATGCGCATAATGCGCCAGATGAGGAAAACCGTTGGTGCGGAGAATTCAAATGCGGATGCGCGGGAGAGCGAGTGAAACCGAACCAGCCGTGCTGAAGACGGAAAAACATTCATCGTATCAAGTTAAAGACATTATGGTGAGTATTGAGCTATGAGCTTTGGAATTATTCAGCAAAGTTTTACTTTAGGACCCGGTATAAAGTTTAAAAGACATTTTGTAAAAGAGCATTTATGATGTGACATTATTTGAGGATTTATGTATTTATTCATGTTACTTATTCAAAATAACGTTGTTTTAGCGTATAACATCTGGTGCAAAAATATGAATGCAGCATCGATTGCCATTGGAAATGACTTTAATTTGAGTCTGAGTATGAATCCAGACTATAAGACTATAATAAATCCACTTTGAACTTTCATTCTGTGAAAATGGAAAAAAGTTTATATAAAAAAACACTGAATACAAGACAGATTTAGTGTCTTGCATTAAATCTCAGAGATACCACAGAGATACCACAGAGATGATGTAGACTCAACCCAAAAGTTATAAATACTGACAAATTGTGAGAGACAGAAAGCTGATGTCACGTGCGCTCTCTCAGTCAACCATGAAATCACACAATAAACACTCGTTTCCTCACGCTCGCCTTGTTTTTCTTCTCTGTTTGCGTTTGCTGGCCTCAGTAATGACTATTCTAAGCACGAAACCCCATTCCACGGTGAGGTCAATGTTCCTCAGAGAGGCACTTAGCAACTGCGGCATGCTGGGATACAGTACGTGTGCAGTGAATATTAACAGCTGTGTCTGCTAGTCATGTGGTGTTCTGAGAATGAGGTTCAACAGGCTAAAGTTGTGTACACCAACCTTTGCAGATGTGTAGAAGTCTGCTAACCGGCCACAGACGAGTATTCGCAAACCATGTGACCAACGACAGGACAGCCAGGTGAGACAGCCAAAGAAAACAATACAAGGGCCAATCACACAGAACACCTCAGCAACCACCCAGAATACCATAGCAACGCCTTGGCAACCATCCACAACACTCTTGCATGATGATGGTAAGTTTTGAATAGACAAACAGCACTGTTAATAGAAATAATATATTTTTTTATAAATGTTAAATGTTTAGCTACTTATATCTTACCACGCATGCACTCTTTCATTGTAAAAACTAAAAGTGGAATTCACACTCATCTCCAGTGAACATTAAGCCCCGCCTTCTTTGATCTGATTGGTCATTATTTTGACATTGATGAGCACTGATAACTTTTTATTTTATTTTATTTCAAACAAAATAAGTTACATAGTCAACCATTTAAATCTGTATTTACCCGTTCAAAACAAGCGTGCCGCAAGCGACAAGTGCTGAAAAGTGAATCCAAAGCGTCTCGATCGCCCCCGGTGGCTGGTCCCAGTATAGCTCATAAACCCCGCCGGAGATTGGAGCTTCAACTTTAAAGGATTAGTTCACCTCAAAATGAAAATGTCCTTATAATTTACTCAAACCCAATGCCATCCAAGATATTCATGTCTGTCTTTCTTCAGTGGAAAAGAAATTAAGTTTTTTGAGGAAAACATTTCAGGATTTATCTCCACACAATGGACTTCAACGTTAACGGTAACTTCAACGTGTTGAAATCCAAATCAATGCAGCTTCAAAGGGCTCTGCACGATCCCAGCTGAGGAATAGGGTCTTATCTAGCGAAACGATCGGTCATTTTCTAAATAAAATAAAGATGTATATACTTTTTAACCACAATTGTTCGTCTTGTGCTGGTCTGCGACGCGCCAGGCATTACGTAATCACGTTGGGAAGGTCATGCTGGACGTAGGCGGAAGTACCGCCCCATTGTTTACAAAGCGAACGTGTGAAGACTAATACAAAAGCCCTTTAACAAAAAAGATAAAACAATAAGGAGTTTTTCGCCCTTCCCGCCCTTTTTGAACCAGAATACACAGATGAAGACCTTAGGCAGATGGAGGAGACCGCTACGTCCAGCGTGATTTCGTAATGCGTGGTGCGTCGCAGACCAGCACAAGACGAACAATTGTGGTTAAAAAGTATATACATTTTTATTTTATTTAGAAAATGACCGATTGTTTCGCTAGATAAGAACCTATTGCTCAGTTGGGATCGTGCAGAGCCCTTTGAAACTGCATTGATTTGGTTGCCATTGAAGTCCATTGTGTGGAGAAAAATCCTGAAATGTTTTCCTCAAAAAAACGTAATTTCTTTTCCACTGAAGAAAGAAAGACATGAACATCTTGAATGGCATTGGGGCGAGTAAATTATCAGGAAATTTTCATTTTGAGGTGAACTAACCCTCTAATTTCTACTGTTTATATCACACAATAAACTTTGTGCTAACCGTTTCTGTGGGAGTGAGTGCGGGACCTTGATATCGTGACTCCACACACACTCACTACTGCGCAGAATCAGGTCCCATATCAGCGCATGATGTCAGCGCCATATTGCGGCTTCAATTATCACCAATGGAAGAGAGTGAAGAGTCGTCGTCCATCTTTTTTTTTACAGTCTATGCTTCAAAATGATGTTGGTGTTGATTACAGAACCAAAGACTAAAAGTAACCTAACCTCAAAGTACAATATGATTACTTATTTAATATTGGCACCAACAATAACAACATATTTCTGGGTGAAATTAAATTAAAAGTAGCCTACATAATAACCGGTCGCAGTTGCTCAGCAGAAAGAAAGTTGTGCAGATGTTCTCATGCTGGCCGAATGAAATGTGCTGCACATTGACTCATAAATCATGCCGTTCATATACAGCTGCTCGTGTGAAATGTAGCAGGATCATTTTTTAACACGGAGTTTAGGTTTGTTTGTCGAGGTAGTGAGATGGACGTCATATATTACACTGTGAGAAAAATGTGTGTGTGTTTCTTTGAGCGTTAGCATAACCGAGTTTTCCCCGACTCTGCCTCAAGGTGGACTTTATCATGAGCTTTCTCACGTTGCTTTATGAGACAGCGCATGATAAACGAGAGCTTTCCGAGGGAAACGCAAATCTAATTTATCCCCGACAGGCAATCCGAATGACCGCGAGCCCTTCCGCTGAGTCAGGTTAGACTATCGCTCACAGATTATCAATCAGGTGGTAATAGATTCCCATTTCTCAGAAATACACAGCAGTCTATTTGAGCCTCTCCATGTCATATGCTATAGGCTATTACACAACCATCTCAATGAAGTTTTGAGGATCTGTGCATTTTTTCCCTGATTCAATTGCTCATGTTTCCTAGACTTAAGACATTTATGCATTATGATGAAAGCGACCAAAACCAGTGACCTCAGAAGCTTGTTTTTGTTTTACCAACACCAATAAGCACTTGGGTAAATCACATGGTTTAATATTGTTTCTTTGAGTTTGTAATATGAAGGTAAAAAAAAAAAAAAAACTAAAATATGATAAAGTGGTGATTTCTGTCCCTTCTTTTAGGTAATTTGAAAGACAGCGTATTTCTTTATTTATTGTCCTTGCAAAGAGATTGATTCTTCAAAGGTGGAAACTGGACATTGTGCCAATATTATTGAGCATTAATCATACTGAGAAGTTACGATTTATTAACAATGACAAGCTAGATATATTTTGGAACATTTGGAAGCCTGTATTAGATAACTTGGGAATTTGATAACTTTATACTTGTTTTTATATTGCATAATATCTTTGTAACTCTTAATTTATTTACCTAACTCTTGGTATCTTGTTATGGTAGTATTTTTATTTCTTTTTATCTTTTATCAGGGATATTTATCTGTATCTAGAGTTCCCTTATTGTTATATATTTGGTATACTGTGCTATTGTTTAGTTTTTGGACCTTTTTTTCAGAAAAAGACAAATGTCATATTAGAAAACTAAATAAAGTTTACAAAAAATATATATATATCCCCCCCCCCCCCGCCCATATTATTCATATCAAAAATATGAATAATACATTTTTTCTTTCATCCATCAAATTCAAATTCACCATCCATAGAATATCACACTACCCTTTGCTCTCATAAACACACCTAACCTCGATTTGTCATCTAAAACACTAATGCATATGGAAAAACTCATCAAGCACTAGAGCTTGACGTCCCTGGACTCCCAGAAGACATTTCATATCATATGACATAGTTTGCAATTAGTCTCCAGGACATGATGCTAATGGTTGAGCATTTAGCGCTAATAAGAGATGATGTTCGGAACAAGCAGGTGCATGAAACGTTCTGCTCTCTGATCACCAAAACAAACCCAGAGCAGATGGCTAATGCCAGACCAAACGAGACTGACACACGAGATCCCATCGTCAATCTAAGTCTGTGTTTTTTTTTTAAAGGGTTGCATGTTTTTTTTTTACCCTGTGAAGTGTGATTCAATTCAGTTCATATTTATTTGTATAGCACTTTTCACAATACACATCGTTTCAAAGCAGCTTTACAGAAAATGCATGAGTCCACATTACAATTTAGAGTGATCTGTTATCAGAGGTATCTTTCTTAGTTATGTATTTCAGAAATATACATAAACAAAATCACAGTTAGCTAAAAATGTATTAATTTAAACCATGTAATAATTTAAGGCAGAAACAATGAGCTCATTGAGGTAATGGAAACTTGTTTGTTAAGAAATGTTTAAGACATTTAGAAAAATGTAGCATTATTGCATGTTGATTCAGAGTTGCATCATCCGAAGTCTCCGCAGGAGTT
This sequence comes from Rutilus rutilus, assembly GCF_951802725.1. Classification (NCBI taxonomy): domain Eukaryota; kingdom Metazoa; phylum Chordata; class Actinopteri; order Cypriniformes; family Leuciscidae; genus Rutilus; species Rutilus rutilus. Next base: position 3,819,069 of record NC_140233.1, read on the forward strand.
GGGGTCGTCAATAGATAGCCATGCTTTTCTTTATATTACTGGGGGAAATTATTAAGGGATGGAAGCTGAGTTTAAACCACTCAATATGTGGCAGATAAACACCACAATAGTGTTTATATAACAAAATATCATTAATATGACCTGACGTCCCCCTCGCATGCATGCAAAACACCCAAGAGACATTTTCACCATTTCCACATAGAAAGAAGTATAAAGTAGGAGCCGCCACATGAGCAAGACATGCACACAGATGGATGAAAATATGCTCAGCAGATGGAAAAAGTCAAAAATGTGTAAAAACCGACTGGGAACTGACAGTGTCCCATGGAGCAATTGTACCGCGTCTGAACTTCAAAGAAGCATCTGGATTGGCCCAAACCTCCTTGGAGAAACACGTCCTCAGTGGACGTTTCAATGTCCAACGTCATGTCCACTGTGCAAAATAAAACATCAGTTTACCAGGGAATGAGTAGCTGAGATGAGGATTTCACATCAGGGGTCAATCTAATAAAGCCTGTCAGGAACATGTTATAGGTTACATTTCAACCCTAGATGAGTTATATTTTGCATGAAGAAATTGCAACATTTATATAACAATTAACCACATGCAATTTGATGGTAATTGATTGATTGATTACTTTATTATCCCCATGGGGAATTTTTTTGTTGCTTGCGTTTCAACATGCGTACACCCAAAGAACCAACAATATACACGAAAAAAAACACGAAACACCCTTTTTTTAAACCTTTCATTTAAGAAAAAAAAAAAAAAAAAAAACGCTGGCAATCCTAACTCCATGTCCTAACCAGACACAATGCGATAAGATTCCAGCGACAAGTAATTTGTCTGTCCACACTAGACGCGACGCGACTGCGAGATGTGTCAAAATCAATCAAAACCCACAGCCAATCAGAACAGCGTGTGGGCAGGGTCAGCCAATCAGAACAGTGTGTGGGCGGAGTCAGACAATCAGAACAGCGTGTGGGCGGAGTCAGCCAATCAGAACAGCGTGTGGGCGGAGTCAGCCAATCAGAACAGCATGTGGGCGGAGTCAGAACAGCGAGTGCACGGCACCAGAGAGTAATCTTGACGGCACTCGCAAGAAAATGTATAAGTAGCTACATAATCAAATTCACAAATAATACTGAATACACAAATCTGAAGTGCACATAATCTCAGAGAGCATCACTGCTTCACTGAAATTAGACATTTGCTTGGTTGATCAAGCATCTCCGCTAACCTAGTTTAGCATCTCATGAGGCTTGATCCGCTCCAGACTGCCATTCTGTCAGAGGAGCTTCTGTTTGGGCTCAGATAGGAAAATAAAACATCAAATGTGTTTACATAAAAGTTCTGCCCCGTCGATCACAATAATGAAACCGGAATCTCATTTTCTATAATGCATGATTTTTTAATTATTTTTTTAACCATTTTGATACTGTTTTATGCTGGTTGTTTATTTTACTTTGCTCATTTTAGAGTCGATGTGAAATCAATCAACACATTTATGCATCGTTTCATCATTGCTTGCTATTCCAGAAAAAAACAAACAAACACATTTTTGTCTTCATAATATGTCATCAAAATGCAACAACATGCACCGCCTCTGAAACAACTTTACTTTTCCGATGGTGTCGTCAATCTTTCTTAACCACCTTCATAGAGACACTTTGACCATCCAATCAGTTCCTCATGGAGAAAATCAAGTCCCATACTACATTTTTTCATATTTTCAATATTTCATATTGAGCTCACCGTGAGGTCACTTGAAGAAACCATCGACCTCCATCTTATTTTGAATTGTTGTATACATACTTGAAACTAAAATGCAATTTTTCTCAAAGTTACAGTTTGATATTGATCATATTTTAGTCATCGATATATGTTAACTGCACCTTATGTTTTGTTTTGTAATGGAACGTTTTTAAAACATCATGACGGGGTTATTGTGACGCTCAAATGATCGTGATTTTAACGGTCAAAGACTGTAAAAATGCCACAGTGAAAAACTGTTAATTGGTTAAGAGAAAGTTCCCTTACTATATACGGTAAACAACTGTGAAAGATCTAACGGTACATTTAATGTAACTTTACTGTAAGATACCGTTAAATTTACAGTTTTTGGAAGTGAAAACGAACAAGTCATTGTATTATTTACAGTGAAAAAATGTAAATTCACACTTCACATTTGATGTTTCTTCATAGTTTTTTTTTTTTTTTTAATCAGTTATGACATTAGGGTTTTATGTTACATTTAATGTTGTTAAATTAATGTTTATTGCATTTTTTAAATTTCATGTGTGTTACCATGATTTAGTGTTTGTGTGAATGCCACTGTGCATAAGCCTGTCGCGATAGTCAATAAATCATTTAATCGCACGATAAAAAAAAATGAGCTCGATAATTTTTCCGGCCGCGATAATTCCATTTGCATGCTTGTTTGTTTTCCTCGTCTCTCTCTCTCTCTCTCTCTCTACCAAAGAGACTGGATGACCACTCTCGGTTCCTTCGCGTATATGAGGAGTGAACTCTCTTGTCAGTTGCATGGTCTTTGTGTGGGGAGGCGGCGCGCGGCGCTTGTCAGTCACACAGCGAGCCCGATCTCATGAAAATGCGTATCTATACCACGAATGTTATTTCTCGTGCCATTTATACGCCAAAAATAGTTTTTGTGTGCATATGATACGCACTTTATGGCGTGTAATACGCACGCACTCCTCACCCCTAATCCTAACCAAGTATTTTCAGTGCGTAGCATATACACGCAATAAAGTGCATCTCCGTCTTCCCGACAGTACACAATCACTTGGGCGTTTAGTCGACAAAGTAACAGGAGGACAGTGCAAAATGGTGTGATATGGCCTGTTGAGGCTTTTTTTAGTTGTTTACAAAGGTCCTAACTGGCAGTTTTGCCTGTTATGGAATGTATCACTATTTATGTCTGAGCCTAATGTTTAATATTTTTTGCAAGTGCAATTTTGTTTACATCCATTTATTGTTTTTGGTATTTATTCAAGTGAATTTTTTTTTGTTAACAGACACTGAGAGTCCATTGCTTTTATTGTTTTTGGTTGTTTTGTTCATTTTTTGTGGATATTTAAAATGTTTTCCGTTTTCAGTGTTTAATATTCTTTAGAAATAAGAGTTTATAGATCTTTGAAAAGGTGTACCTGCATTATTATGCCATTATCATTATATTAGATGAAAATGGTCTCAGAACGACAACATTATCGTTTATCGCAATAATTTCTTGGACAATTTATCGTCCAGAAAAATTTGTTATCGTGACAGGCCTAACTGTGCAGCTTCTATATATAAGCATTAACTTTCTTGTGAAAGAGCTGCTTGTGATGAGCTTTAATTCATCATGTGATTTTCATCTCCACTGTGATTGGTGGTTGTCAGTGTATTACTATGGATATTATACAAAACAGATATAAATACTTCAATAGGTCAGTAAATTAACATTATATAAGATAAATAATTAAATACGGTTTATTACTGTAAATTTAAGTAAAGTCTGTAAATCTAAAATGTTGCTACCGTATTTTTTACAGTAAATTTCTGGCAACCAGAGCTGCCAGTTTTTTTACCGTAAATTTAACAGATTTTTTTTTTTTACAGTGTAGGCAACACGCACAAACAAATAATTATCTTTGTATAGACTTTAATACGTAACACGAGTTATACAACCACACAACCATAAGACTATAACGGACAAAGGACAAAACTGAACAGGGAGTATATATGCAGGGGATAATCAAACATTAAATAAGATACAGCTGATGATAATTACAGAAACATAACCGAAACTAAACAGGAAACATTAAATAAAGAAAACAGAACAGAATATCAAAATAAGAGTCCATAACTGTGATTTTTACAGCAGTTTTTATTGGGTGGGTTTTGATCCACAAACCTACACAACACAACAGGATTTCTGATCGTAAATATTCACCATTTTGGATATTCACGATTTGAGATTGTGCGTCCCCGATGCAATCACTCTTAACACACATTGTGAGGATAATCTGGGGATAAGGATTGTCGGATTGCCCAAAATCGTCCGATTATCTTGTAGTGTGTGAGTGCCTTTAGCTGATGAAAGGTTGCGTCAAATTCTCTGAACCATTAAACAGAATTACAACCCATGTCCTTCAGAGGAATGACCGTAATGTGCTTTGATTTGTGCAGGAACTGGAATGAATTTGGGAGGGAAAGATTGTAAGAATTAAGATGCCATATAAAGAAGCACGAGAGCTCGGGCTTCAGCGATGTGTGTGAACATCTGAAGGAAATTCAGTGGGCAATGATACGTTAAACAGGGTTTTGCAGAGTAATCCAACTCTGCATGATGTTCTTAAAGACTTCACATGAGGAGACGATTAGCAGGACGTTATCCTGTATGGATGGAAAACCCAAAGGAATGTTATTCCTATTCAATGCTGAGAAAACTGGCAAAAACTGTATCTTATTACAAGCTATCATGCTTTTAAGAACTGTAAAGTACATTAACATATTTATATATATACTGTCAAACCAAAATTAATTCAGACACCTTCAACATTTCTCACATTATCACAGTTTATTCGCTATAGTTTATAATGGTAATAAAATATGAGCAGAACTCAGTTGATATTTGACTGGTTTTGTCCGTCCTTCCGTCTCACACATAAATTATGTTGAATATCTGTCAGCTGTTAAATTTAACACAATTAGATAATACCAGTTTAGCTCAACCAGTGACCAAGCAATGCTTCATTTTGTTCAGTCTGTGTGTAAAAAGAGCATTAGCAATTAAAGAAAACACACTTCAGCAAAACATGATCAGGTCAAAGAGTCTGGATCATTTATGGTCCCAAATTTTAATAAATGTTACTGGTAGTCACTGTATGAAGAATTTTTGGGTATAATAGGTCACAGTTTACTTTATTTTGCTCTCCTCACTTACATAAATGATCTATAGTGTTCTGCACACACTAGTGAAAAATATAAAAAATTACATCTGTTGTCTGAATTATTTTTGGTTTGACTGTATATATATATATTAACATATAAATGATCTATAGATTTACAGCTCATGTCTGAATCGCTGTGTTAACACAAAGCTATGCTTTCCCACCGTACATGTCCTTCTGAGGGTTGGAACTAAAACCCAGAATAAATATAAACACTAAATCAAATTGTGAACAAACAAAAGCCTGTTGAGGAAAAGCTTGTCAAGGGGGTCAAATAAATCACGATCATCTGTGATTTATGATCAAAACCTCTCAAGAGATATGCGGTTCAATTTCACAAATATACACCAGCGTCCCGCCAAAATCTGATAGTATCAAATGAATTTGCCCAACACATGTTAATGTACAAAAATACATTATTATTTTGTTGGCTAAAGGCAGGGCTAACAACTTTTGAGTTACGCTTGGAGTGAGAATTATGGATGGGGGGGATTCTGATCTTGATTCAATATCGAAAATCAATTAATTTGGCTAAATATCAGGTACAGTATATTCAAATCTCTGTCATCTAATGCTGTAAACCTACAGGGAAACCTGTCAGCTGCTATTATTATTATTATTAAAGGTTAAAATTTCTCATTCTTATACTGTACAATTAATATGCTTTTTTTATAATAATGTTATACTACTTTTTTAATGATATGAGAGTAAAAATATAATAAATATGTAATATAGTGCATATATTTAGCAAAATGCTCGTCTCTAGAGTTATTTTTCTAGCTAACTAACATGCTGTGTGGTCAAGGCTTTAAGCGACATTTAAAAGCGCTTTCATTCACGTCTTTCCGCTGTTGAAACACTCATTGAACAATGACACATTTCAGTCAGTTCCTTCAACATACCTTCTGATGTTCATTCATGTTTATTTGGTGCTATAACTAGTAGTAATAAAGAGGAACACAGATTGATTCATGTGCCGCTTGAGGCGCTACAGCGATCTGTCATGCCACATTAAAGAGTGCCAAAACTGAATTTATTGTTTGAATTTTGTAATAAAATTGACAGAATTTGAATTCACCACATTGACCAACAGAAAGCTGCTTAATGTGTGAGCTGAGCTTCATTCATCGTTACACAATGGACCGTTTTTGAACATTAGCAAAGTTTTGCTAGCTAATGACCGCAGCTTAAGACACAAAACAGAGCAATTATTAGCCTAAATAAGTGCCTAAAGTCAGTCTGAAATTGCATTTTCAGATCAATTAAATTCAAAACGATTCTGTGTCAGAGGTGAGTGTGTAAGTAATGGCAGTCATATAGCCTACAGCTAAGAGGTTATTATGAGAGCAAGTAAACATAATTTATTCAGTAAAGCAGACACTAAATATGTTAGGTAATGATTACAGCATGTGATCATAATAATTACAATATAAGGATCGCCTAATATTTGGCAGTTGGTGTCTGAAATCTTCAGACTTCAACCTATTTGTCTGATATTCAAATTTGAATTCAAATTATTTTTCAAAAAGCTGAATTTTCAGCATCATTACTCCAGTCTTCAGTGTCACATGATCCTTCAGAAATCCTTCTAATATGATGATTTGATGATCAAGAAACATTTATGATTATTATCAATGTTGAAAATTGCTTAATATTTTTGTTGAAACTGTGATACATTTTATTTTTCAAGATTCTACGATGAATAGAAAGTTCAAAAGAACAGCATTTATTGAAATTTTAATTATTTTGTAACATTTATAAATGTCTTTATGGCCACTTTTGACCAATTTAATGTAGTCTTGCTGAATAAAAATATTTAAAAAAAAAACTTTAATACTTTTGAACGTTAATGTAGTAAAGATGTCAAGCGCCATAAAATATAATCTATAACCATCAAACTGTAACAACTGACCAGAGAGGAAAATCAATATGAATTTGGAATAGCATCAAAGATATTTGCCAAATATAATGCATATTCATGAAGTAGTAAAATATTAATAGAGGCCTGTCTAACGGAAAACAAAAATTGTTTACTTATTTTATTTTCCATTGGCAAATTTTTTGGAAAGGTATTGATGAAACTGCGGAAAAGGAAAGTTGTTTTTGGACGGTATTATGGAATAACGCGCACCTATGAGTCATTCACAATAATAACATGAATTAAATATATTCAACAAATATTCAATGAATGTTCTCTGTGATCTTCCGGTCTGAGTTTAGGTTCAGTTTAAATCAAACAGAACAGAACATTACATCGCTTGAAATAATAATGCATCCTAAGGGAAAGAGTGAATAATGCTGTGAAACCCAAAGTAAACATGCAGGAGCTGCTTAGGGACAACAATAAAAACTTGTATCAACAATTAGCTCAATTTGAATATGAAGCTCGGCGCTGCAGCGAAAGATTGATTCCAGATGGAGACTAAAGTTGAGAGTAAGCTTATGGAATATTATATTCCCCAGGACGGTGACGGACAGATATGTAAACACGATGCCTAACACATTTCCAGCTGTGTGGTGTATCCAGAGCGGCTGGCAAATTCCCGTCTGCATTAGATGATTTCCCGAACCCCCTCTCATCCTAAAGTGTTGGAGATGTTATGTAATTCCCTCTTACCCTGAATTATGACTTCAAAGAAAGGCATAAACTCAAATACACATTCTGAAGAATATCCAAAATATTACACACATCACTTTTAAAGGCGTTCAAAGAAATTTGTCCCATAAATCTCCCAAATACTTTTTATCCAGACACATATCACATCTCAAACTAAGTTCAAATCAAAGGTTTTAGGATGAGACACTGCAGGAAAAATCCCAAATCCTTACTTAAAAAGCCTTTCAGCAAAATGAAACGATAGTTTTGAATCTGGCTTTATCTAATGTTCAGATTTAGGTTCTGGAAAATTATTCAAATTAGTGCATATTTAACTAGATAATGGAGAATTTGCATATTCAAACATAGTATTAATAAAACTTGTATGTGTGCAATTTTTTATGTAATCAATAACCTGGGGAAATATATCCATTTTCTACCTTAAAATGCTAAATTAGAGTATTTTATTATACATTTTGGTTCAAAGCAGCAATAATGTGCATGGTTTAAAGGGCAGACTAACTTCAGAAAGCATTTGAGCTCCATTAAAACTCGCTAAATGTCTGACCGATATTTCCAGACACATTTGTCTTTATGGAATTAGGCTAATCCTGATGTTTATTTGATTTATCCGTAATGTTGCATGGAGTCTGTCAGTGAGAGGCTTCTCGCCACGATCATCCCGCGTTTCTGTTTTAATAATCTGAAGCTTCTGGCTCTGGAAGTGGAATAAATTCTTTGCCAAAAGGAACTCGGCACATGTTAACAAAAACACGCAAGTGAAGTTACACATCTGCTGTTTAAAGACCTCCTCAAAGATGATCACGTTTTTATTTTTTTTTTTTTTTTTTTTTACATAAGCACACTTTTGCACAATTAATGCCAAAAGAAATGTATTTAATCAGAATGCACGGCTTCTTTTGAATGGCTGTCGATGGAGAAACAGCTTTTTACATGCATGATAGTGTAGTTACGACATCGACCAGCAGGGGCTGAAAAACATGAGCAGATCTTCACATCTTAAGATCTAATCTGTTAATCTGTTTCTAATGCGAGATGACTTTAAAATGAACTCAGTCTCCTCAGATTCCAGTATTTCCGAGTCATTTCTGTCAGAATGAATCACATGAGATGAAATGATGGAGAAAGATGATCCTGACACTAACATCTTACACACATTCATCTGTTAGGACGGTTGGTGTTTAATGCTCAGGATGGATTGGTGCTTAAAGCAGGAAAACCGAGTAACACGGGAAAAGCAAACACCTGCGGATCAGCTTAAAATAACATGGAAGACGCTGATCTGAAGTTTCCACAGAAGACACTAAATATTTTCATAACTTAATGGGATCGTCAGCTAAACGTTCTTAAGAAAAGTTCTTTGAATATGATTTCCATATTCATATGGGATTTTTACTCCAAGGTAACATAGTGTTACCAGGGTAAGTGCAAAAAAAAAACTGTATAAATATACCTCAAAATACACTGTATTTGTATTACCGGTATGCAATTATAATAAGAACAAAAACATTACATCTGTTTTAAAAACTTCATGACTTTATGTATTAAGCTTTATAACCCCAATCTGTTTCACTGAAGTTGCTCTGGGCCCTGAATGTTACTTTAATGAGTCATTATAAACATCTCTAATATCTTAAATCTTAAATATTAAAAACGCCTGAAGCATCCGAGACAAAGGAGGTAATAATATCGGTGTTCACGGGGGTGAAAACACTTCGTAGCTCACCTCTGAACATTCGTTTTTGCACCACCTCGACAATCCATTATGGTTTGACAGTTTTTGGTTTCCTTCAGAGCGACCTCTCGACCTCAGAGTCGCTGCAGAAAACGGATCCTGTGTGTGAGAAGAAGTGTTTTCTGATTTACGCGGCTCTCGGGAGAGAGAGTTTTATAAAAGCCATAGATCTTCATGTGTCTTCTGTAAATCACAGTGTCTATTTAGCATTTAGCTCAGAGATCTGTGTGAAAACACAAGCACGTGCAGTGGGACAACAGTTCGTAAAAGATGATTGTGCAACAGTTTCCAACTTCCAATTTGGACAAGGTTCATTGAACTCTTGAGAAAACAGGTTAACCTAAAGTGGTTTGCTGGTTTTACCAGCCAACTGTAGTGCCCTAAACCTCAGTAAAACACCCAAACAGATCAGATTAACCAGGCTAGCAATAAACACTTTAGGCTGTTTTTTCAACACAAAAAATCAATATGACTTTAACACACCACAAGACTTCTTCTTCCACTATGATAAATATAAAATAGAGTTTTAGCTTAAACTATATTTACGTTCAAATGTTTGGGGTTGGTAAGAAGTTACCACCAAAGCGCATTTATTTGACCAAAAATACAGTAAAAATAGTGAATAATAATAATACATTTTATTTATATTGCGCTTTTCCTATACCCAAAGCGCTACAAGTACTAAAGTAGATCCATAAAAAAAAAAAACATCAAGTGTCTCCAATTAAGACACAAACACTATCCTAAAAAGGTGTTTTTTCTTCTTATAGTTAAAGGAAGGTTTAGGAAGGTATGTTTTTTTTTCTCTATAGTTTCTTATAGAGAAAGGAGTCGGCGGAGCTGAGAGATCGAGAGGGCATTTATAGCGTATTTAAATCACATATATATGATGGTGCAGTTCCTTGTACAGCTTTATATGTTACAATAAGAGTTTTAAAATCAATGCGGGCCTGGACCAGAAGCCGTTGCCAGTTCCTGAGCACAGTAAAGATGGAGCATGGAGGATGTGTTTAACACTAGTTCTGGATGTGTTGCAGGCGCTTAAAGGATCACTGCAAAAAATGCTGTTCTTACTTAGTATTTTTGTGTTGTTTCCAGTCCAAAAATCTAAAAATTCTTAAATCAAGAAGCATTTACTAGAGAAGTAAAACTACATAAGAAATTCTATTTTGTTTTCAGATAAACAGAAAGTATCTTAAGTGATTTTTGCTTAAAACAAGCTAAATTATCTGCCAGTGCAGTAAGGAAAATAATCTTGTTTTAAGATTAGGTTTTTATTAAGTTTTTTTGAATTAAGTTTTTTTTTCTTACTGCACTGGCAGATAATTTAGCTTGTTTTAAGCAAAAATTACTTAAGTTACTTACTGTTTATCTGAAAACAAAAAATAATTTCTTATGTAGTTTTACTTCTCTAGTAAATACTTCTTGATTTAAGAATTTTTAGATTTTTGGACTGGAAACAACACAAAAATACTAAGTAAGAACAGCATTTTTTGCAGTGATTAGTTCACTTCAAGAAAAAAAATAGCTGATAATTTACTCACCCCAATTGTCTGAAAGCCTATTTGTTTGGCGCTGAGGTTTTCTAAGTGCGTTTGAACGCTCCATCACGTGAACTGCGCCTGGACAGGAAATGCAGCGCGCTGCTCAGTTGTTCGTACTCACGGATGATGAGAGAAGATTCAGAGACCCTTTTCTTTACTTTTGTGTGCGTTTTATGAAAAGCAAGTAAGTTTTTACTACTGTTGCATGTTTGTACTGCGTTGTGATGAATGTTGTGAAATTGTTCTTGCGAACTAGTTTTATTTGTTAAACTACGTGACCAATTAGTGTAGTCATGATGCCACAGCGTGCTTTAATATGCGACATGTTTCCTGTGTGCAATAATTAGCCCTCTATATGTCGATTTAGACCTTATTTGTGTTAGTTATTTAGAGATATGCTTCTGTGTTCGAGTACAGTGCATTTACTGTTTATTTGATGTTACCTGCATCGAGTGTTAGTGATACAGTGTCATGCTGCATAGCCACTTAAAGGAGAACTCCGGTCAATTTTAACATAGAGCTCATTTTTTTGTAAATTTGGAGTGCTGTCAGTACAGAGAACAACGACAAAAATTGGTGTTGCCTACACCGTGTTATCCTCTTTTTAAAATTTGCACCCGGTTGACTTAAACGGGGCAAGTTTTAAACCTTCTTTTAGCCTCTTAACATCCTTCATGTGTCATTACAAGTGCACCAGCCATGTGAGTGATTCCTTCAGAGTGAACACGGGTGCATCTGACTGCAGTAGATGTGAAAGATATTAATAAAAGTTACGTTAATTCAGCCAGCGCACATACCTGTGTTTACATCCTGTTTTCGGTCGAAGTCCACAGTAGTCGATTGTCGAGTTCACGCGCATAGGTTTAGTTACCTATGATCACGCGCGTGAACTCGACAATCGACTACTTTAGACTTTAGCTCCCATCCTAAACGAACCACTAGTCCATACTTTACATTGGTCCTTCGAGCTGGATCAGGGTTCCCCCGACACTATGGAGTCAGAAATTGATGATCAGTAGCGGGAGTCATCGGACCGACCCAAGAGAGACCCTTGTCCACCTGCACATTTGGCCCAGTACAAAGTCACTCTTCTGCCCTCTCAACAGCCTGTGGCCCAAACCTCCTCTACTCCTGTAGGACAACCAGACCAGGCTCAGTCAACCCGAGCTAGAAGTTTGACAAGTTACCGGTCAGCTGCACATTCACAATGGTCCTCTCAGTTATCTTATGGACTCCATCTGTTTCGAAGTACGTCTGATATACAAGAAGCTGCTTTAGAGGAGGAGATCAAAGGATTTGAGCTAGCTGACCTACAGCAGGAAATAGAAGAGGAAAGGAAAGCTGACTTAGAAGCTGCAACATTGGATGCACAAACCAGAGAAGGACAGCGGCTACAAGAGGAAGCACATCTGGCTAAGGAGAGAATAGCTAGAGAGATGGGAAGACGCAGGCGCTTGAAGAAACTCGAGAAGGAGGTACACATTGCCAGTCTTGTAAAGACCTACCTGACAGGGACGAACGACGATTCCTTGTCTACGTCGTCAGCTCCCGCTACGTTCTCCAAGCTACCTCTACCATCACAACTAGCTCAACAGCCACCTCTGGTGCCATTGGTCCCCATGCAGCATCCACCTGTGCAACAGCCGAATCCAGCGCCAGTTCAGGTAGCACCTCTCTCCACTGTTCCTACTCAGATATTAGCACCACCTGCTAATCCCGTCACGAGTGCCCAGATCAGTGTTCCTGTCAGCGCAGCACCGATTGTAGTACCAGTCTCTGTACTTCCATCTGCACCTGTCTCATTCGTTCCCGTCCTCTCCACGGTAACTGCCCACGCAGTAACACCGATGGCAAGGTCTTTTGTCACAACTAGTCTCCCGTCTCATTACCTAGGGGTTTCAGCTACTAGTACAAGCTTCACAATGCCACCACGAGCAGTTACAGTGGCACCACCACCTCCCGCAGTGCAGTATGCTCACAACAGTATACCAACTGCAACACCAGTTCAGACGGCACCACCCTGGACATACCCGGGTATGGAGACCCTGATTGCTACGTCTTACGGCATTCCTAAACCAACGTTTCCCTTCTTCGAGAGTGGCAAAGAAAGTGATTTTGCACTTTTGAGGATGGCGCTCGATAACTTGATGAATAGTCACCCTCATCTCAGCGAGCACTATAAATATCAAGTTCTCCTGAGTCAGCTCAAGTTTCAGAGTGCTCTGCAGTTGGCCAAATCATATATGTATGACCCCGCACCGTATACAGCTGCATTGGGAGCTCTACAAGACAAATATGGCCAGCCAAGACAACTGGTTCAAAGTGAACTAGGAGCAATACTCAACTCCCCAGCCATTAAGTCAGGAGACGCAGAGGCATTCGACTCCTTCGCCCTCTCAGTCCAGTCGCTTGTCGGTATGCTACACACTTTAGAGGGACCTGTTGGATTCAAGCTCAGGTGTGGTTCCCATGTTGACCGTCTCTTAAGCAAAATGTCTCCTTCCCACAGAGATGGATTTGTGGAATATTGTCTCGTTCACGGCATCCTGCAGTCAGGTTCAGAGCTCACCTACTCCCTGCCCGACCTCGCTGCTCGGCTCCAAATGAAGGCTCAAGCCAAGCGTCTCGCCAGTCGGGCTACTCTTCTCTACAACTCTACAGGGCCTACCCTTCTAAGGAGAGGTCAACGTAGTTCAAAGCCCAAAGATAAAACAGCGTCAGTCTTCCTCTGCTCTGGGGAGAGAGCCGACAAGGAGACCTCTCATTTGAAGTCCCAAGCTTTCAAACTCTTTTTATTGCCCGTTCTGCAACAATAAGGAGCACTACCTTAACTCATGCCCCGACTTCAAGAAATTGTCTACTGCTGAGATTAAGAAGTGGATCCAGGAAGGCGACAGATGTTGGAAGTGCGGCCGTGGCCACAAAGCTACAGCCTGCACGCTTAAACGCCCATGAAAGATTTGCAAAGAGAAACACCTTACAGTCCTGCATGACGCCATCCAAGAGTCATCCCAGAAAGTGCTGATGGTTAGTAATCCCAAGCCCATTGTCTACATTGAGCAGCCCAGAAGCCCTCAGAGAGTGTTGCTGAAGATTGTAAAAGTGCTTCTGCATCATGGAGATTGCATTCTTGAGACATTTGCCGTGCTCGATGATGGTTCGGAAAGAACGATTATCCTCCCACAAGCTGTAGAGCAACTACAACTCTCTCAACATCCAGAGACGCTTCATCTGAGGACAGTCCAGCAAGAGGTGAAGGAACTGAAAGGTTCTTCAGTTAGCTTTCATGTATCCCCCATCTTCAAGCCAAACAAGAAGTTTTGGATTCAACATGCATTCACTGCAAGCAGTCTGAGTTTATCTGAGCACACGTACCCAGTAGCAGCTCTCCAGAAGCGCTATGAGCATCTCAAAGGACTTCCTTTGACGCCTATCCACAGAGCCCAACCTCTGCTCCTCATCGGCTCCGATATGCCTCAGCTTCTCACTCCTACACAGCCAGTCAGAGCAGGTCCATCTGGCGGTCCTATAGCCATCTGCACAAGGCTAGGCTGGTCCTTGCAAGGTCCTTCTGACATTATGCCAGTCTCTTCTCACCAGTCTTCCTGTCTGCACATCGCCACTGAGTCTTCATATACTGAACTCCTCAGGAATGTAGAACGTCTTTGGCACATTGACACAGTTCCCTATGTCAGTGAGAAGACTGCAACGCGTTCCAAGCAAGACCAGCAGGCGCTCATGCTCATACAGACAGCCTCCGAACATGTATCTGTCGACGGTACCCAGCGCTACGCTACTCCACTGTTGCGTCGTCAGCCAGTCATCCAACTCTGTGCTCAGCAAGATGCAGTGATGCCTAACCTACGCAGCACTGAGTGACGGTTGGCCAGTGACACCGTTCGAGCAGCCTCATACTGCAAGGAGATGGATAAACTTGTTCAGTCTGGCTATGTCGCGGAAATCTTTACAGAGGATGCAGCAAAGTCGTGGTATGTACCTCATCATATGGTGCACCACAATGGAAAGGACAGAGTAGTCTTTAACTGTTCCTTTTCCTTTAACGGTCTGTCCCTGAATGACCAACTCCTGCCGGGACCAACACTCGGTCCGACCATGATTGGAGTCCTGATGCGGTTCCGACGTCATGCTGTGGCCATTAACGGAGATATTAAATCGATGTTCCACCAGATCCGCTTGTTGCCCAGTGATAAACCACTGGGCCTACGATTCCTATGGCGTGACATGCAGAGGACATCTGAACCACGCATATTCCAATGGGAGGTGTTACCATTCGGAACAACGTGCAGCCCCTGTTGTGCGGTCTTTGCCCTGCAGCAACACGTCAGAGACCACGAACCACCAGATTCTCCTCTCATGCATGTGATCGAGCACTCGTTCTATGTCGACAATTGCCTCCACAATGTGAGTAAAGCTCAGTATGCCAAGGTTCTAGTCGATGATCTGCGAGTGCTTCTGAACAAGGGAGGTTTCGAGATCCGGCAATGGGCTAGTAACATGCCTGAAGTTGTAGCACATCTACTTCCTGAAGCGCAGTCGGCTAGCAGTGAGCTATGGCTATTCAAGGCCAGTGACAACCTCCAAGAGCCCACGCTTGGACTCTGCTGGGATTGTTTGAACGACACCCTGAATTACAAACGTCGCCATACTTAATCTTCAGATGCTACTCTTCGTAACGTCTACAGTGTCATCCAAGATATCCATGTCTTTCTTTCCTCAGTTGAAAAGACATTAAGGTTTTTAAAGGGTTCATGACATGAGAAACCAAATTTGCCTTGATCTTTTGGTATATAAGAGGTCTTTGTACCATTAAAACGTCCTGCAAGTTTCATAGCTTAAGACGTCCTCCCCATTATAAACAAATCATTTATTTAATCAAGCTCTAAATACAGCTCGTTCTGGATGCATGGTATGAAGTGACGTCACGGTACGAAGTGACGTACCAGTTGTTTGCATATGACCGCCTCCAGCATAGACAACTACGCTTCAAGCGCAAGATAACCATGCCTCATTTCATCATCGCATCTGTCACGCGCTTCACATGTGTTCAGTCGACGTTCAGCGAGTGGGTCTGTTTACAAGAAGATTGCGATGTCACGCATGTGCTGTTCCTGGCTGTGGACAAACAACATGTTTGAATAATATACGCTGCTGAAAGATCCAGACGTCAGGGGAAGATGGATGCAGTTTATTTTTTGCGGACGTCCCAGTCACGGCAGTGTTAATTTAAGCGTGTGTTCTCCACATTTCAAGGATGAGTGACAGTTGAGAACAATCGCAGTATGATGCTGGCTTGGACAGAAAACTTTTGTATAAGATAAGGCCGTGTGGACTATTCTGGGCTCACCAACGACGACGCAAACTGTAAGTAATGTAGGCTATTTAAAACTTAAAACTTTTTTAAAACGTTAATTGCAGTTTAATTCATTATGAATAATCACCGTGTTTTTACTTAGTTTAGCCTACTTATTGTTTTCATGACCGTCATGTTCATGCCCCGTAGGCTATTAAAAGATGTAGGCTGTCAAACTGACAAAATAGTTTCACACTTTCTATGTGGACGGGCTGATGCATTCCTAGTTGTGTTGATGGTTAATTTCCTCTGATTCCGACTCAAACATCATTGCAATCGCCATCGCCTCGAACGCATCACCCGTTACTATGGTAACGGTAAACACAGCTCCGCAAAATCCGCACGTTTTGACAAGGGGGCGTTAACAATTCATGCATAGGCACTGACGTTATCCAATCATAACAGTGGGCGTTAACACTGAACTCTTAAAGGGGAAACACCCCCAAAACAGACTGTTTGAATCAGAGGATGAGAAACAGGGTGGGAAAAGGTCATAAATCACTCAATTTTAAACGTTTTTTGTCCAAAAAACTATAGTAATACTATAATTGCACCTAAGGGAACATAATAAAAGAAAAGAAAAAACCATGTCATGACCCCTTTAAGGAAAACTTTCCAGGATTTTTCTACACAGAATGGACTTCAATGGCAACCAACTATACCAATGTTCAAAGAAGGTTCAAATGTCCGTCTCAATGCAGCTTCAAAGTCTCGACACGATCCCAGTCGAGAAATAAGAGTCTTATCTAGCGAAACGATATGTCATTTTCAAATAAAAAAATATATATGTATACTTTTTAACCAAAAATGCCCGTCTTGTACATCTCTGAGATGCGCCACGCATTGCGTCATCATGTTGGAAAGGTCAAGCGTCATCTATCTAAGTTATTTGTCTGTGTACTCAGAAAGGTTGGGAAGGGCAAAAAATGTCATCTCATTTTCTCCTCCAACTTCAAAATCGTCTGACATCTTTGTTTCAATTTATTATTATTTAAAAAAAATTCGTGACCGCATGGCGCGTGGCGCATCTCAGCGATGTACACGACTAGCATTTGTGGTTAAAAGTATATATATATATATATATATATATATATATAAAAAAATTTTTTTAATGACCGATCGTTTTGCTGGATAAGACCCTTATTTCTCGACTGGGATCGTGTCGAGACTTTGAAGCTGCATTGAGACGGACATTTGAACCTTCTTTGAACATTGGTATAGTTGGTTGCCATTGAAGTCCATTCTGTGTAGAAAAATCCTGGAATGTTTTCCTCAAAAACCTTAATTTCTTTTCGACTGAAGAAAGAAAGACATGGATATCTTGGATGACATCGGGGTGAGTAAATTATCAGCAAAATGTTTTTTGAAAGTGAACTAATCCTTTAATAAACATTGCAGGTATAGGCCAAGATAAAGGGCATTACCATAATCAACCCTAGAGGTAACGAGTGCATGGACAAGCCTTTCTGCATCAGCTAATGAAAGAAAAGGCCTAATCCTGGCGAGAGTCTCAAGTGAGAGTCAAAGATAACACCAAGATTGCAAACTTGAGATGATGGGAATACAACATTATTTTCATGACATTTCTAGCATTACAGGCAGCTGCAGGGGTACCAGCCAATTATTTTGTGAAATAATATTACAATGTAAATCAGCTGTTTTCTATGTGATTATATAGTAAAGTGTAATTTTTTCCTGTGATCAAAGCTGAATTTTCAGCATCATTACTCTAGTCAGCAGTGTCACATGATCCTTCAGAAATCACTCTAATATAATGATTTGATGATCAAGAAACATTTATGATTATTATCAAAGTTGAAAATAGCTTAATATTTTTGTTGAAACTGTGATACATTTTATTTTTCAAGATTCTATGATGAATAGAAAGCTCAAAAGAAGAGCATTTATTGAAAATTGAAGTATTTTGTAACATTTATAAATGTCTTTATGGCCACTGACCAATTTAATGTAGTCTTGCTGAATAAAAATATTTTTTTTAAAACCTTTTGAACGTTAATGTAGTAAAGATGTCAAGCGCCATAAAATCTCTTCTATAACCATCAAACTGTAACAACTGACCAGAGAGGAAAATCAATATAAAGTTGGAATAACATCAAAGATATTTGCCAAATATAATGCATTATTCATGAAGTATAGTAAACTATTAATAGAGGCCTGTCTAACAGAAAACTAAAATTGTTTACTTATTTTATTTTCCATTTGCAATTTTTTTCTGCTTGTTTTAAGCATAAATTTAACAAAATGTAATGCAAAAAACTTCCAATGAGGCAAGAATAAATATTAAATAAATATCAAAAGGAACGTTCCGGGTTCAATACAAGTTAATCTTAAATGATTAAAAGAAAGAGACTTCATTTCAATTCACCTTCATTTATTACTATTTTTGGCACTTCATAGACGGAAATCAAACATTTATGCATAACAAATAAATACTGGCAACAGTGGCATTTTCACATTATGAAACACTTAAAGTGATTTTAATCAAAAACATTTATCACATCTGGCGCAGGACAAGTTGGACGCACATGGCTTGAAATCTGCCATCTTTGCACATGGGCAGTGAGTTCTGCAGCCAGATTAAGCCAATCACCTGAGCCGTATACACCATGTGACTAATGACACTGCAGGAGCAACAATGATTGGCTGATGACATGACAGAAAATTGTAGTTTCGTCAGAATCCACAGCTACGTTGTAAGTGGAGAAAGATGTCCAATCATCATTAAAGGACCCAACAGTAATGCTGGATAAAACAAGTACGAACCCAAAAGGTATTCTATACACACTCTAAGAAAACTCAACAACATCTCTAACGGCAGAACAGCTGAACCAATTAACACACAACCACATGGGAAAAACACTAAAGGTGGAAGTAACTCAATTACATTCTTCTGCATGTTGGGATCTAAAGTATATATGATCAGAATTATTGTGAGCGTCACTCCAAAAAGAGCGGTGATCACAGTCACACACAACATCGCGAGTTCTGCACCAAGTGCACAAAACAAGAACAACAGGAATAATTCTCGGACGTAAATTTTTTTTGGCTCAAATGATAACTTTAAAAATGCAAAAGTGCCGATTGCGACTCCAATAGAAGCAAAGCATGCTATGAAAACATCAGAAAAAGTCCTTATGCTAGCGACTGATCCAAGCATCACTCCTAAACCCACTGTAAATAAAAACTCTGTTTGGATTTTTTCCTCGTTATTTAACTTGCGCATCGGTAGATACTTAATGAAGACAGTCGCAACTGTGGAGCACAGAGCCAAATTTAGTGCAAAAGCAACTTGTGGACCCAAAGCATTTCTGGTAGATGCCATAAATATCACAAGTCCAGCTAAAGTAGCCTGAAAAATTAACATTTTGACCTTCCTTTCAGTAGCCAGAACAACTACAATCAGTGAAATGATCAGACTCCATCCGACTACTCCTACAGTGTCAGACACTGCAGATAAAACCTGATTTTCTTCAAGTTTGCCCCCTATTTCTTTTAGTCTTTTCAAAAGCTCCAGCCTTTCAGCTTCTAACTGTTGTGTCTCATTCAGTGCTGTGTAAAATCGGTGAGCATTGAGCCAGACTAGCTTGTCTATTTCCGCTACGAGAGTTGCTGTTTGAGCAGGTTTGGGTTCAGAGTCTCTGATCATGTGAAATCTGCCTCCACATGCGTTGATCATTTCTCCAGCGATCCCTCTGGACGCTCCTGTCAAACGCTCCTGGTGATTTTGGTGCAGAAGAACAATGCAGTACTGAAGAACTTCTGCTCCCAGCAGCTCCTGGACTCGCTTCACAACATCACACTCTTCTGATTCTTGATCTTCCAGATTCAGGAGCATTAAAACGGCGTGAGGTCCAGGAGACGAGAGAAACAGCGCTGTTGTGAAGCTCTGTCTCGCTGTGTCGTCCTCACAGAGGTTTGGTCCAGTGACCAGCATCATTCTACGACCCTCGTCTGTAATTACTGGAGTCTTTACAATCTCTCTGTACTCCTGTCCACCGTCTTTCCTTCCTGACAGAATATCTGCAGCGCTGAATCTGGAGTCGCCTCGCATTCCCACTATCAGGATCCTCACTTCATCATCATCATGAGAATCTGAAGAGAAAGTTAAAGATAAAAATATCAGAAAATATTATATGAATTAAAAGTGAATGATCTACTAACTTTACAGTGGTTGGTCTCTAATATAATTGCTCAAACCCTCTGATGCATGTATTTGTGGTTAAAAGGACATATTTGCTTACCTACAAAATGCCATTGACTTACATTAGGCCTACATTACCACCCTGAATGCATGTTGTCCACTACAGTGGTCAGATTTATTTTTAGTTATCAAAAGTAAACTACAACAAATTATGATATTATTTAAGAAATGATGCACAATATTTTTCCCCCAGAAAAAAAAAAGAGAGACACATGTGATTTAATAATGCATGCATTAGAACAGTACAGAGCAGATATAGCCTACATGACATTGTCATTTGTACATTACCTTCAACATGTATAGATGTGATGTGAAGTGCAAGGATAAGTGTGAAGAGCCATTTTGGTTTTGTCGTGTTTAGTTTCATTTTTCAACCTGGAGAATAAAGCCACTGTTAATCTGTGAATTTAAAATGTAATCTTACCATATAGCCTGACCAAAACTATGAAGCATATTTACTTACAGTATGATCGTTTCATTTAACAACACTGACTGTGAAGTTGTATCCTGTTTTTTTGCTTTCACTTTTGATACTCGTAGTACGGAAGCCCTGAGACGCAACGTAAAAAAAAAAAAAACCTAAAAAAAATAAATAAAAATTCTAGTATTAATTTATCAGATTAATAAAAAAAAATATATATATATATATATATTATTATTTATCTAGTATCTAGATAAAGTATATATCTAAATATCTAGTATCTAGATAAAGTCGAAACGTTTAGAGAATACAGTCTTCTATAGAAGTTGCGTGTGTGTGCATTCATAACGGCGCGCGTCCACTGGTGCATAGGGCGTGTTTCCAATTCTGAATTTTGTGTGTGTGTGTCTGTGTAAATAAATGCACTTGTGAAGTCGAACTGCCTCGGACATGGATCTACACAAAATAGTAGCTTTTTACTTTTATCTGGGCTTTCAACAAAAAGAAAATTCGAGGTGCCATCTACCAACATGCATTATCATGGCGTCGCCTATAGACGAGCACAGACTCCGCCGGAGTAGGTTCACAATCTGATCGCAACTTTATTTGGCAGTGTTTTTGACGTGTTTTCGTGCTCGTCTATAATAGGCAACACTATCTGGGTCGAGAACACTTAACAGTATCCGCGCTGATTCCCTCTTCACCGTTCTGGATACAGTTTAGGTGCATCATTCTGTATCCAATCATTTGGCCGGATCCCGTTATTTCCTCAGATATAAAGCTGGCTACCTCCATCCAGTCTGAAAAGTGTTTTCGCCTGTAAAGTCTATTCCGGCGCAGTATATTTTGTAACGTCCTAAGACAAATGGTAATGCCATGTTAGATTAGCACCTTTAAAAATATTACGACTTTATTCTCGTAATGTTTCGACTTTAATCTCGAAACATTTCGACTTTAATCTCGAAACATTTCGACTTTAATCTCGAAATGATAGCATTTTTTTGTTTTTACAGAATTTAATTTATTTTTTTACTGATTTTTTATTTATTTTTACGTTGCGGTTCGACTTTAATCTCGAAACGTTTCGACTTTAATCTCGAAACATTTCGACTTTAATCTCGAAATTATAGCATTTTACTTTTTTTTTTTTCAGATTTTTTTTTTTTTTTACGTTGCGGTTCAGGGCTTCCGTACTCGAGTGATTCCCCAGGCATATTTAGCACTGACTCATTTCCTGGACCACCCATAAAGAGTAATGATATAATGCGACCAAGATCGAACAGCTTGGGAGAGATGAGTTTTGAAACAGCATTTTCACTTAGTTTATTATACAACACATATCAAAACCGAAGGTACGGGAAGAATAGACTAGTTTTATATACTTAAAATCCAATCAGAACATTCACTTCAGCCGCGCGGCATGTTTCCTAACCAATCATATTTCCTGTTTCAGCTCAAGGGGCGGGGCTTGAGAGTTGCTGTCAATCACTGGCCTCCAACTGAACTCTGCCTGGACTGTTGAACTCGCGTCATAAAAATACTGCGGTAACCTGGTAAAATATTACTGAAATACCTTTGTTTGACTATACATTTTGGCATATTCTGACTGGGAACACTGTCACTTACAATATTTTGCCAGTGTTGTCGTGTATTTTGTGATACATAATCAGAACTAGTAGCGGTGAAGATTCGCTAATTAATGACTCTTTTGAGTAGTAAAATGATCTGTATGGTTGGTGATTCAGTCTAAATCATTCGTATTGCTCACTTATGAACCGAATCGTTTGCTAAATGTTCTCAACTGTAGGACACAAATATAATAATATAATAATAATATAATGTCGATATCATCTATAACAGTCGCGATGGCGGAATCTACACATAATGTTTTAGAAACAAAGTTCGGGAGGAGCACGTTCAAATAATCAATCCAATCAACTTGTCATCAAACAATGACCGTCTATGTTCTACACTATCAGCATGAGAGGAAGCATAATATTTATTCACTCAGTCAACTCACCTAACATTCCTTGACAGTTTTCAGCATCCCTCAACTCACTCTCGGCTTGTTCTTCCACAGCCTGGAATACGGGGGGAGTACTTTGGGTTCGGGCCGAATACCGAGCCCGGAGCCTCTCCTCGGACAGCACGCCAAATATGCATTTATTCTATCTGACTTATTTGTAAGTGTGAACTCGTGAAATAACAATTCTCCAGCGGCAGTCATCTTTGTTGTAAACGAATTCAACCCAAGCGCTCGTTGGTGACGTGGATGATTACGTTACGTTGTTCATCTGTCCATCATCGTATAAAGCCCGCCCTGACAATTTGATTGGTCCGAACAATTTTTGTTCGGGCATAATAGCTCCTCAACGGAGCGAGTCCAGACCGAACTTCCCGACCTAAAAATTTTGTGGGCGGGGCTAAGTTCGGCTGGCATCCAGGCTAGACATATTTAGCACTGACTCATATCCTGGACCACTCATAATGAGTATAATGCGACCAAGGTCGAACAGCTTGAGAGAGATGAGTTTTGAAACAGCATTTTTACTGAGTTTATTATACTACCTTAAAAAGGTGTTTTTTTTCTAATAGTTAAAGGAAGTGTATTCCACAGCCTATAGGCACTGCCACAGAGAAGGCTCTTTCACCCATAGTTTTAGTCTGCAAGAAGGAGAAAGGAGTCGGCGGAGAGATCGAGAGGGCATTTATAGCGTGTTTAAATCACATATATATGATGGTGCAGTTCCTTGTACAGCTTTATACTGTATGTTACAATAAGAGTTTTAAAATCAATGCGGGCATGGACCGGAAGCCGATGCCGGTTCTTGAGCACAGCAGAGATATGCTGACGAGAAGGAGGATGTGTTTAACACGAGTTCTGGATGTGTTGCAGGCGCTTAAAGGATTAGTTCACTTTTTAATTTTTTTTTGCTGATAATTTACTCACCCCGATGTCATCCAAGATATCCATGTCTTTCTTTCTTCAGTCGAAAAGAAATTAAGGTTTTTGAGGAAAACATTTCAGGATTTTTCTACACAGAATGGACTTCAATGGCAACCAACTATACCAATGTTCAAAGAAGGTTCAAATGTCCGTCTCAGTGCAGCTTCATAGTCTCGACACGATCCCAGTCGAGAAATAAGGGTCTTATCCAGTGAAACGATCGGCCACTTTCCAAAAAAAAAAAAAAAAATATATATATATACTTTTTAACCACAAATGCCCGTCTTGTACATCTCTGAGATGTGCCACGCATTGCGTCATCACGTTGGAAAGGTCACGCGTCATCTATCTAAGTTATTTGTCTGTGTACTTCGGTTCAGAAATGAAGGGAAGGGCGAAAAAATGTCATCTCATTTTCTCCTCCAACTTCAAAATTGTCCGACATCTTTGTTTCAATTTATTATTATTTAAATTTTTTTCATGACCTTTCCAACGTGATGACGCAATGCGTGGCGCATCTCAGAGATGGTACAAGATGGGCATTTGTGGTTAAAAAGTATATATATATATACATTTTTTTTGTTTTTGTTTTTGGTGAAAATGACCGATCGTTTCGCTGGGTAAGACCCTTATTTCTTGACTGGGATCGTGTCGAGACTTTGAAGCTGCATTGAGACGGACATTTGAACCTTCTTTGAACATTGGAATCGTTGGTTGCCATTGAAGTCCATTCTGTGAAGAAAAATCCTGGAATGTTTTCCTCAAAAACCTTCATTTCTTTTCGACTGTAGAAAGAAAGACATGGATATCTTGGATGACATCGGGGTGAGCAAATTATCAGCAAATTTTTTTTTGAAAGTGAACTAATCCTTTAATAGACTTTGCAGGTATAGGCCAAGATAAAGGGCATTACCATAATCAACCGTAGAGGTAACGAGTGCATGGACAAGCCTTTCTGCATCAGCTAATGAAAGAAAAGGCCTAATCCTGGCAATATTCCTGAGATGAAAAAATGCAGATTTTGAAATCCTCTTGATATGTGCATCAAGTTTCAAGTGAGAGTCAAAGATAACACCAAGATTGTGAACTTAAGATGATGGGAATACAACATTATTTTCATGACATTTCTAGCATTACAGGCAGCTGCAGGGGAACCAACCAATTATTTTGTGAAATAATATTACAATGTAAATCAGCTGTTTTCTATGTGATTATATAGTAAAGTGTAATTTATTCCTGTGATCAAAGCTGAATTTTCAGCATAATTTCTCCAGTCTTCAGTGTCACATGATCCTTCAGAAATCACTCTAATATGATGATTTGATGATCAAGAAACCTTTTTGATTATTATCAAATTTGAAAATAGCGTAATATTTTTGTTGAAACTGTGATACATTTTATTGTTCAAGATTCTATGATGAATAGAAAGTTCAAAAGAACAGCATTTATTGAAAGTATTTTGTAACATTTATAAATGTCTTTATGGCCACTGACCAATTTAATGTAGTCTTGCTGAATACAAATATTTTTTTAAAAACGTTTGAACGTTAATGTAGTAAAGATGTCAAGCGCCATAAAATCTCTTCTATAACCATCAAACTGTAACAACTGACCAGAGAGGAAAATCAATATAAAGTTGGAATAACAGCAAAGATATTTTCCAAATATAATGCATATTCATGAAGTATAGTAAAATATTAATAGAGGCCTGTCTAACAGAATTTTTTTACTTATTTTATTTTCCATTGGCAAAATTTTTCTTCTTGTTTTAAGCATAAATCTAACAAAATGTAATGAAAAAAAATTCCAATGAGGCAAGAATATTAAATAAATATCAAAGGAACGTTACGGGTTCAATACAAGTTAATTTTAAATGATTAAAAGAAAGAGACTTCATTTATCACTATTGGCACTTCATAGACGGAAACCAAACATTTATGCATAACGAATGAATAATAATTCTGTCTGTCTGGCAACAGTGCAAAAAGCATTTTCCAGTTGGACCAGTTGGACGGACATGACTTGAAATCTGCCATCTTTGCACATGGGCACTGAGTTCTGCAGCCAGATTAAGCCAATCACCTGAGCCGTATACACCATGTGACTAATGACACTGCAGGAGCAACAATGATTGGCTGAATCCACAGCTACTTGTCAGTGGAGAAAAATGCTATTCGAAGTTACGTCCCATCATCATTAAAGAACCCAACAGTAATGCTGGATAAAACAAGTATGAACCCAAAAGGTATTCTATACACACTCTAAGAAAACTCAACAACATTTCTAATGTCAGAACAACTGAACCAATTAACACACAACCACATGGAAAAAACACTAAAGGTTGAAGTAACTCAACTACATTCTTCTGCATGTTGGGATCTAAAGTGTTAGCTGCAATTACAATCGTGATTATGATCAGAATTATTGTGAGCGTCACTCCAAATAGAGCGGTGATCACAGTCACACACAACATCGCGAGTTCTGCACCAAGTGCACAAAACAAGAACAACAGGAATAATTCTCGGACGTTCATGTTTTTTAGCTCAAATGATAACTTTAAAAATGCAAAAGTGCCGATTGCGACTCCAATAGAAGCACAGCATGCTATGAAAACATCAGAAAAAGTCCTTATGCTAGCGATTGATCCAAGCGTCACTCCTAAACCCACTGTAAATAAAAACTCTGTTCGGATTTTTCCCATGTTATTTAACTTGCGCATCGGTAGATACTTAATGAAGACAGTCGCAA
Organism: Rutilus rutilus; assembly: GCF_951802725.1. Classification (NCBI taxonomy): domain Eukaryota; kingdom Metazoa; phylum Chordata; class Actinopteri; order Cypriniformes; family Leuciscidae; genus Rutilus; species Rutilus rutilus. The sequence continues at coordinate 3,845,633 of NC_140233.1, forward strand.
CTGTGGAGCACAGAGCCAAATTTAGTGCAAAAGCAACATGTGGACCCAAAGCATTTCTGGTAGATGCCATAAATATCACAAGTCCAGCTAAAGTAGCCTGAAAAATTAACATTTTGACCTTCCTTTCAGTAGCCAGAACAACTACAATCAGTGAAATGATCAGACTCCATCCGACTACTCCTAAAGTGTCAGACACTGCAGATAAAACCTGATTTTCTTCAAGTTTGCCCCCTATTTCTTTTAGTCTTTTCAAAAGCTCCAGCCTTTCAGCTTCTAACTGTTGTGTCTCATTCAGTGCTGAGTAAAATCCGTCAGCATTGAGCCAGACTAGCTTGTCTATTTCCGCTACGAGAGTTGCTGTTTGAGCAGGTTTGGGTTCAGAGTCTCTGATCATGTGAAATCTGCCTCCACATGCGTTGATCATTTCTCCAGCGATCCCTCTGGACGCTCCTGTCAAACGCTCCTGGTGATTTTGGTGCAGAAGAACAATGCAGTACTGAAGAACTTCTGCTCCCAGCAGCTCCTGGACTCGTTTCACAACATCACACTCTTCTGATTCTTGATCTTCCAGATTCAAAAGCATTAAAACGGCGTGAGGTCCAGGAGACGAGAGAAACAGCGCTGTTGTGAAGCTCTGTCTCGCTGTGTCGTCCTCACAGAGGTTTGGTCCAGTGACCAGGATCATTCTACGACCCTCGTCTGTAATTACTGGAGTCTTTACAATCTCTCTGTCCTCCTGTCCACCGTCTTTCCTTCCTGACAGAATATCTGCAGCACTGAATCTGGAGTCGCCTCGCATTCCCACTATCAGGATCCTCACTTCATCATCATCATGAGAAGCTTGAAGAGAAAGTTAAAGATAAAAATATCAGAAAATATTATATGAATTAAAAGTGAATGATCTACTAACTTTACAGTGGTTGGTCTCTAATATAATTGCTCAAACCCTCTGATGCATGTATTTGTGGTTAAAAGGACATATTTGCTTACCTACAAAATGCCATTGACTTACATTAGGCCTACATTACAACCCTGAATGCATTGTGTCCACTACAGTGGTCAGATCTATTTTTAGTTATCAAAAGTAAACTACAACAAATGATGTTATTATTTAAGAAATGATGCACAATATTTTTCCCCCAGAAAAAAAAGAGAGACACATGTGTGATTTAATAATGCATGCATTAGAACAGTACAGAGCAGATATAGTACATGACATTGTCATTTGTACATTACCTTCAACATGTATAGATGTGATGTGAAGTGCAAGGATAAGTGTGAAGAGCCATTTTGGTTCTGTCGTGTTTAGTTTCATTTTTCAAACTGGAGAGTAAAGCCACTGTTAATCTGTGAATTTAAAATGTAATCTTACCATAATAGTCTAACCAAAATTATGAAGCATATTTACTTACAGTATGATCGTTTCATTTAACAACACTGACAGTGAAGCTGAATCCTGTTTGTTTGCTTTCACTTTTGATTCTCGCGTGATTCCCCAGACATATTTAGCATATATCCTGGTCATATTCTGGACCACTCATAATGAGTAATGATATAATGCGACCAAGGTCGATCAACTTGGGAGAGATGAGTTTTGAAACAGCATTTTACTGAGTTTATTATACAACACATATCAAAAGCGAAGATACGGGAAGAATAGACTATGTTTATATACTTAAAATCCAATCAGAACATTCATTTCAGCCGCGCGGCATGTTTCCTAACCAATCATATTTCCTGTTTCAGCTCAAGGGGCGGGGCTTGAGATCACTTGCGTCCAACTGAACTCTGGAGTTGAAGGCGCGTCATAAAAATACTGCGGTAACCTGGTAAAATATTACTGAAATGCCTTTGTTTGACTATAAATTTAGGCGTATTCTGACTGGGGAACACCGTCACTTACAATATTTTGCCAGTGTTGTCGTGTATTTTGTGATACATGTTTATAATCAGAACTAGTAGCGAACTAGCGATGAAGATTCGATAATTAATGACTCTTTTGAGTAGTAAAATGATCTGTATGGTTGGTGATTCAGTCTGAATCATTCGGATTGCTCACTTATGAACCGAATCGTTTGCAAAATGTTCTCAACTGTAGGACACAAATTTAATATTGACCTAATACAATCCAAGCCAGCAGTGAAGGTCTTTTTTTATTTTATTAAGTTCAACATCTACATGACTATGAATGACTCTTGCAGGTAAAGACATTTTCAAACAAAACAGTTTCAGTACACAAAAGCATTTAAAATACCATGACATTACCATGTTTTTGGGACATATACCATGCTATCAGAATAATCAGGTGATCAATTATTACTAAACCACAGTATTGTCATCTCTGTACCATATTACAGCCACAGTAAGTTAGTCTTTTTAAAAAGATCTTATTATCTTAATGTCTTTGCTGACGTCATAAAATTATAACACATCACTATTATAGCCATTTTGTGGTCAATAGCTTTTTTCCTGTTATATTTATGAATGTAAAATATATGCATTTGTTTTGTCTATATTATAGACACACAGACACACACACACACACGTTGTCATTTGGTGTTGTTTTTGCTGTTTCTTCTCCAAATTATTAATGTTCCTAAAAATAATGCTACATAAAACAAGTAAGAACTGACTAAGCTTTCAAGAAGTACTTTGAGAAAACTCATCATCAGCCCTAAAATAAGAAAGACTGAACCAATGAGCACACAACCACATGAAAGAAACAGTGTAAGAACAGTAAAACCAATCACTTTCTCTAGAGTTTCAGGCTTTAAATGCCGATATGCCATTGTAAGCCCTGATATTAGAAGCATTATTGTCATCTTCACACCAAGTAGAGCAAACACAGTCACAAACTCCATTGAAAGTGTCGCCCCGATGATACAACACAGAAATGACCCGAGCACAAAGTCTGGAGATTCACAACTCTTCTTTTCATTGTGAAATATGAATGCAAAAGCCCCGGCTGTGACTCCAGGAGCCGCGTAACACGCGATGAGCACATCTGACCACGACCTGACGCTGATGATTGTCCCAAAGGCCAGAGATGAACCCAGAACAAAAGGTATGGACATAAATAAAATGAAAAACAGTCCAATACTTGCTATGAAAGCCCCTATGATATTTTCTATTGGACCGCTGCTACTTTTGCTACACTTAAAATCTTCTAGTACTTTGGGGTTTCTTTTAAATATAGTTGCAATTGATGTTATCAAGGCCAAATTTAGCGGTATAGCAACATCTGGACTCAGAAAATGTCTTAGATAGACAATAAACAACACAAGAGCTGCAAATTTTGCCCCAAAATTAAACATTTTTTCATTTCCTTCAGTGTAAACAACAAGAGCTATAAATGAAACAAGGGAAATCCATCCTATGATTCCAGCCGCTCCTCCTAAAGTGTCATATATTACAGACAAGAGCTGATTTTCCTCATTTACATTTTGATCGTCCTTTTCTGTAAGGAGTTTCTCTACTTCGTGTAGTTTTTTCAAAAGCTTCAGCCTTTCTGAATTTAACTGTTTTTTCTCATTCAATACTGAGTAAAATCCGTCAGCATTGAGCAGAACTAGCTTGTCTATTTCCGCTACGAGAGCTGCTGTTTGAGCAGGTTTGGGTTCAGAGTCTCTGATCATGTGAAATCTGCCTCCACATGCGTTGATCATTTCTCCAGCGATCCCTCTGGACGCTCCTGTCAAACGTTCCTGGTGATTTTGATGCAGAAGAACAATGCAGTACTGAAGAACTTCTGCTCCCAGCAGCTCCTGGACTCGTTTCACAATATCACACTCTTCTGATTCTTGATCTTCCAGATTCAGGAGCATTAAAACGGCGTGAGGTCCAGGAGACGAGAGAAACAGCGCTGTTGTGAAGCTCTGTCTCGCTGTGTCGTCCTCACAGAGGTTTGGTCCAGTGACCAGGATCATTCTACGACCCTCGTCTGTAATTACTGGAGTCTTTACAATCTCTCTGTACTCCTGTCCACCGTCTTTCCTTCCTGACAGAATATCTGCAGCGCTGAATCTGGAGTCGCCTCGCATTCCCACTATCAGGATCCTCACTTCATCATCATCATGAGAAGCTGAAGAGAAAGTTAAAGATGAAAATATCAGAAAATATTATTTGAATTAAAAGTGAACAATCTACTAACTATATACAGTGTTTGGACTCACTCTGATATAATTGCTCATGTAAAACATTTTTGGTTTAACACTCTAATGCATGTAATTTTTTACAATGGTTATTTTTTGAAAGAAAATATTTAGTTACCTACAAATTTACATCGACTTACTGGACATTACATTACAACCCTAAATGCATGGTGTCCACTACAGTGGTCAGATTTATTTTTAGGTATCGAAAGTAAACTACAACAAATCTGATAATTATTTTTAAAAACATTATACAAGACTTGCTGTTTTAAGTAAAAAGAGATAAATGCATGCATCAGAACAGTATAGTTCCGCATTTTCTTGACATTACCTTCAACATGTATAGATGTGATGTGAAGTGCAAGGATCAGTGTGAAGAGCCATTTTGGTTTTGTCCTGTTTAGTTTCATTTTTCAACCTGGAGAGTAAAGCCACTGTTAATCTGTGAATTTAAAATGTAATTTTACCATATAGCCTAACCAAAATTATGAAGCATATTTACTTACAGTATGACCGTTTAATTTAACAGCACTGTGAAGTTGAATCCTGTTTCTTTGCTTTCACTTTGTTTATCACACTTCCTATTTCCTGCAATGAACCAGTGTATTGCTACTTCCGATATTATCTCAACGCAGTCAGAACTAGTTCTGCTTTATCTGGGGATGCCCATCCTGAGGCAACTAGAGTACATCAGCTCCAGTTCTTTTTCTAGTGAAGAATGTTTGTTAAATGGTCTTTTCAAGTATAAATAAGTATAGATTGTACATGTACGTATATGAATTTATAGTGACATTGAGTGTATATAGATATGCCCCTTTTTAAATAAATAATTAATAAAAAACTCACTGTGGACGACATTACCAGTATGAGTGTGTGCATGTTTACATGTTTGAACTTATTGTTTTTTCAGGTAGGTTTCCATACAGTCAAACCAAAAATTATTCAGACACCAGATATAATTTTTGATATTTTTTTACTAGTGAGTGCAGGACACTGTGTATATATGTGTGTGTGTGTGAGATAGACCAAAAAACAATACAAGTACAGCTAATTTTGCCCCAGAATTCAAATATTTGTGTCTCGCTTTAGTGTAAACTACAACATCACACTCTTCTAATAATTCGTTACATTTAATAATTCGTTACATTTATATAGCGCTTTTTCTGAGACCTCAAAGCGCTTTTCATATGGAAGGGGGGAATCTCCTCAACCACCACCAATGTGCAGCATCCACTTCTAATTCTTGATCTTCCATATTCAGGACCATTAAAACGGCGTGAGGTCACCCTGGATATCACCCTGTAGCCCAAGACTGTTTGCCCACAGAAGCTAAGCAGGGCTGAGCCTGGTCAGTACCTGGATGGGAGACTCCTGGGAAAACCAGGTTGCTGTTGCAGGTTGCAGGTTGCATAACCACACTATGCAAACTTGAATAGTGTGGTTATAGCAGATATAGGGCCGCAAAGCCAATGCAGAAGTGCCTTTTGTCTGCTCTGAAGTGTATTCAAGTACTCCAGCCTCCATCTTGCCCAGAACGTGTCTGCTAATGCCTGAAATTTCTTCCATTCATGTTTCAATAGATTGGTATCCGAGAAGTTCCCAAGAGGAATTGGTGGAGTCCCAATCTTCTGCGTAAGCAGCATTGCTGGAGTAAGTATCAGAGGCGCTTCCGGGTCTGAGGAGACTGGTATCAATGGCCTAGAGTTAATTATGGCCATGACCTCTGCCATCAATGTGCACAGGACTTCATGGGTAATCTTCGACCTCCCTTCTTGGAGCAACATTGAATCCAGGATATGCCGTGCCATTCCTATCATGCGCTCCCAACTGCCTCCCATGTTAGACGCATGTGGGGGGTTAAAGACCCATGTGCATTTTTGACTGAGTAGGTATGCATTGACACTGTCCTCTTGAGCGTCTGTGGCAAGCTTTAACTCGTTGGTAGCACCAACAAAATTTGTCCCGCAATCTGACCTAATCTGCTTTGCTGGTCCCCTGATCGAGAAAAACCTGCGGAGGGCATTTATGCAGCTTGAAGCAGTCATCGACTCAATCACCTCTACACGGACAGCTCTTGTGGAGATACAAGTGAACAATATCGCCCACCTCTTGCTGTTGGCACTTCCACCTCTGGTCCGGCGTGCCACGACTTCCCAAGGCCCAAAGACATCCAGCCCTACATAGGTAAATGGAGGCTCTTGCTGCAGGCGCTCTGGGGGGAGGTCTGCCATCTGCTGCTGTTCCAACCTGCCAAGCAATTTTCTGCACGTCACACATTTGTAGATAAGGCTGCTGATGGCTCGTTTTGCTCCCATTATCCATAGGCCACTTCCACGCACAGCGCCTTCTGTGAAGTGCCTTCCCTGGTGTTTGACCTGTTCGTGGTGATGGCGAATAAGTAACACAGCAAGATGATGCTGGCCAGGGATAAGGATGGGATGAGTCTCAACTGCAGGTAGGTTTGAATGGATGATGCGTCCTCCTACACGTAGCAGACCCTCTTTGTCCCTCACAGGATGCAACTTCTTTAGAGGACTACTCCCAGGTAAGTCTTGTTTCCTTTCAAAGCATGTCATCTCTTCTGAGTAAACCTCGCGTTGCACACTCTTTATGATGGCGTGTTCTGCCTTGGTTAACTAAGCACTTGTAACACCTTTATTACAGTAGTGCCATCCAACACATTCTGCATCATGTGCTGGTTTGTGGAGGTTTTGTGCCACATGTAACAGTCGAGCTACAGCTCTTGTCAGTCAACTCCATGATGAAAAGCGTTCAAAACGCTTAGGGTCCAGTTGTTCTCCTGAAACCTTTGTCGAAAGCGTCTGGACTGTCTGATGCGCAGCACACAGTTATTCACATATACGTAGAACCTTTGAGATTCATTACTTATATATCCCAACACAACCTTGAACGTGATCCTGTCCAGCTTAAGCCCTATTTCCTCTCTGATCTGGTCTGCAATTTCTGTGGCCAACACTGCGGCGCAGAGTTCTAGTCTCGGGATGTTAAGCTCTGCCAGCGGTGCCAGTTTGGCTTTGCTGAGTACGAAACTGACTTCTGCGCGACCTTCGTCAGTTTCCACCTTTAAGTAGGAAACTGCTGCAATTGCCTTTACCGAGGCATCAGAAAAGACACATAGCTCTGTGCCTTTGGCCCTAATCAGTGAACATGTAGCATAGATGTGCGACAGATGTTCAGATCATTAAGCTCTTGCAGTGAGTCCTGCCACCATTGCCACTTCTCAAATTTCTCCGGAGGCAGAGGTGTGTCCCAATCTGTACCTTGAGAGACTTTTTCTTGTTGAAGGAGCCTGCCCTCGACCGTCACAGGCGCCAGGATGCCCAAAGAATCAAACAAGCTATTGATCGTCGAGACCACCTCTCTGCGCATGAAGGGTTTCTGGGGCTTGGGAATGTTAAAGGTGAATGTATCCCTTGTCATATCCCAGGCTACTCCCAGACTGCACTGGATGTGTAAGTCGTCAACTGCAAGGTCCAGAGTCTCCATACCCTTGGCTCAATCTTCTTTGGGAAAGGCATTTATAACATCAACCTTGTTTGAGGTGATCTTGTGGAGCTTTATGTTGTAAACTGCCAGCAGATTTTGGGCTCTCTTTAGAACATCAACTGCTTCAACCTCAGTCGGAAAGGACCGCAAGGCGTCATCCACATAGAAGTCTTTCTTAATGAATTCACAGACATCTCTGCCGAAATCCTTCTCTCCCTCCTGTGCTGCTCTCCTCAATCCGTAGGTTGCCACAGCAGGTGATGGGGAGTTTCCAAACACGTGGACCCTCATCCGGTAATCCACCACTTCACTTTCAGGGTTGTTGTCCTTGATCCACAAAAAGCGCAAAACATATCGATGCTCTTCCTGAACCAGAAAGCAATAAAACATTTGCCTAACGTCCGCAGTTATGGCAACCGGTTCCTTCCTGAACCTAAGAAGAACTCCCAGAAGATCGTTGTTGAGATAGGGCCCCTGAAGCAAGACCTCATTGAGTGAGACACCCTCGAAGTGAGCACTTGAGTCGAAAACAACCCTGATTTTACCAGGTTTGTGCAGGTGGTAGACTCCAAAAATGGGAAGGTACCACACCTCCCTTCCCTCAGGTGGTGGTGCCAACTCTGCATGGTTGCTATCCAAAATCCCTTGCATGAACTGCAGGAAGTCTTCCTTCATGCTGGGTCTCTTCTGGAAAGCTCGCTGCAATGTCATAAGCCGTTGGTGTGCCTGCTGCCTGTTGTTAGGGAGCGGCTTCCTTGGTTTTCGAAAGGGCAAGGGTACCACCCAGCTGCCACTTTCATCCTTAACAAACCCCTTGTCCATTAGCTGTAGGAAGGTCAAATCATCGATTGAAGGTGCTAACTGATTGTCTTTTTCAATCCTTTGGAAGACTGTTGCACCAAGGAGATCCTCTTGCTGCTCCAGAGAATGAGGCCAAGGTAGAGAGCTGTTCTGCTGAAGGGTCTGACTGAAATCCTCCTTAATTTTGACAAGGTTCTCACAAGGACGCATATAACTGGGACGGCCATTGTCCATAATGCATGTTTTAAATGTGTTTACTTCTGTAGGGGTGTGGGCTCCACCCAGGCAGACATCACTGACAATGACCCACCCAAGATCGTGCTTCTGGGCAAATGGAGCGTTGCCTGGGCCATTATACTGCCGACGCACCTTGTGGACCTGGAGAATGTCCCTCCCTAACAGGAGCAAGATGTCTGCAGCATCATCGAGAGCAGGTATTTGGTCAGCCATAGCTCGCATGTGGCTGTGGTGGTACGCTGCTTCTGGGTTTGGGATTTCTGCTCGGCTGTTTGGCACATTATTACACTCTATTAGATTTGGAAGGGCGATACTTAGCTCTTCTGTGAGTGACTCAACCATGTAACCATGAGCTCTTCTACCGGTCACCTTGACAACTCCAGCACATGTAGTCAGGATGTATGGTATTCGTGGTCCTTGTATTTGAAAGGCATCAAAGAATTCTGTCGTGGCCAACGAGACGTTACTCTGATCATCTAAGATCACGTACATCCTTTTACTCTCCCCTGGATGACCTTCAGGGTAAACATTAACCAGACATATTTTCGAGCACGACTTCCCTCTGAAGCCTTTACCACAAACTTGTGTACACAGTGGTTTAGCCGCTAGGATTTGTTCATCATTGGGTGTGGTGACTGGCTCCCCGCCATGAACCTCGGAAGGATTCTGCTCTTTAAAACCTTTTTGATCCTTGTAAGAGATCAGCTCCTTTGACTCTCTTGGAGCAGGACCAAAGTGCAGTGCGGCCACAAGACGTTCACTTCCTCACTCTGTGCATTTGATTGAAGCGCCACAGTCTTTGGCCTGGTGGGAGACTGAAGCACAGCAGCGAAAACGCACTCCCTTATCCCTGAGGAATTTCTTCCTGTCATCCAAGAGCATAGCTCGAAAGCTCTTCCACTTCTTAAGTGTGTGTGTTTTTTTATGTATGGGACATACCGTGTTCACGTCTTCTGTTTGGTTCCCCTCTCTATCTGTAGTCGTTTCCTTGTTGCTCACACTTTAGTCGAGTCCCAAAATAGATAAATAGCCCTGGATAAGATGCAGTAGGCATTTTTGAGGAAAAGTACTTCAAGTGTTGTTTCTATATTTTTTTTGGTGCTGAATCCATTTCTGCCGTATAACAAGTTGTAAACATCACTGTTTTGGCATAAACAATAAAAACGAAATGGCTGCCAAAAAATAAATAAATAAACGTTTTAATGCATTTATTGCAGTTTAAACATTAAACATTATAACTAAAATATGCATTCTGAGAATATTTAAACATGTAAACAATGAAAAAACAACATTAACATGAAAGGGACAGTTTTTAATGGCTGCTGGAATTATGCCAAGGTACCAAGGTACACTGGGAAGCATATATCAGTGGAAATATGCAATTATGCCCAGCCCGAAGGGGGGAACTTGGAATACACATGACCCCAGGGGGCTGCATATTGAGAATCATGGGGTGTTTAGCCGCAGGTGGAATATTTCAAAGCCCAGTGGCAAGGTGGCTTGCCGAGGGAAAGACACATGCTCAGAGAGGCTTACAGTGGACTACACACGTGGGGGTCGCCCAGAGGCCGTGTTAGGTGTCGCCCAGCCTGCAGCTCTACAGATGTCTGTTAGCGAGGCGTCATGCGCTAGAGCCCAAGAGGATGCCACACTCCGGGTGGAGTGGGCCGTCACACAAAGGGGGCATGGTCGACCTTGCAGCTGGTAAGCCAAAGCAATGGCGTCCACTATCCAGTGAGACAACCTTTGCTTGGAGAGAGCCTTTCCCTTCAGCTTCCCACCATGACTGACAAAGAGCTGGTCTGAAGTCCTGAAACACTGCGTTCTGTCTACGTAAGCATGGAGGGTGCGTACTGGACAGAGCAGTGCCAAGGCTGGGTCTGCCTCCTCCGAGGGCAGCGCTTGCAGGTTCACCACCTGGTCTCGAAAGGGTGTGGTGGGAACCTTGGGCACATATCCAGGCCGGGGTCTCAGGATCACGTAAGAGTTAGCCGGTCCAAATTCCAGGCACGCTTCGTCAACCAAAAATGCCTGCAGGTCCCCTACCCTCTTGATGGAGGTCAATGCAACCAGGAGCGCTGTCTTCATTGACAGGAACTTAAGCTCCACTGATTGCAGAGGCTCAAAGGGAGCACTCTGCAGAGCAGTTAAAACCACTGAGAGGTCCCAAGAGGGAACGAGAGGAGGGCGAGAGGAGGGCGAGGAGGATTCAGTCTCCTCGCTCCTCTCAGGAAACTGATGATCAGGTCGTGCTTTCCAATGGACTTACCATCAACTGCATCATGATGTGTGGCAATGGCGGCACCATACACTTTCAGGGTGGAGGGAGACAGCCTTCGCTCCAACCCTTCTTGCAGGAAGGAAAGCACAACACTGATCGGGCCTTTCGTGGGTTCTTGAAGTTTAGAAGAACACCAGTTGACGAAGAGGTTCCACTTCAACGCATAGGCATGTCTCGTGGACGATGCTCTAGCGGAAGTGATGGTAGCCACCACCGCTGGTGGTAGGGTACTCAAACCTGCCTCGTCCCGTCCAGGAACCACACATGGAGATTTCAAAGATCGGGACGAGGGTGCCATAGGGTGCGCAAGAAGGCTCACTGGGGGAAACGCATACTTGCAGAGGCCCCGCGGCCAGCTGTGCGCCAGTGCATCCGTGCCGAGCGTGCCCTCGGTCAGAGAATAAAACAGGTCGCAGTGGGACGAGTCGTGGGAGGCAAACAGATCTACCTGTGCGTCCCCGAACTGATCCCAAATCAGCTGAACCGACTGGGGATGGAGTCTCCATTCTCCAGCGAGAGGCCAAAACCGAGACAGATCGGCTGCACGGTTCAGGTCTCCCGGGATATAAATGGCTCGAAGCGACCTCAGATGCTTCTGACTCCATATGAGGAGGTGGCGGGCGAGGCAATTGACATGCCAAAGGCGCTGGGGTCTTGTCCAGGAGCCCGCGGCAGCATGTCCATTGCACATGGCGCCCCAGCCCATTGTGGAGGCATCTGTTGATATAACAACATGCCAAGAAACTCGTTCTATGGGCACTCCAGCCCATAGAAAACTGAGGTTCGTCCACGGGGTGAAGGTCTGACGGCAGGTCGAAGTCACTGGGACTCGGAACGTGCCGTGTTGCCATGCCCACCTCGGGACTTGATCGCAAAGCGGTCTCATATGAAGCAAACCGAGCGACATTACTGCGGCTGCGGATGCCATATGCCCCAGGAGCCTCTGAAATAGTTTCAATGGAACCGCACTCTTGCCCTCGAACTGACGAAGGCAAGTTAGCAGTGACTGCGCACGCTCGCTCGTAAGCTGCGCGCACATGGCGACCGAGTCGATTTCCATACCGAGAAAAGAGATCCTCTGCACGGAGCAGAGTTTGCTCTTCTCCCAGTTGACCCGAAGGCCCAGACAAGCTAGGTGCCGGAGCACTAGGTCCCTGTGTTCGCAAACCTTGTTTCGAGAGTGAGCTAGGATCAGCCAGTCGTCGAGAGGAACAAGGGCTGCCTCGACAACCTTCGTGAAGACGCGAGGAGACAGGGCTAGCCCGAAAGGGAGAACCGCGTACTGGTATGCCTGCCCCTCGAATTATATATATATATATATATATATATATATATATATATATACACTGGTATGCCTCATTTGCATATTTAAACATGACATTTCAGAAAACTTGTAATACAAAAAATGTCTGTCTCTATGTAAGTGAAAAACTGGAAAGGTTTTATGGTGATATCTATAACTTAAATTTTTTACCCTATCCACCTGTAGTGTTTCGGCTGTGAATAATGCACCTATTGTTTCAATAACAATTACAAGAAAATGGGACCCTTATTTCAATGTTATATGGTGGATCCTTATTCAGGAGACATTGAACTTTCTAAAAATGTGGTATAACAACTTTTTCTCAAAAATGCCTACAGGGTTACACAGTCTTGAAGATTCGGACCTGACTATTGTCTTGTGCACAGACACAGGATTCTTGTAATTGAGATTCCCCATTCTCTCCTTTTTCAGAGTGGGTGCAACTGTATTGGTCACATAAAAACTTGGATTGTTTCTTGCCCTGGCTTGTCTCCTTACAAATTCAGAGAAGACTGAAAAGGCTGGGAAATGTACCCTGTGATCTTCCTTATATTTTGATCCAAATGTCATCCATTTATCCAGTAAATGGAAGGGCAATTTTTCTACAATGGGACTTACTCCCCTTGCCATGTCCAGATTTGTCCAGGCTAATCCTTGGAGATAACCATCTTCCTTAGCAGCTTCAAGTTCGCATAGTAAATCCCCAAGTTCTCGAAGTCTGTGGTTATCGCGGTTGCCTATTCTTGGGAAGTTGAATAGCCTTCTCTATGGCTTCTTGAGCACCATAAAGTTCATCCAGTCTTTCCCAAATGAGGTTGAGACCCACCAATGGTTGACGGACGTTGGCAGCGTTCATCCTGCGAGCTTGATGACTCGATTCGGGATCTAGCCATTTTATGAGCAGGTCAATTTGTTCGTGGCCAGAGAGCTCAAGTCCCTTCACAACACTTGTAAATGTTGACTTCCAGCCGAGAAAGTTTTCTGGCTGATCATCAAATTTGGTCAAACCCCCTGAAACCAGCTGACTTCTTATTAAGAACTTATCTAAGTCTGATGTGTTGCTATTTAGATCCTGGCCAGGAGAGGGATTAGGAGCATAGTGGCTGAACACTTGCTGCTTTTTATGATCTGAAGTATCAACTTGTTGCCTTTCTTCAACCTTGATTTTTTGATGTAGGCTTTGAAATTGCTGACTGGAACACTGCTGGCTATCTAGCTTAGGGGTATGTTGGTAGCCGTCTGGCTGATATGACTCAGAGTGATGGAGATGTGCCTGACGTGGGCTCGAGAGTTTTGGCATCTCACAATCTCCATAAGAGTGCTGAGGTTTAGGACTGAGAGACTCAAATGCTTGACAAATGGAGCCACGCTCTTCATCCAACGTTAACAGGGCAGATGGCCTCTGTTGACTTATATAAAACTGCTCATCTGGGTGAGAATCATCCCTTTGTGAGTGCCTTACCACATATTCACTCACTTTGTCCTGTGGACTTTGCAATGGTAAAGACTCAAAGCAGCTGCCACGTTGACCATGGATCGTTGAGAGCGTGTAGATCAACGTGCACTAGATGACGTGTGTGATTTTGCATCAGCAGTCTTCATATTGTCTTGTATTTTTGGGGTCTCATTCATTGAAACTTGAGACTGAGGTTCTTTTTCCAAAACCATCTTCTTCTCAGAGGACGTCATTTTACTATACTATTCTCATCTGACATGAAACAGCAAGCTAAACTCATTCCTTCAAAAAGTTTTCCTCCAATGAACAGGGGATGTGTTGTACTTGGCAGGTAATTTTAATGAAGAAAAGGTAAAACTGAAATAACAAACACATAACAAAATACAGGTAAGTATTTTCTGTATTATCATTAATTAATAAATAAAGTATTTTTTCCCCTTTACAGGTTGCACCTTCAAAATGTCTTAATTAAGATACGTAAGATAAGTAAACAAATAAATTCAGCACAAAAAAATAATATATTGCTCCTAAATTGGGTCTTAAGTTATTAAATTAAAAATACTCACTGACGATACCCCATGACCAAACAAAAGATGGATGGATAGAGATGGCATTAACTACAACATGTGCTTCTTCAACATGACCGCAACTGCAGCACAACAGGAAATGATTCTTGGAGAAACCTTCCTGCAAAGCTACCTATAAAACTATGAGCAAGTGTACCTGGACAAAAGCTGTTTTAAAAGCAAAGGGTGGTCATACCAAATATTAATTTGATTTAGTTAATAATAGAAGTTAACTGATAAATAAAATCTATTTATGACATGATTTTGGAAAGCGTCCTCATTTTGCAGAATTTTTACACAAGTGCCTACAACTTTTCACAGCTTTGCAGGAAGGTTTCTTCGAGCGTCTTGGAGAAACTATTGACATGCGCACAGGAATTTTTTTTGCATGCTTACGCATTAAAATTTCTAGATTTATATATATATACTACAATCTATTTCCTTGGTTCGTCCCTACCATCTTACTATGAAGAAAAAGAGAGCATATGCACATGAATTAATAGAAATCTAGGCCTATTTGCTCAAAATTTGGCTTTCTTTGGTAGTACCTCTTATATCATAAACTATCGATAAACCATCACACGAAATGGGCTGATGGCACAATATGGCTGTGTGCATTGTCCTATTTGCCAAGTTCAAGGTCTATAAAAAGACTGGTACTTTTAAAAAGGTGGTCAAAATAAGGCTTTCGTTAGGGCAGTACATCATATTTCAAGGCCTTAGTTCTGCTTTAACGCATACTCTGTGGCGGCCAAGAAACCACACCGCGAATTGGGCTGATGTTGCAATAGGTGACTCAGTGTGCATTGTCTATGCTAAGTTAATGGTTTATCATGCGCACACGAAAGTCTGTATATTTTTTAATTTCGCAAAGGCCCTTTTAGTGGCTCTGTAATACTGTGCTAAGAATATCATGATATTCCCAATGCAAAGTTATAAACCCAAAATGCTTATAACCTGCATTTTTTGCATATTGAAAAGGTGCACCTTGAATTATAAACAGCTGCCATGAAAACACACTTCTTGTATAAATGTATTTACTTAATTTAACTTTATTTTTATTTTATTAACTTCATTTTCTTAAATAGAAAACTAAATTGGAGGAGAGTAAAGCCACTGTTAATCTTGGAATTTAAAATGTATAACCAAAGATAACCCAAACTATGAAGTATATTTACTTACAGTACTGTCGTTTCATTTAACTGCACTGACAGTGAAGTTGAATCCTGTTTGTTTGCTTTCAGTGAAAGCCTTTCACTGTTGATACTCGCGTGATTCCCCAGCCATATTTAGTCATATTCACTCATAATGAGTAATGATAAAGTACAACCAAGGTCGATCAGCTTGGGAGAGATGAGTTTTGAAACAGCATTTTTCACTGAGTTTATTATACAACACATATCAAAACCGAAGGTACGGAAAGAATATACTAGTTTTATATCCTCAAAAACAAATCAGAACATTCATTTCAGCCGCGCGGCATGTTTCCTAACCAATCATATTTACTGTTTCAGCTCAAGGGGCGGGGCTTGAGAGTCGCTGTCAATCACTGGCGTCCAACTGAACTCTGGACTGTTGTTGAACACACGTCAGAAAAATACTGCTAATGCTACCAGATTCAGGTGATCAATTATTGTCATCTCTGCCACAGTCTTTTTGAAAGAAATTGTTTGCTTAAAGTCTTTGCTGACATAAAATTATAGCACATCACTATTAGTAGCCATTTTGTGGTCAGTAGCTTTTTTCCTGTTATAAAATACGAATGTAAAATATTTAGGCTTATGTATTTCTGTGTATATTATATAAACACACACACACACACACACACATACACAGTGTCATTTGCTGTTTTTGTTGCTGTTTCTTCTCCAAATGATTAATGCTCCTAAAGATAATGCTACATAAAACAAGAAAAAACTGACTAAGCTTTCAAGAAGTATTTTGAGAAAACTCATCATCCGCCCTAACATAAGTAAGACTGAACCAATGAGCACACAACCACATGAAATAAACAGTGTAAGAACAGTAAAACCAATCACTTTCTCTAGAGTTTCAGGCGTTAAATGCCAATATGCCATTGTAAATCCTAATATTAGCAGCATTATTGTCATCTTCACACCAAGTAGAGCAAACACAGTCACAAACTCCATTGAAAGTGTCGCCCCGATGATACAACACAGAAATGACCCGAGCACAAAGACTGGAGATTCACAACTCTTCTTTTCATTGTGAAATATGAATGCATAAGCCCCGGCTGTGACTCCAGGAGCCGCGTGACACGCGATGAGCACATCTGACCACGACCTGACGCTGATGATTGTCCCAAAGACCAGAGATGAACCCAGAACAAATGGTATGGACATAAATAAAATGAAAAACAATCCAATACTTGCTATGAAAGCCCCTATGATATTTTCTATTGGACCGCTGCTACTTTTGCTACACTTAAAATCTTCAAGTACTTTGGGGTTTCTTTTAAATATAGTTGCAATTGATGTTATCAAGGCCAAATTTAGCGGTATAGCAACATCTGGACTCAGAAAATGTCTTAGATAGACCATAAACAACACAAGCGCTGCAAATTTTGCCCCCAAATAAAAAATGGTGTCATTTCCTTCAGTGTAAACAACAAGAGCTGTAAATGAAACAAGGGAAATCCATCCTATAATTCCAGCCGCTCCTCCTAAAGTGTCATATATTAAAGACAAGAGCTGATTTTCCTCATTTACAATTTGATCGTCCTTTTCTGTAATGATTTTCTCTATTTCTTGTAGTTTTTTCAAAAGCTTCAGCCTTTCTGAATTTAACTGTTTTTTCTCATTTAATGCTGAGTAAAATCCGTCAGCATTGAGCCAGACTAGCTTGTCTATTTCCACTACGAGAGTTGCTGTTTGAGCAGGTTTGGGTTCAGAGTCTCTGATCATGTGAAATCTGCCTCCACATGCGTTGATCATTTCTCCAGCGATCCCTCTGGACGCTCCTGTCAAACGTTCCTGGTGATTTTGGTGCAGAAGAACAATGCAGTACTGAAGAACTTCTGCTCCCAGCAGCTCCTGGACTCGTTTCACAACATCACACTCTTCTGATTCTTGATCTTCCAGATTCAGGAGCATTAAAACGGCGTGAGGTCCAGGAGACGAGAGAAACAGCGCTGTTGTGAAGCTCTGTCTCGCTGTGTCGTCCTCACAGAGGTTTGGTCCAGTGACCAGCATCATTCTACGACCCTCGTCTGTAATTACTGGAGTCTTTACAATCTCTCTGTCCTCCTGTCCACCGTCTTTCCTTCCTGACAGAATATCTGCAGCGCTGAATCTGGAGTCGCCTCGCATTCCCACTATCAGGATCCTCACTTCATCATCATCATCATCATCATGAGAATCTGAAGAGAAAGTTAAAGATAAAAATATCAGAAAATATTGTATGAATTCAGATTGAACAATCTACAAACTATACACAGTGTTTGGACTCACTCTGATATAATGGTTCATGTAAAACATTTTTGGTTTAACACTCTAATGCATGGTAGTTTATTACAATGTTTATTTATTGAATTAATTAAAAAGACAGTAATGCATGCATCAGAACAGTATAGTTCAGCATTTGTATTATACTTTACCTTCACCATGTATAGATGTGATGTGAAGTGCAAGGATCAGTGTGAAGAGCCATTTTGGTTTTGTCCTGTTTAGTTTCATTTTTCAACCTGGAGAGTAAAGCCACTGTTAATCTGTGAATTTAAAATGTAATCTTACCATATAAGCAAAGCTATGTAGCACATTTACTGTAAAGTACGCTTTAACAGCACTGACAGTGAAGTTGAATCCTGTTTCTATGCAATCACTTTTGAAATCACACTTCCTATTTCCTGCAATGAACCAGTGTATCTCTACTTCTGATACTATCGCAATGCACTCAGAACTAGTTCTGCTTTTTCTGGGGATGCCCATCCTGAGGCAACTAGAGTACATCAGCCCCAGTTCTTCTTTCTATTGAAGAATGTTTGTTAAATGGTCTTTTCAAGTATAAAATAAGTATAGATTGTACATGTACGTATATGAATTTCATAGTGATATTTAGTGTATATATGTCCCTTTTTAATAAACTCAGTGTGGAGGACATTACCAGTATAAGTGCATGTTTACATGTGTGAACTCTTTGGTTTTTAAGGTAAGTTTCAATATATGTATTAAAAAAAGAAAAGAGCAAGATTTCCAAGATCAGGGAGTCATCTCGCCACGTTCTCTCAGCTGTGATGTCCCTTTGGGTAGATGTGATAAAATCACACCAAGGCAAACCAGTTGTTGTCAACTGGCATTGAACTTGCCAGAAATACTTGATGATTTCTTCTCAGTTTAGCCTGACCATTTCTGAACTCAATGTGTGTAGCTTCCGTTATATTGTCAACATTAGGACATTTCACTTCAGCTAACCCAATGGGATGATCTTCAGTTGGATCATACACTTTAGTGTCAGGGCTAGCACCAAGTTACAGCACATCAGGGTGTGTAACAAACCCAGAAGCTGACACATTTACACTACAAAAGTCACTGTACTGGTGTAGGACTTCTGGCTCAAGGTCAATATCCATTTTCATGGCAGATGTTATGGAAGCAGGACTCAGGAGAGGAAGATGGAAGTAAACAGGATGTTTATTGACAATGAGCGGAATACAAGTAAGTGAGAAGTTTAAAGATGATCTGCAGAGCGGGATACTGCCGGTGAACGGG
The DNA here is from genome assembly GCF_951802725.1 of Rutilus rutilus. Taxonomy (NCBI): domain Eukaryota; kingdom Metazoa; phylum Chordata; class Actinopteri; order Cypriniformes; family Leuciscidae; genus Rutilus; species Rutilus rutilus. The sequence continues at coordinate 3,864,662 of NC_140233.1, forward strand.
AATGTTCCTTCTCACAGGCATGATGACTGGTAGATGAAGAGATGGATGGCAGAGCTGATGCACACAGGTGGGAACGGAGACACAGAGGAACGCTGGAGAGGGATACAGGGGAGAGAGAGACACGGAAACATTGGAGAGGAGACTGGAAGAAGTTCACTGGAGATATCTATATGATCGCAGGAGGAAACAAGGTAAGTGTCCACTTTGTGTAGAAACAAGACCAGACAATGAGCTGGGGTGAAGTCATAGGTGTCGATTTCGGTGGGGACGGTGGGGACGGTGGGTACGCGTACCCACCAGATTTCGTCATGAGTCATTTTGTACCCACCACTTTTAACTTAAGGTCCATAATAATTGGACTTTGGGTTAGATTTTTTGACAGTTTTCAGTGGTTATGAGGAGCAATATGAGAGAGAAATTTGGTAATCATTGTTTAGGTACATTAAACCACGTCATGTCATATGGTCAACATTATGAAGCAGAATAGTGGGTCATATGCCTAATGCTTTTTGAAAACTTAAGGCTTTCTTCTTCATAAAACAAGATGACTCCCCTCTTACACTGTATACTTCCCATAGTTAAGCGTGGCTAATGCATTTGCTTCCAGCATGGATTCTCTAATTTGCTCTCTTGTGTTCTTCTTAATGATACATGATAATTCTAGCCTGGAAATCCAGACCTAAATCTGAAAGATTAATGGTCTGGCATCGACTAATGAAGATCGGCCAGCTCGAGGGGCGGCACCAATCATGCATTTGAAAATCTCACTGCACGCAATTGGATAACACTACGACCAATCACAACAATAAACCCCATATGCTTAGCTACCAGCGGAGCTAACTGGTAGATTAGACTCTTGCCATATCCGGTCGGCAAAACAGCAAAAACGTCCTTCTTGCAAAGGAACGATTCGAGTGGCGTCTTCTGTTCCTCTTTTAGATAAAAAAGCCAAGTCTAACTCGTTCATTGTAGCGGCCAAAGCCGTTTCAAACAACTGGTGTTCATCCATAGCCATCTTGCAATGTTTACTAATGACTTCAACGTCACAGCGCTGTCGTCATCTCGCCTCTGGCCCGCCTATATCAGATAACCCGATGTGATTGGTGCAGCTCAGATCGAGGGGCATATTTAATGAGCATCATTATTCGACACCAGAGTAACTCGCTGAGCAAATTCAACTTGTGCTCTTGCGAGAAACTCTGGATTTTCAGGGTATGATAATTCACGAGCGACCACCAAACCCTCAATATGATAATGATAACTGGGGACATAATTTGTGTGTCTTTCTAATTTATAGCCATGTAATGGAAGTTGAGGGAATAAGGGGGCTTCAGGATGGATGCAAATTTCTCGAGATACTACATTGATAATAGAGAACTGAGCCATGAGGAGCTGAACCAAATTTAAAATCCACTAAAGTCATGTCTGAAAGGCCACACAAGATCTTGCAAATACTTAATCTCCAACGGACAGCTGGGTCTGGAAGGGGTCCTGATAATACATGATCAAAGGAAGGATCAATTTCAAAGGAAATGTCATTACTGCTGAATGACTAGATTTATTAGAGGCACTCAGTATATAAATGCTTGACATTTTAGTAAATTAAAGTGTGTGGGTGTGTATATATATATATATATATATATATATATATATATGTGTGTGTGTGTGTGTGTGTGTGTGTGTGTGTGTGTGTGTGTGTGTGTGTGTGTGTGTGTGTGAGATAGACCAAAAAACAATACAAGTACAGTTAATTTTGCCCCAGAATTCAAATATTTGTGCCTTGCTTTAGTGTAAACTACAATATCACACTCTTCTGATTCTTGATCTTCCAGATTCAAGACGATTAAAATGGCGTGAGGTCCAGGAGACGAGAGATTCCCACACTCGAAGGATTCTCACAATCAGTGAATCAGTGCGTGAAGTCGTGGATGGGAAAAATGAGCATTTGTGGTTAAAAAGTATATAAATGTTAATATTTTTTATTAGAAAATGGCCAATGGTTTGGCTAGATAAAACCCTTATTCCTCGGCTGGGATCATGTAGAGACCCGTTGGACCCCATTCACTATATGGAGAAAAATCCTGAATTGTTAAAACCTTAATTTTTTTCGACTGAAGAAAGAAAGACATGAATATCTTGGATGTTGTGGAGGTTCATTCTGAAGTGAACTAATCCTTTAATCTGAATGTATGTCACATTGAATATGTGAATCTAACAGCATACATTTAAATAGTCATATAAACCTTAAATTAAAGGAAAATTAATTAAAAAAATCACCAAACTACATAGAGGTAAGCAGATACTAACCATCTGAAGATATCATATGAAATGCAAGAATTGATATAAGGAGCAACTTTTGGTTTTGTCTTGGTTAATTTCATTTTGTAACTCGAGGTCTGTTTCATAAAGCAAGTTGAGCTAAAATCATTCCATTGTTTCACAATTCTATGAACATTCTGTAAATTCCGTGTTTAACTAACTCGTGAAATATCATGTTCGCATGAAGGTGTGATGTTTATAGAGAACAGTTGATCGAGATGGTGAAACATAATTCAGCTTATTTCAGTTCACTGCTGAAGATCTAGAGATATTTAGAAAAAATATGAAGTATTTAAACACATTTTAAACATTTAACTCAGCAAGAAGGAATATGAGGGGACCGTTTGAAAGAAATATCTTGAATATATAAATGCACTACAGTAGATAGTTTGTATAAGTCCGCAACAAACTTAAAAAACTTGAAATCCTAGTGATTTCAAAGGCTTAATATTCAAATATTATATCAAATATTTTAAAGCTTATTTATATAAAAGGAAATCTTAAGCTTATTAGTTGCCAAAATGTAAACAAGATATTTTATTAAAAACACATAATACAAAGCAATGTTTTCAGATGTTTAATAGATGTTTTGATCCAGAGCTTTTGCAACAATTATAACTTAGTCACTGTTTGTGACTTGAAGTGATGCAGTCTGCCTTCTACAAATTACTATTAACAGTAATGCTGCATAAAACAAGTAAAAACTGACTAAGCTTTCAAGAAGTACTTTGAGAACTCATCATCAGCCCTAAAATAGAAAGACTGAACCAATGAGCACACAACCACATGAAAAAAACAGTGTAAGAACTGTTAAACCGATCACTTTCTCTAGAGTTTCAGGCTTTAAATGCTGATATGCCATTGTAAGCCCTGATATTAGCAGCATTATTGACATCTTTACACCAAGTAGAGAAAACACAGTCACAAACCCCATTGAAAGTGTCGCCCCAATGATACAACACAGAAATGACCCGAGCACAAAGACTGGAGGTTCACGACTCTTCGTTGGATTGTGAAATATGAAAGCCCCGGCTGTGACTCCAGGAGCCGCGTGACACGCGATGAGCACATCTGACCACGACCTGACGCTGATGATTGTTCCCAAGACCAGAGATGAACCCAGAACAAATGGGAAAGATATAATTACTGTGAAAATAAGTATCAGGGGAAATAAAATATCTGCTATCGAATTTCTGGAGTTTCTGCTCAAATTAAAATCTTCTATTACTCTGCAGTCTCTTGTAAATATTGTTGCAAGTGATGTTATCAAGGCCAAATTTAGCGGTATAGCAACATCTGGACTCAGAACATGTCTTAGACAGACCATAAACAATTCAAGCGCTGCAAATTTTGCCCCAAAAATCAACATTTTGTCATTTCCTTCAGTGTACACAACAAGAGCTATAAATGAAACCAGGGAAATCCATCCTATGATTCCAGCCACTCCTCCTAAAGTGTCATATTTTACAGACAAGAGCTGTCTTTTCTCTTCATGATCATCATGAGAAGCTGAAAGAGAAAAAGGTAAAGATAAAAATATCCAAAAATATTATTTGAATTAAAAGTGAATGATCTACTAACTATATACAGTGTCTTGACTCGCTCTGATATAATTGCTCATGTAAAACATTGGTTTAGCCTAACACTCTAATGCATGATCATTTATTACATTGTTATTTTTTTTAAACAAAAGATTTGCTTATGAATTTCTATTGACTTGAATTAAATCCCCAAATGCATGGTGTCCACTACAGTGGTCAGATTTATTTTTAGTTATTGAAAGTAAACTACAACAAATATGATATTTTTAAAAGCATTATGTACAAGACTAATTATACCGTTGTTTTAAGTAAAAAGACAGTAATGCATGCATCAGAACAGTATAGTTCAGCATTTGCTTGACATTGTACATTACCTTCAACATGTATAGATGTGATGTGAAGTGCAAGGATCAGTGTGAAGAGCCATTTTGGTTTTGTCCTGTTTAGTTTAATTTTTCAACCTGGAGAGTAAAGCCACTGTTACTCTGTGAATTTAAAATGTAATCTTACCATATATCCAAAATTCGGAAGCATATTTACTTACAGTAGCCTATTAAAAGCACTGACAGTGAAGATGAATCCTGTTTGTTTGTTTTCACTCTAGATACTGATCGAGTGATTCCCCAGATATATTTACCGTTGAGTCGTATGTCCACTTATAATAAGTAATCATATAATGCAACCAAGGTCGAACAGCTTGGAAGAGATGGGATTTGATACAGTATTTTCAGTGAGTTTAGTATACAACGCATATCAGAACCGAAGGCACGCACAGCACGACAAGTTTTATATACTATATTCAAAAAACAACAAGAACTTTAATTTCAACCGCTCGGCGGTTTCCTAACCAATCATATTTCCTGTTTCAGCAAAATGGGCGGGACTTGAAAATGTCGCTGTCAATCACGTCTACTCTGGACTACGAGCAGAGAGAGCGCCCCGGCCGCGCGCGCGCACTCTCACGTCTTCAAAAACACCACGTCGAGCGCTGTCTTGCTCTCTCTCCCTCGCGCATATTAATCAAAATTAATTGACACACGATAGTAAAAGGTCGGAAGACCGCAGTTTCACGTGGAGCATTTGGAGATTTTTTTCTCCTGAATTACCGCGGGGTGTGAATTGTGCTAAAAAAAAATCCGTTGCCTATCTTCTCTAAAAAGCGTTCCGCCCATTCAGATGACATAAACCACAGGTTCAGTAAACGAAAAAACCTATCCAGTGATGAAATGTTTTCTGTGTTGACACAAATATTGTGCGATGTCCTAAACTGCCGAGATAAATCACACAACGCGTCCACGTCCACTAATGGCACGTCCGATACGCAAACAAATGACTTCTTTGAACCATTCACTTTAATGAAAGGTTAAAACAACTGATCTGTCCAACACTTAGCTCACGAGACGCCTGAATCGGTGTATAGAAAATCGGTAACACTTTACAATAATGTTACATTTATTAAACTCTAGTTAACTACATTATTAACACTATTAATAAACTGCATTTCTACTGCATTGTTAATGTTAATTTTAATATTTAGGCTACTAATAGACTAGCCTACATTATTGAAATCAAAAGTTGTATTTGTTAACATAGTTAATGCACTGTGAAGTAACATGAACAAATAATGAACAGAGGAAGAGCAAAGGAAAAGGATAGATCTGGGTGCGGGGGGCCCATCTAAGATTATCTCATCCTGGGCCCAGGCAAGACTGTCAGCTGGCCTGGACATAAATACCATGCTACCAGAATAATCAGGTGATCAATTTTATCTTGGTAAACCACAGTATTGCAATCTCTGTTCCATATTGCCACAGTAGTCTTTTTGAAAGAACTTTATATGCTTAATGTCTTTGCTGATGTCATAAAATTATAACACATCATTATTATTAGCCATTTTGTGGTCAATAGCTTTCATATTACTAATGTAAAATATATAGGCTATGTATTTCTGTGTATATTATACAACACACACACACACACACGTCCTAATACACATAAACAGTCTCAAACAATCACACACGCATGCACACAAGCACACAAACACTCATACATACACACATGCATACATACATACACACAAGCATCAGCCATAAAATAAGAAAGACTGAACCAATGAGCACACAACCAAATGGTAAAACCAGTATAATAACAATTAGGAACTGAGTCAGCGGTTTGTTTTTTAAATTGAAATGTACCATTGTAAATCCTAATGTTAACATAATTATTGTCATCTTAACACCAAGCAGAGCAAATAACTCATTCATAAACCGCACTGAGAGTGTCGCCCCCACTGAACAACACAGAAATGACCTGAGAAAACTGGCAAAGACTGGCGACTGGTGAAGAAGATTGCAAAGTGAAGACACATAAGCCCCTATTGTGACTCCAGGAGCCACGTAACACGCTACGAGAACATCTGACAACGACCTGACGCTGATAATTGTCCCAAAGACCAGAGCTGAACCCAGAAGAAATGGTAAAGATATAATTGCTATGCAAATAAGTATTAGAAGAATGAAAATATTTGCTATTAAATCCCCTATGAAATCTCTGAAGTTTGGATCACTGCTACTTCTGCTAAAATTAAAATCTTCTATTACTCTGTGGTCTATTGTAAATATTGTTGCTAGTGATGTTATCAAGGCCAAATTTAGCGGTATAGCAACATCTGAACTCAGAACATGTCCTAGAAAGACCATAAACAATATGAGCATTGAGAATATTCAACATTTTGTCATTTCCTTTAAAGTAAACAACAAGAGAGGTAAAGAGAGTAAGACAAGGGAAATCCATAAAGTGTCATATATTACTGACTTTATGCAGATCTTGACATTTCTCGTCTGTTATTAAAGTTTGTGTCAATACTGAGTAAAATCCGCCAGCACTGAGCCGAACTAGCTTGCTATTTCCGCTACGAGAGCTGCTGTTTGAGCAGGTTTGGGTTCAGAGTCTCTGATCATGTGAAATCTGCCTCCACATGCGTTGATCATTTCTCCAGCGATCCCTCTGGACGCTCCTGTCAAACGTTCCTGGTGATTTTGGTGCAGAAGAACCAGTGGCGGTTCTACATTGAATTACACCCTGGGCGAGACCCCCTTCGACCCCCTTAATTTTAATGGGGGGGGGGGGGGGGGGGGGGGTAATTTTTCTTACCCCATTGGCAGATCATCATGTTTTGCTTGTTTTAAGCAAAAACTCAATTTTAAGTGTTTCACTCAATTTTAAGATATTAAGTCTTGTTTTCTGGGGAAATAAATAAAAAAATTAGAAGAAGACAGTCGTGGATTATTATAGATATACTATTTATTTAACATTTTTGAAACATTAAAGGGAAGGTACATAACCTTCTGCCTGTGCAGACATGATGTGAAATGCCAAAATCAGTGTAAAAAGCAACTTGCGTTTTGTTCATTTAATCGTACAGCCTAAAAAGTATACATGTAACCAAATGTAACTTTGAACATCTGTAACTCGGATTACCCAGATCCACGAACCTGGAAATGGCAAGACAGATATATATATATATATATATATATATATATATATATATTTTTTTTTTTGACTTACAGTCAGTTTATTTAGAAACACTGTAATTGTAGTTCCCTTTCGTGGTCACTACGAGTTACGTCAGTGACGACGAATGGGCTTTCGTTTAGAAAGCCTATCACCTTCGAGTATATAAAACGAGCCAATGGCAAAGAAATGCCATGGGTCTGCGGAATTTGCATAGCGTAACTCCGCCTCACCTCGTGGGTATATAAGGAAGTACGCCGGCAACATGCAGATATGTTTTCGCTTCGGGGCCAAGTATTCACTTCACTCCACAAGCAAAATCTGAGATCTCTTCACTCTTCGAAACGAGCTTCTCTCCAGGTGTTGGTGTGACAGCGAGTTCCAGCGAGTGCACATTCCCTGCTGATCTGTGCAGTGATCTGCCAGTGTTTGTGTGTTCATCTCCCTGGTCGCTTCAACACTCTGCAGAGTCTTTATCCTCTCACAAAAGAGCTTGCACGTGGCACGTCTTTTTAAAGATGCCTTGCCCATGCGGGAACATGACCATCGCATTTCTTCGGTCAAGACTCAATGATCCCGTTCGAGGGAGAGTCCCCTCATCCACACCCCGATCTGCCTCCTCCACGAGAGCTGGTACTTCGGCTGGTGGCCAGGGTGACCTGAGGGCGACGGTGTAGAACAAAGCGCTGACTCTTCCACGCTCCACACCCCCCTCTCAAGCAATGCAACCCGAGAGCATCCCGACTGAGCCCGCGGCATCGTCTTTCGGCGTGCTGCGGGTCTCTTTCGGTGCTCCAGAGGACGATACAATGTCGATTGCTGCATCACAAGGTGGGCAGGAGTCCTCGGGAGATGACGATTTGGCTGTGCTGCCACCTTCGGCGTGCCAGCATTGGCCTAGTCTGATCCCGAGATGACGGCCATGCTTTCCCGGACAGCCGCGGCCATTGAGTGGTCCCCGCCACCCGGCCCTGAGCGCTTGCGGCTGGACGATTGGTTTTTGGGTGCGGCCGCTGACCCCCGTCAGTGTCCAACCCCAATATCTTTCTTCCCGGATGTGCACGAGGAGGTCACAAGGTCCTGGAAGGCTCCCCTGTCTTCCCATGATCGCTCGGTGACCTCCTCCACCTTTCCTCCTCTCAATCAGGCGGCTGCCAAATGGTACTCTGGGGTTCCCCAGGTTGAACTCTCTGCAGAGTGCTTCTTCCCGTGGGGACCCAAAGCACCCCTCCAAGGCCTGTAGGTTCTCCTCCACTCTCGTGGCGAAGGCCTATAGAGCCGCGGGGCAGGCAGCCGCCACACTGCATGCCATGGCCACTCTGCAGGTCTACCAGGCCCATATGCTCAAGGACATGCACGAGGGGAGGACTGACCCAGGGCTCTTTGATGAGCTGCGTGCCACCACTGACCTTGCTCTTCGAGCAAGGAAAGTGACCTCACTCTCCCTGGGTCAGGTGATGTCCACATGTGTGGTCCAGGAGAGACACCAGTGGCTAAACCTGGCCGATATGCGGGAGGCCGAGCGAACACGTTTCCTCAACACCCCCATATCCCAGGCTGGCCTCTTCGGCGGAGCAGTCGAGGACTTTGCCCAGCAGTTCTCGACTGCCCAGAAGCAGACTGAGGCAATCAAGCATATTCTGCCCCGACGGCCTGCTGCTGCCTCCACCCAGCCGTCGGCACAGAATCCTCAGTCTGCTCGTAGCCGAGGGCGCCCTCCCGCACGGCCCCAGCAGCAGCCTTCACCTGGGCCGCGTCGTGGAGGAAGCTGCAGGAAAGCGCCACAGCCCTCTCCCACCCTGCGCCCCGCTAAACGCCAGGCTAAGCGGCGCTCCAGAGACGGGCTGCTCAGAGATGGCGATCAGTTCTTCCCAGGAGATGGTAGCAGGGCCACTCCTTCCCCCGGTGGAGGGCCGGGGGAGAATCCTTGGGACAGAGCTTCACCCCGTGGTCGAACCTCAGCTTTCTGCGGGCCGGAGTGTCCTTAGAACGAGTTTCCAGGCATGTTGTTGTCTCAACAGATGCCTCCACCACGGGCTGGGGCACAATGTGCAATGGACATGCTGCCACGGGCTCCTGGACAGGACCCCAGCGCCTTTGGCATGTCAATTGCCTCGAGTTGCTGGCAGTATGTCTGGCTCGCTCTGCACCGCTTCCGTGCGTTGCTCAAGAACCAGCACGTACTAGTCCGATCAGACAATACTGCGACAGTAGCGTTCATCAACCGACAAGGTGGTCTACGCTCCCGCCGTATGTCGCAACTCGCCCGCCACCTCCTAATAGGGAGTCAGAAGCATCTGAGGTTGCTTCGAGCCATTTACCTTCCAGGAGACCTGAACTGTGCAGCCGACGAGCTCTGACGGTTTCAGCCTCTTCCTGGAGAATGTGGACTCCATCCCCAGACGGTTCAGCTGATTTGGGATCAGTTCGGGGACACACGGGGTAGACCTGTTTGCTCGCGACAGCACCTCCCTGGCCAATTCTCCTGAGGAAGGACCCTTTTTCTCAGGGACGGGGCACCCTGTGGCACCCTCGTCCCGATCTTTGGAACCTCCATGTGTGGCTACTGGACGGGACGAGGCAGGTTTGAGTACCCTACCACCAGCGGTGGTGGCTACCATCACTTACGCTAGAGCATCGTCCACGAGACATGCCTATGCGTTGAAGTGGAACCTCTTCGTCAACTGGTGTTCTTCCCATCGTTAAGATCCCACGAAATGCCCGATCAGTGTCGTGCTTTCCTACCTGCAAGAAGGGCTGGAGCAAAGGCTGTCTCCCTCCACCCTGAAAGTGTATGTTGCCGCCATTGCCGCACACTGAGACCCCGGCCTGGATATGTGCCCAAGGTTCCCACCACTCCCTTTCGAGATCAGGTGGTGAACCTGCAAGCGCTGCCATCGGAGGAGGCAGACCCAGCCTGGGCACTGCTCTGTCCAATAAGCGCCCTCCGTGCTTACGTAGACAGAACGCAGTGTTTCAGGACCTCAGACCAGCTCTTTGTCTGTTATGGTGGGAAACTGAAGGGAAAGGCTCTCTCCAAGCAAAGGTTGTCTCACTGGATAGTGGACGCCATTGCTTTGGCATACCAGCAGCAAGGTCGACTGTGTCCCCTTGGTGTGAAGGCCCACTCCACCCGGAGTGTGGTCTCCTCTTGGGCTCTAGTGCATGGCGCCTCGCTAACAGACATCTGCAGAGCTGCAGGCTGGGCGACACCTAACACATTCGCGAGATTCTACAATCTCCAAGTGGAGCCAGTTTCTTCTCATGTACTCGCTTCAACCAGCCGGTACTAGATTCTGCTCAGGTGTCTTCGCTTGCTCACCATTCCTCTCCACGGACGGGATACGTGTGATTATTCTCCTCAACTGAGCCTCCCCGCAGGCCCTGAGTTCCTCCAGCACTGTCGACGGTAACGCCAGAGTTATGCCACTGCCAGCTTTCGCGCTTGGCTAGGTGCATGGCATGGTTGTGCATGGTTCCCCCTCTGGGCGACCCCCATGTGTGTATTTCCACTGTAAGCCTCTCTGAACATGTGTCTTTCCCTTGGCAAGCCACCTTGCCACCCCTGGGGTTGAAATATTCCACCTGCGGCTGGACACCCCAGTGATACTCCATATGCAGCCCCCTCCCGGGTCATATGTGTATTCTTAAGTCCCCCCCCCTTCGGGCTGGCACTGATTGCATATTTCCGCTGATATTTGCTTCCCAGTGTACCTTGGTATTCCTGTGTTAAGTAGGAGTCCTTCGTCTGTTCTAGTCTCACGACAGGGATCTCGGACTTACGCAGAGCACTGGAAGACAGCCGAGGTGGCGTGATTAGACTGGGAACCCCATTCATCGTCACTGACGTAACTCGTAGTGACCACAAAAGGGAACGTTACATAGGCTATGGAACCGAGACGTTCTGTTCTGTCTTTTGCTTTGCTAAGACTCTTGTATTCGGCAATAATGTAAATGTTCGACTAGACATTAAACCAGTATGACAGGTTTTGTATGGGCAAAAGGGTGACAGGTTCTTCACATAATTTGCTCATCTCAAACATTGTCAATTCCATGTTTGATATTCCAAATTTGTGACTAACTCTGGATCGTGTTCACATGAAGGTGTGATGTTTAAAGAGAACAGCCAATCGAGATGGTGAAACATAATTCAGCTTATTTCAGTTCCTAGCTGAAGATCTAGAGATATTTTGAAAAAAATATGAAGGATTTAAATACATTAACTCAGCAAGAAGGAATATGAGAGGACTGTTTGAAAGAAAATAACTTGAATATATAAATGCACTATAGTAGATATTTTGTCAAATTCCACAACAAACTTAAAAAACAATATTCAAATATTATATCAAATATTTTAAAGCTTATTTATATAAAATAAAATCTTAATGGTGGGGTATGTGATTATCTTTTTTGTCAATTTTTTTTCAAAATCACAAAATCATCCTATTCCTAACCCACTTACAGCCACTGAGTTAGAAGCACTGAAATGAAAATTAAGCAATTTAATCATCTGTGGAATGGGCAGGACTCGAAAAACTCCAGCCAATCATTTCCAAGACCACCTAGAATCATTGGACAGTAAGTTCGTCAATCAAACGGTCGTACCATACCCCCCTCCCCCCATCCCCCTCGCGTGCGTGACCGCGAGAGACAGAGAGAGAGTAATGGGTGGAGTCAAGGCCAGCGTTGGAGGAAAGAAGGTAGGACCATTTGAGTTGTGTATTTTCAAAATCTGCCAGCCGTTTTGCAAATCCCATACCCTACCTTTAAGCTTATTAGTTGCTAAAATGTAAACTGGATATTTTATTAAAAACACATAATACAAAGCAATGTTTTCAGATGTTTAATAGATGTTCTGATCCAGAGCTTTAGCAACAATTATAACTTAGTCACTGTTTGTGACTTGAAGTGATGCAGTCTGCCTTCTACAAATTACTATTAACAGTAATACTGCATAAAACAAGTAAGAACTGACTAAGCTTTCAAGAAGTACTTTGAGAAAACTCATCATCAGCCCTAAAATAAGAAAGACTGAACCAATGAGCACACAACCACATGAAAAAAACAGTGTAAGAACTGTTAAACCAATAATTTTCCCAAGAGTTTCAGTCTTTAAATCCCAGTATGCCATTGTAAGCCCTGATATTAAAAGCATTGTTGTCATCTTTACACCAAGTAGAGAAAACACAGTCACAAACCCCATTGAAAGTGTCGCCCCAATGATACAACACAGAAATGACCCGAGCACAAAGACTGGAGATTCACGACTCTTCTTTTCATTGTGAAATATGAATGCATAAGCCCCGGCTGTGACTCCAGGAGCCGCGTGACACGCGATGAGCACATCTGACCACGACCTGACGCTGATGATTGTCCCAAAGACCAGAGATGAACCCAGAACAAATGGGAAAGATATAATTGCTGTGCAAATAAGTATTAGGGGAAAGAAAATATCTGCTATCGAATCCGCTATGATATTTCTGGAGTTTGGACCACTGCTACTTCTGCTAAAATTAAAATCTTCTATTTCTCTGCTGTCTCTTGTAAATATTGTTGCAATTGATGTTAAGAAGGCCAAATTTAGCGGTATAGCAACATCTGGACTCAGAACATGTCTTAGATAGACCATAAACAATTCAAGCGCTGCAAATTTTGCCCCAAAAATCAACATTTTGTCATTTCCTTCAGTGTAAACAACAAGAGCTGTAAATGAAACAAGGGAAATCCATCCTATGATTCCAGCCGCTCCTCCTAAAGTGTCATATTTTACAGACAAGAGCTGTCTTGCCTCTTCTGTTTTTAACATTTGTGTCAATACTGAGTAAAATCCGTGAGCATTGAGCCGAACTAGCTTGTCTATTTCCACTACGAGAGCTGCTGTTTGAGCAGGTTTGGGTTCAGAGTCTCTGATCATGTGAAATCTGCCTCCACATGCGTTGATAATTTCTCCAGCGATCTCTCTGGACGCTCCTGTCAAACGCTCCTGGTGATTTTGGTGCAGAAGAACAATGCAGTACTGAAGAACTTCTGCTCCCAGCAGCTCCTGGACTCGTTTCACAACATCACACTCTTCTGATTCTTGATCTTCCAGATTCAGGAGCATTAAAACGGCGTGAGGTCCAGGAGACGAGAGAAACAGCGCTGTTGTGAAGCTCTGTCTCGCTGTGTCGTCCTCACAGAGGTTTGGTCCAGTGACCAGCATCATTCTACGACCCTCGTCTGTAATTACTGGAGTCTTTACAATCTCTCTGTCCTCCTGTCCACCGTCTTTCCTTCCTGACAGAATATCTGCAGCGCTGAATCTGGAGTCGCCTCGCATTCCCACTATCAGGATCCTCACTTCATCATCATCATCATGAGAAGCTGAAGAGAAAAGTTAAAGATAAAAATATCAGATAATATTATTTAAATTAAAAGTGAATGATCTACTAACTATATTCAGTGTCTTGACTCGCTCTGATATAATTGCTCAAGTAAAACATTTTTGCTTTAACACTCTAATGTATGGTGATTAATTACATTGTTTTTTTTGTTTTTTTAAAGAAAATATTTGCTTACAAATTTCTATTGACTTACATTAAATCCCCAAATGCATGGTGTCCACTACAGTGGTCAGATTTATTTTTAGTTATTGAAAGTAAACTACAACAAATATGATAATATTTTTTACAAACGTTATGTACAAGACTAATTATACTGTTGTTTTAAGTAAAAAGACAGTAATGCATGCATCAGAACAGTATAGTTCTGCATTTGCTTGACATTGTACATTACCTTTAACATGTATAGATGTGATGTGAAGTGCAAGGATCAGTGTGAAGAGCCATTTTGGTTCTGTCGTGTTTAGTTTCATTTTTCAAACTGGAGAGTAAAGCCACTGTTACTCTGTGAATTTAAAATGTAATCTTACCATATATCCAAAATTCTGAAGCATATTTACTTACAGTAGCCTATGATCGTTTCATTTAACAGCACTGACAGTGAAGTTGAATCCTATTTGTTTGCTTTCACTTTTGATACTGATCGAGTGATTCCCCAGACATATTTACCATTGAGTCGTATGTCCACTTATAATAAGTAATCATATAATGCAACCAAGGTCGAACAGCTTGGAAGAGATGAGTTTTGAAACAGCATTTTCAGTGAGTTTAGTATCCAACGCATATAAGAACCGAAGGCACGCACGCACGACAAGTTTTATATACTACCGGTATACTCGAAAACCAATCAGAACTTTAATTTCAACCTCGCGGCGGTTTCCTAACCAATCATATTTCCTGTTTCAGCAAAATGGGCGGGACTTGAACGTGTCGCTGTCAATCACGTCTAACTGAACTCTGGACTGAGCGCTCCTCAGAAAAATACTGTACCCTGGTAAAATATTACGGAAATATCCTTGTTTGACGATCAATATTATTGTATACTGACTGGGAAACACAGTCATCTACAATATTTTGTCAGTATTGTCGTGTATTTTCTGACGCATGTTTGTTATCAGAACTAAGTTAGCGACGACGATTCGCTAATGAATGACTCTTTTGAGTCGGTTCTATTGAATATCAGAATGATCTCTTTCGGATGCTGATGCGGTGGTCTGAATCCTGTCTATGTTGCTCACTCACGAGCTGAATCGTTTGTAACAGGTTCACACTCGGTACATTAACGGGATACTGTAGGACACTAATATCCCTGGATGAAGTGGAATATTTAACGTTACCTACTACAATCCATTACAATCCAAGCCGATGAAGGTCTTTATTAAGTTCAACATCTGCATGGCTCTTTGAATGACTCCTGCATGTAAAGACATTTTCAAACAGAATAGTTTAAGTACACAAAAGCATTTAAAATACCATGACATAATACCATGCTACCAGAATAATCAGGTGATCAATTGTATCTAGGTAAACCAGAGTATTGCAATCTCTGTTCCATATTACTGCCACAGTAGTCTTTTTGAAAGAAGTTATGCTTCTTATGAACTTATGAAAATAAGTTATACTCTTTGCTGACGTCATAAAATTATAACACATCACTATTATTAGCCATTTTGTGGTCAATAGCTTTCATATTACTAATGTAAAATAATAGGCTATGTAGTATATTATACAACACGTAAACACTCAAACACTCACGCACACAAGCACACAAACACTCATACACTCATACACACACACACATATACATACATACACACAAGCATCAGCCATAAAATAAGAAAGACTGAACCAATGAGCACACAACCAAATGGTAAAACCAGTATAATAACAATTAGGAACTGAGTCAGCGGTTTGTTTTTTAAATTGAAATGTACCATTGTAAATCCTAATGTTAACAGAATTATTGTCATCTTAACACCAAGCAGAGCAAATAACTCATTCATAAACCGCACTGAGAGTGTCGCCCCCACTGAACAACACAGAAATGACCTGAGAAAACTGGCAAAGACTGGCGACCGGTGAAGAAGATTGCAAAGTGAAGACACATAAGCCCCTATTGTGACTCCAGGAGCCACGTAACACGCTATGAGAACATCTGACAACGACCTGACGCTGATGATTGTCCCAAAGACCAGAGCTGAACCTAGAAGAAATGGTAAAGATATAATTGATGTGCAAATAAGTATTAGAAGAATGAAAATATTTGCTATTAAATCCCCTATGATATTTCTGAAGTTTGGATCACTGCTAATTCTGCTAAAATTAAAATCTTCTATTACTCTGTGGCTTATTGTAAATATTGTTGCTAGTGATTTTATCAAGGCCAAATTTAGCGGTATAGCAACATCTGGACTCAGAACATGTCTTAGATAGACCATAAACAATATGAGTGCAGCAATATTCAACATTTTGTCATTTCCTTTAAAGTAAACAACAAGAGAGGTAAAGAGAGTAAAACAAGGGAATTCCATAAAGTGTCATATATTACTGACATGGAGCTGATTTTCTTAAAGGGTAACTAAACCCTAAACCAACTTTTTTTAGTTAATGATCTGTAAGAATGGGGCTTTATTAGTGTTGTTCATTGATTCGAGTAACTTTTTTGACATTTGGGTATAAAGTGTTTTAATTCTACAATATATGGTGTAAAAACGTCTGAGTGCTGCCCTCTTCAGGTTGAACGGTGGCTACTGCAGTTGAATTTTCCTGTTGGATGTTGCGGTACTGCGTGACGTAAACGGTACTGCGTGACGTAGGCTGGTTCCAGCTCACCACGCCCTCCCTTGGTACGAGCTCACCACGCCCTTGGATGAGCTAGCGTAGATTTATCTGTATTTAGTACAGTGGTAGGTATAGTGTTGCTGGGTGCAACTGCATAGCTTTCCAGCAGACTTGGAAATTAGGCGCCAGTGTTTGCATGCACTTGGCCTGGAAGACCGTGAGTGTAAAACCTGCATTTTACGCGGAATTGCTTTTCCAACGCAATAGAGGTGGACATTGGCTTCTCCACACAGCTCGCGCTGAACAGCGACGCAGTGCCAAACGCTGTTCCTCGATCCTGCATGGACTCCACCACCGCAGCGGCGTCTTGATGTGAGTGATCATATATATTTAAATCACAATTTATGGTTAGGCTAAAGTTAATCCTCTGGGGTCGACAAACGCGTCGGCGCATTTTGCTGGATTTTTTCACAGAGCTGCAAAATATGAATATGCCTATACAGAGCGCGCGCTATTGACATCAACTCGATAAAACTCATCAGATGCATATTTACGTCGTCTTGCGACCCTGTGAGCAAACTCTCCATTTTAGACAGTCTGACAGCAGGACTCTCAGGTGCACGCCCTTCTGCTCACGGTTCGTCCCCTCTATCTCCGTTGGGGTCTGCCCACTTTTCTAGCATTTTTCAAATATTGCCAGTGGGTGGAGTCAGGCTCTGACCAGGGGTTTAGTTACCCTTTAATGCACATCTTGACTCGTCTCTTCTGTTTTTAACGTTTGGGTCAATACTGAGTAAAATCGGGTTATATGAGCGTTGAGCGGCTGAAGAGAAAGAAGGAATGCAAATGCAAAGAAGGAAAAATGGGGTAAGAAAGATATGTTCTTTGAAAACAAGCCTTATCATCGCATTTAATTTTGCTTCTCTTTTTAGGGATTTATACAGGAAAACGAGACCAATATTCTGATTCAGAAGAAGGAAAGTCATTTAGGTTTGGAAATGACATTCGAGTGAGCAAATGAAGACAGTCATTGGTTATTATACTTTTTATTTAAAAAATTTCGAAACAGTAAAGAGCAGGTACATAACCTTCTGCCTGTAGACATGATGTGAAATGCCAAAATCAGTGTAAAAAGCAACTTTGGTTTTATTCATTTAATCATACAGCCTAAAAAATACATGTAACCAAATGTAACTTTGAACATCTGTAACTCGGATTACCCAGATCAACAAAACTGGAAATGGCAAGACAGATATATACACTCACCTAAAGGATAATTAGGAACACCATACTAATACTGTGTTTGACCCCCTTTCGCCTTCAGAACTGCCTTAATTTTACATGGCATTGATTCAACAAGGTGCTGAAAGCATTCTTTAGAAATGTTGGCCCATATTGATAGGATAGCATCTTGCAGTTGATGGAGATTTGTGGGATGCACATCCAGGGCACGAAGCTCCCGTTCCACCACATCCCAAAGATGCTCTATTGGGTTGAGATCTGGTGACTGTGGGGGCCATTTTAGTACAGTGAACTCATTGTCGTGTTCAAGAAACCAATTTGAAATGATTTGAGCTTTGTGACATGGTGCATTATCCTGCTGGAAGTAGCCATCAGAGGATGGGTACATGGTGGTCATAAAGGGATGGACATGGTCAGAAACAATGCTCAGGTAGGCCGTGGCATTTAAACGATGCCCAATTGGCACTAAGGGGCCTAAAGTGTGCCAAGAAAACATCTCCCACACCATTACACCACCACCACCAGCCTGCACAGTGGTAACAAGGCATGATGGATCCATGTTCTCATTCTGTTTACGCCAAATTCTGACTCTACCATCTGAATGTCTCAACAGAAATCGAGACTCATCAGACCAGGCAACATTTTTCCAGTCTTCAACTGTCCAATTTTGGTGAGCTCGTGCAAATTGTAGCCTCTTTTTCCTATTTGTAATGGAGATGAGTGGTACCCGGTGGGGTCTTCTGCTGTTGCAGCCCATCCGCCTCAAGGTTGTGCGTGTTGTGACTTCACAAATGCTTTGCTGCATACCTCGGTTGTAACGAGTGGTTATTTCAGTCAAAGTTGCTCTTCTATCAGCTTGAATCAGTCGGCCCATTCTCCTCTGACCTCTAGCATCAACAAGGCATTTTCGCCCACAGGACTGCCGCATACTGGATGTTTTTCCCTTTTCACACCATTCTTTGTAAACCCTAGAAATGGTTGTGCGTGAAAATCCCAGTAACTGAGCAGATTGTGAAATACTCAGACCGGCCCGTCTGCCACCAACAACCATGCCACGCTCAAAATTGCTTAAATCACCTTTCTTTCCCATTCTGACATTCAGTTTGGAGTTCAGGAGATTGTCTTGACCAGGACCACACCCCTAAATGCATTGAAGCAACTGCCATGTGATTGGTTGATTAGATAATTGCATTAATGAGAAATTGAACAGGTGTTCCTAATAATCCTTTAGGTGAGTGTATATATATATTTTACTTACAGTCAGTTTATTTAGAAACACTGTAATTGTAGTTCTGTTCTGTCTTTCGCTTTGCTAAGACTCTTACTCGACAATAATGTAAATGTTCAACTAGACACTAAACCAGTATGACAGGTTTTGTATGGGCAAAATGGTGATCGGTTCTGCACATGTTTTGCTCATCTTAAACATTCTGTCAATTCCATGTTTGATATTCCAAATTTGTGATTAACTCTGGATCGTGTTCACATGAAGGCGTGATGTTTAAAGAGAACAGCCGATCGAGATGGTGAAACATAATTCAGCTTATTTCAGTTCCCTGCTGAAGATCTAGAGATTTTTTTAAAAAATATGAAGGATTTAAATACATTAACTCAGCAAGAAGGAATATGAGAGGACTGTTTGAAAGAAAATATCTTGAATATATAAATGCACTAGTAGATATTTTGTCAAATTCCACAACAAACTTAAAAAAAAAACCTTATGCTTATTAGTTGCCAAAATGTAATACAAAGCAATGTTTTCAGATGTTTAATAGATGTTTTGATCCAGAGCTTTAGCAACAATTATAACTTAGTCACTGTTTGTGACTTGAAGTGATGCAGTCTGCCTTCTACAAATTACTATTAACAGTAATGCTGCATAAAACAAGAACTAAGCTTTCAAGAAGTACTTTGAGAACTCATCATCTGCCCTAAAATAAGAAAGACTGAACCAATGAGCACACCACCACATGAAATAAACAGTGTAAAAACGGTTAAACCAATCATTTTCCCTAGAGTTTCAGGCTTTAAACGCCAGTATGCCATTGTAAGCCCTGATATTACCAATATTATTGTCATCTTCACACCAAGTAGAGCAAACACAGTCACAAACCCCATTGAAAGTGTCGCCCCAATGATACAACACAGAAATGACCCGAGCACAAAGACTGGAGATTCACGACTCTTCTTTTCATTGTGAAATATGAATGCATAAGCCCCGGCTGTGACTCCAGGAGCCGCGTGACACGCGATGAGCACATCTGACCACGACCTGACGCTGATGATTGTCCCAAAGACCAGAGATGAACCCAGAACAAATGATATGGACATAATTGCTATCCACGTACACAATAGAAGAATTACAATTTTTGCTATCAAAACCCCTATGATATTTCTGGAGTTTGGACCACAGCTACTTCTGCTAAAATTAAAATCTTCTATTTCTCTGCTGTCTGTTGTAAATATTGTTGCAATTGATGTTATCAAAGCCAAATTTAGCGGTATTGCAACATCTGGACTCAGAACATGTCTTAGATAGACCACAAACAATTCAAGAGCTGCAAATTTTGCCCCAAAAATCAACATTTTGTCGTTTCCTTCAGTGTAAACAACAAGAGCTGTAAATGAAACAAGGGAAATCCATCCTATGATTCCAGCCGCTCCTCCTAAAGTGTCATATATTACAGACAAGAGCTGATTTTCTTCATGCACATCTTGACTCGTCTCTTCTGTTTTTAAAGTTTGTGTCAATACTGAGTAAAATCCGTCAGCATTGAGCCGAACTAGCTTGTCTATTTCCACTACGAGAGCTGCTGTTTGAGCAGGTTTGGGTTCAGAGTCTCTGATCATGTGAAATCTGCCTCCACATGCGTTGATCATTTCTCCAGCGATCCCTCTGGACGCTCCTGTCAAACGTTCCTGGTGATTTTGGTGCAGAAGAACAATGCAGTACTGAAGAACTTCTGCTCCCAGCAGCTCCTGGACTCGCTTCACAACATCACACTCTTCTGATTCTTGATCTTCCAGATTCAGGAGCATTAAAACGGCGTGAGGTCCAGGAGACGAGAGAAACAGCGCTGTTGTGAAGCTCTGTCTCGCTGTGTCGTCCTCACAGAGGTTTGGTCCAGTGACCAGCATCATTCTACGACCCTCGTCTGTAATTACTGGAGTCTTTACAATCTCTCTGTCCTCCTGTCCACCGTCTTTCCTTCCTGACAGAATATCTGCAGCGCTGAATCTGGAGTCGCCTCGCATTCCCACTATCAGGATCCTCACTTCATCATCATCATCATGAGAATCTGGAAGTGAAAGAAGGAACGCAAATGCAAAGAAGGAAAAATGGGGTAATAAAGATATGTTCTTTCAAACCAAGCCTTATCATAGCATTTAATCTTGCTTTTCTTTTTTGGGATTTATTCAGGAAAACGAGACCAATATTCTGATTCAGAAGAAGGAAAGTCATTAAGGTTTGGGAATGACATTAGAGTGAGCAAATGAAGACAGTTGTGAGTTATTATAGGTATACTATTTATTTAAAAATGTAGAAACATTAAAGAGCAGGTACATAACCTTCTGCCTGTACAGACATGATGTGAAATGCCAGAATCACCGTAAAAAGCAACTTGGGTTTTATCTTGGTTAATTTCATCGTACAACCTAAAAAATACATGTAGCCAAATATAACTTTAAACATCTGTGTCTCGGATTACCCAGATCAACAAAACTGGAAATGGCAAGACAGATAAAAAATAAAAAAGTTTTTACTTACAGTCAGTTTATTTGTAAATCCTGTAATTGTAGTTCTGTCCTGTCTTTTGCTTTGCTAAAACTCTTGTGCTCGACAAAGATTTAAATGTTCGACTAGACACTAAACCAGTATGACAGGTGTTTTTGTATGGGCAAAAGGTGATCGGTTCTGCACATATTTTGCTCATCTAAAACGAGTCTATTGATGGACTGATGACATCACAAGAATTTCACAAACTTAACCCCTTCTCCAGCACCACCCATTTTGTCAAGTGAGGCATAAATGACATTCCCAAAAAAATAAATAAAATCTGTTTATAAATAATTCAGAATAGACACATAACCAACATATATTTAAAAAGCCAACACTTAAGAGTTCACAGTCCAAGACTCAGAATTACTCGGTTATTAATATGGAGAAGCTCAAACATAAAAAACTAAAATAATAACAATATATATTTTAAATAAAAATGTGACGTGGCCTTAATGTAGCAACTTACTGTAGAAACACAATGAAACTGAAGTCACAAGCCTGGCCATGCTCCATTTCAAATCTGAGGATGTTATCTCTAAAACTATGAATTTTATTAAACATTTTCTAAGACCATTGTAACGTCTCCAGGTAGATGAAGAAGGCAAACACGGAGATACAAATAATAACAAAGGTTTAATTCTCACAATAGATTCCAACAGGCAAATACACAAAACAGTGTGCAAGTGCACAAACAATAACCGACAATGAAAAGGAGTGAGAGGGGAACTTAAATACACAGATAATGACAAAGACAACAGGTGACGGTGATGATGATGATGATGAGGGTGATGAGGAGCAGGTGCAGGTGATGATGACAGAGGATTCTGGGAAGTGTAGTGAAGACACAGACGATGAAGAAGGCGGTGAATGTGACATAACTCCCCCCTCCCGCTAGGCACTACCCGTGCCGTAGATGGCAGAACCTGGGAAGGGGGGTGGGCATCCTGGAGTCAGTGACCGGAGGGAGAACAGGGACAGGACAGACAGGAGACTCCAGGATGGTATTGTGGACCGTGGCGGAGCAGGCTGAGGAGGAGACCACGGTGGTGCAGGCCCTTTGGGCGGCCATGGCGGAGAAGGCCCTTTGGGTGGCCAAGGCGGAGAGGACCCTTCGGGTGGCCATGGCGGAGAGGACTTATTGCCCCCTTCCCAAAATTTTCTTGGGGAGGTTAACGGGCTTAGGCTCCGGATAGCAGAAGTCCAGCGGCGAAGGCGTGTCAGGGCTGGACAGGACCAGCGGCGAAGACGGGTCTGGACTGGACAGGACCAGCGGCGAAGATGGGTCTGGACTGGACTGGACCAGCGGTGATGGCGGCTCAGGGCTGGACAGGACCAGCAGCGAAGAGGGCTCTGAGCTGGGCAGGACCAGCAGCGAAGAGGGCTCTGAGCTGGACAGGACCAGCGATGAAGAGGGCTCTGAGCTGGACAGGACCAGCAGCGAAGAGGGCGTTGAGCTGGGCAGAACCAGCAGCGAAGAGGGCGTTGAGCTGGGCAGAACCAGCAGCGAAGAGGGCTCTGAGCTGGACAGGACCAGCGATGAAGAGGGCTCTGAGCTGGGCAGGACCAGCAGCGAAGAGGGCTCTGAGCTGGACAGGACCAGCGATGAAGAGGGCTCTGAGCTGGACAGGACCAGCGACGAAGAGGGCGTTGAGCTGGGCAGAACCAGCGGCGAAGAGGGCTCTGAGCTGGGCAGGACCAGCGGCGAAGACGGCTCAGGGCTGGACGGAAACAGCGGAGAAGGGAGATCCAAGTCAGGCGGAACCAGCGAGAAGAACCTCTCTGCAGGCGTGACGTACTCAGTCTCTAGCTCAGCGGGCATGACGCTGTCTGCATTGACCTCAGCAGATCTTGCTTTGAACGCGGGCTCAGCATGACTGGTGTGACGTGCAGGGTCGCTAGTGCTGGTGACTGACTCTGGATCTGGCTCCTGGAAGGTTCCTGGAAAAGCTGCTGCTGTAGGAACTTTCTGAAATAGCAGATCATCCAAACCATACCAGAAAACCGTTTTAAGGTGTCATCATTCCACGGGACCTTGTGTGTCTGATCGAGGAAGTCTTGGACGTAGTCCTCGATCGGTCGTCCATCCTGAAAAGTGGTAAGGAGTGAGTGAGCTGGGTTTACCGGGGTGAGAAGAATTCCCATGCTGACTCTTTGTTGGGTCGGTTATTCTGTAACGTCTCCAGGTAGATGAAGAATCACTATCAGGATCCTCACTTCATCATCATCATGAGAGGCTGAAGAGAAAGTGAAACCATAATGCAAAGAAAAGCAATATTTGGCAGAGGGGTAAGAAAAATAATCGGAGATGTGCTGTGAAAACACGTCGCACAAGTACATTGACCTTGTTGTCTTAGAAATCCACAATGGAGCTGTTTATGTATGTCCCATTTTATTGAATATGAAATTTGAGATTTTGCACTCCTGAAGGAAATGAAAAATACTGTAACTGTTTAAAAAAAAAATCCGTCTAGAGTCCTAAATCAGATAAATAAGAATATCATGGTAATATTGTGCGGTGAATGTAAACAACAACAGTCTGATTTGGCAAGTTTGATAAAAGCTGAAAGGGGAAATGAAACTATCTGTGTGAATTTGGGCTGGGCAATATAAAGATAAATTGTATATCTCAATATTTCTCATATCTATTGTTGATTTACAATATCTCTGTTTACATATTTGCTCTAAATGACTTAAAGGCTGTATATTTTGATCAGAGGAACAAAATCATGCCATTATTGTGAGTTCAAATCCAAGAGAAACTGATTAAAATAAGTCACATTAGATGAAATTATCTGCCAAATGCATAAATGTCAATGCATTGTGATTGACGTTTATGCAGGAACTGAAGTTTAAATTATAGCAAAATTAATAAAAACTTATGAATTCTTGGTTAAATTGTAGAATAGAGCAGATACTAACCTTCTGAAGATGAGATGTGAAACACAAGAATCAATATGAGGAGCCAGTTTAACTTTCTTTTGGCTAATTTCGTCTTTTTTATCCTGTGTCTCATGAAGCAAGTAATTGAGTTGGTTTCGACTTGACAAAAAAAAAACAACTATATTCTTCAGTTGGTTAAAGGGTTTATGTCGTACTTGTGTCACGTGAGGCTATAGAGGAGCACACGACGGAGATTAATAACAAAAACAGTCTTTATTTAAATCCACACGGAATACTCAGGAGATTGTAGGAGAACAAACACAAGCATGTTAACATAGACGATGGCGGACACTGACCAGGAAGAGCTCAGGGCTTGAATAGCCTAGAACATAATCAAGGTAAAACGGAACAGGAGTGGGAACTAATTAACAGCCTAGTTTAGTGAAACTAACTAGAGAACTAAGGCAGGCAAAACAGGAACCGAACACAGGGAAAATGAAACCAAAACAGACGTTATAACTTTGATTAAAAAAATATTTATTTTTTGTTTCTAACTGTCAGCGGACAGAAGGAGACAACACAAGTAATACAATTCACAGAAAGGTTTATTGACAGGTGGCAGAGATCGAGTAAAATCATCAGGTGAGTGTTCTGAATGAAGATCGGTTGAATGAACTTAGCTGGGGTGCGTTTCCGTACAACGCCATAACTCGCTGCTTCACTAATATAGTAGGCTACGATGCATCGTTGAAGAAATCAACTAGCGAGTCACGACTGTTTCCCGAAACCGTACTGTCGCAAAGTGGTCGTTCAACCGCGTTGGTTTATGACGTCACGCACGTGGTGGAGTAATAACTACTTTTAAATGTTGTATCAGCGATTTCAGTCCCAAAAAAGGCCCAAACATAAATGATCACATACATCTAATCTTTCCTAACGATCCGCTAGCTGCCCGCCCCATAAGCATGCCGTCAAAAAAACGCGTCTCTGTAGGCAGCCTAGGCTCTAAGATCTGCACACAAAAACAATTGGTTTCACCAACCACTCAAAACCAAAATAAATAGTGTTCCAACCAATCACCGACAGGAGAGGGTGTTGTGAGGTTTTGCGCTCGTGCACGGCTGCCTATGACGGCTGCACGTGAAAACCTCACAACACCCTCCCCGTCGGTGATTGGTCGCTGATACAACCTTTAATCAATCTGTTTGAGATCTTTGTTAATTTGTACAAACTGATGTTTTAGCAGATGTTAGCCACCGTTTCCAAAGAAAAACATGAAGAATTTCAACACAATTAGTTAACGATTAAGAGTTATTCCTCATTATAGTGACTTTGACGTAAAAGGAGTTTGTTTGAGACTTTCAGTAGCAAGTAAATGAGATCTAAACAAAGAGTGAATGTTTAGAGAATTTTG
The DNA here is from genome assembly GCF_951802725.1 of Rutilus rutilus. Taxonomy (NCBI): domain Eukaryota; kingdom Metazoa; phylum Chordata; class Actinopteri; order Cypriniformes; family Leuciscidae; genus Rutilus; species Rutilus rutilus. The sequence continues at coordinate 3,890,513 of NC_140233.1, forward strand.
TAATTTGTTTTTATTTATGCATAATTATGTAGCATTATGTAGTTAAGTGTCTAAATATATATTTTTAATTGTGTATTTATTTACACACACATGCACGCACACACACACATAAAAATTCCAACACAGAATACATAATTTGAGATATGGTGTAAATGGCATTGTGATATAAATATTTGGCATGGTACAGAAATAAATGTGTTAGTAGACAAATTAAACAAACTAGTGTGAAAGTGTGTAGTAAGAAAGTTGATTTTCTAAAGGTGCATTGGGCCAAAAGTGCCCATACTTGAAGAAACATGAATTTATGTTTGAAATGTTAACATTGGATCAAAACAAGCTAATGCTGATATTGATTTTGATCTCAAGTCCATCAGATTATTTTGTGATGTAGGCTGGCTTCAAATGGCTGTAAAATGGCTGTAAAAATATATTGAAATGACACACTGCATAAAAATGAAATGAAAGAAGCAATAAATACACAACAGCATGGAAAAATCATGAAAAAAATAACAAACTTTACAGATTCTCTCTTTAAATGGGAATGCGCTATTGTAAATCCTAATATTAGCAGCATTATTGTCATCTTCACTAAAAACAGAGTAAAAACAGCTGCAAACCCCATTGAGAGTATCACTCCAACTGAACAAAACAGGAATAACTTGAGTGCAAACACTAGAGTTGTCCGAGTCTGCATCTGATCTGGGTTAATGGAATAAATTGTGCATAAATGAGCCCCGAATGTGAGTCCGGGAGCCGCGTGACACGCGATGAGCACGTCTGACCACGACCTGACGCTGAAAACTGTTCCTAGGGTCAGTCCTAGACCTGATATGAACACTATACTGGGAAATGCAAAGATCATGATTAAATACATTATGATTTGATGTCCGTGTCGAGAATTCGATAAGTCATAGTATGTCACTGCAATTGTGAAAGATGAGAAGACGATCAAATTAAACGGAACGGCAACATTTGGATTCAGAATGTTTCTTAAAGTGACCGTAAAACTAACAAGTGCAAACAGTATTTCTCTCAAATAAAAATTTTCATGCTGTCCTTTAGAGAAAATAAGTACAGCATTCAGTAAAATGAGTAAAATCCATCGTGCAATTTCGACTGAATTGTCATATTTTAGTGAGAAGAGCTGATTTTCTTCATGCACATCTTGACTCGTCTCTTCTGTTTTTAACGTTTGTGTCAATACTGAGTAAAATCCGCCAGCATTGAGCCAGACTAGCTTGTCTATTTCCGCTACGAGAGCTGCTGTTTGAGCAGGTTTGGGTTCAGAGTCTCTGATCATGTGAAATCTGCCTCCACATGCGTTGATCATTTCTCCAGCGATCCCTCTGGACGCTCCTGTCAAACGCTCCTGGTGATTTTGGTGCAGAAGAACAATGCAGTACTGAAGAACTTCTGCTCCCAGCAGCTCCTGGACTCGTTTCACAACATCACACTCTTCTGATTCTTGATCTTCCAGATTCAGGAGCATTAAAACGGCGTGAGGTCCAGGAGACGAGAGAAACAGCGCTGTTGTGAAGCTCTGTCTCGCTGTGTCGTCCTCACAGAGGTTTGGTCCAGTGACCAGCATCATTCTACGACCCTCGTCTGTAATTACTGGAGTCTTTACAATCTCTCTGTCCTCCTGTCCACCGTCTTTCCTTCCTGACAGAATATCTGCAGCGCTGAATCTGGAGTCGCCTCGCATTCCCACTATCAGGATCCTCACTTCATCATCATCATCATCATGAGAAGCTGAAGAGAAAGTTAAAGATAAAAATATTGGAAAATATTATTTGAATTAAAAGTGAATGATCTACTAACTATATTCAGTGTCTTGACTCGCTCTGATATAATTGCTCATGTAAAACATTTTTGCTTTAAGACTCTAATGCATGGTCATTTATTACATTATGTTTATTTAATTTTTTTTAAAGAATATATTTGCTTACAAATTTCTATTGATTGACTTACATTAAATCCCCAAATGCATGGTGTCCACTACAGTGGTCATATTTATTATTAGTTATTGAAAGTAAACTACAACAAATGTCCAAGACTAATTATAATGTTGTTTTAAGTAAAAAGATAGTAATGCATGCATCAGAACAGTATAGTTCAGCATTTGCTTGACATTGTACATTACCTTCAACATGTATAGATGTAATGTGAAGAGCAAGGATCAGTGTGAAGAGACATTTTGGTTCTGTCGTGTTTAGTTTCATATTTCAAACTGGAGAGTAAAGCCACTGTTACTCTGTGAATTTAAAATGTAATCTTACCATATATCCAAAATTCTGAAGCATATTTACTTACAGTAGCCTATGATCGTTTCATTAACAGCACTGACAGTGAAGATGAATCCTGTTTGTTTGTTTTCACTCTTGATACTGATCGAGTGATTCCCCAGACATATTTACCATTGAGTCGTATGTCCACTTATAATAAGTAATCATATAATGCAACCAAGGTCGAGCTTGGAAGAGATGAGTTTTGAAACAGCATTTTCAGTGAGTTTAGTATACAACACATAACAGAACCGAACGCACGCACGCACGACAAGTTTTACTATACTATACTCAACAACCAATCAGAACTTTGATTTCATCCTCGTGGCGGTTTCCTAACCAATCATATTTCCTGTTTCAGCTAAATGGGCGGGACTTGAACGTGTGTCGCTGTCAATCACGTCTAACTGAACTCTGGACTGTTGAGCGCGCCTCAGAAAAATACTGTACCCTGGTAAAATATTACGGAAATATCCTTGTTTGACGATCAATATTATTGTTTACTGACTGAGAAACACAGCCATCTACAATAGTTTGCCTTTTGTCGTGTATTTTCTGACGCAGTTTGTTATCAGAACTAAGTTAGCAATGACGATTCGCTAATGAATGACTCTTTTGAGTCGGTTCTATTGAATATCAGAATGAACTCTTTCGGATGCTGATGCGGTCTGAATCATTCTGATTGCTCACTCACGAGCTGAATCGTTTGTAACGGGTTCATACTCGGAACATTAACGGGGGATAGAGCTGGTAAGTCCTGCTCATCCGTAAAACCCCAACTGGACCTCTAGGTTGAAAAATCGTCAATGCAAGTAAATGTGAGAAAATAATTATTTTCTGGTCCCGTTTGAATTGTGCCATGAATGTGACATACAGGGCCGGAGTGGGGCCACTTTTCAGCCCGGGAGTTTCAGGCCCAAGACCGGCCCACTTTTTCCATGGTGGAATTCCAAATAAGCACTTTTTCCAAACTGGATAAATGAAGCAACAGTTCAGCTCTTACTATTGTGTAGTTTGTATTAAAGGGATACTCCACTTTAAAATTAAAATTCTGCCATCAAAAAATATAGGCTACTATGAAGTCAATGAGACTAGAAACTGTCTGGTTACTGATATTCTTCTAAATATCTTCCTTCCTGTTCAGCAGAGGAAAGAAATTCATACAGGTTTCAAACAACATGAGGGTGAGTATTTGATGACAGAATTTTAATTTTAAAGTGGAGTATCCCTTTAATACCATATGGTTCAACAAATAATGTAAAGGTTAAATAATAATTCACTTAGACTTTAGAATCAATTGCGACTTTATTTCACACAATTCTGACTTTATATCTTGCCATTCTGACTTTATAACATGCAATTGCGACTTTAATTCACGCAATTCTGACTTTATAACACGCAATTGCGACTTTATTTCACGCAATTCTGATTTGTATCTCGCAATTCTGAGAAATAAAGTCATGTAAAGAGATGTAAACTCACAATGTGAGATAAAAAGTCACAATTATCTTTTAAAATGTTTTATTTTGTGGCGGAAACAAGCTTCCATACCTCCTGGCCTCTTCCTCCCATCCATCCTCCCTGACGCGTACCGTTACGGTAGGGCCGGCCCAGCCCAGCCCAGCTATCGGTAGGCGCCGGCGGTGCTGCGGTAGCCTACTCCTGAGAAAACGTTTTGGAAAAGACGGGCTGGATGGGCTTGGGCTAGATGGACCCAACCAACTCTAGGAAGGGAGGGGAGAACTCCCTCACATGGTACAACCCATTCAGAGGCTGCGCGCTGCGGTGTCAGAATGTGGAACGTGTGCAGCCTAGTCTCAGCCTCAGACGTCACGCCCACGGAACGTTGGCTAAACGTCTGATGCATATGGCACACTTTTCTGGAAACACTTCAGGAGTTTCGAAGTCGCGACCTGATTGGTTGAATTCTACAGGATGTCCGCGAGACGTTCGCAGACGGTCCGTCTGGAAACAAATGCCGTGACGCCAAAACCCCTCCTGGAAGAAGAAAGCTGTTGTGTTTACAACTGAGACAAATGAGCGCTTACCAGGATCAACTAAACGCTGGATTTTCAAAAGTATGTGAAGTTTGCGGCTCCATTGTTGCAGTAAACTTGCACAACGTTCTTGAATGAATAATTTATTAAATGCACGCCGGTCTGTTATTGTAGGGACATCGACATTATATTGGCACGCCCCTAAACATGACGCGGAACAAAACGAACTGTGATTGGTTGTGTTTTATGTCAGTCAAACGTCCTCTTGGCCAAGAAAAGCTGCGATAGAGTCCAGACCTTCTGCCGTCAGTCTGAAGGTCTGGCTACGCGAGACTATGTGCAGCCTAATGTAACTAATGTGACAAATGTGAAAAATTCCTCGACCGGCCCAAAAGTGAAGCGGCCCACCGGGAATTCTCCCGATTCTCCCGATTACCCACCCCGGGCCTGGTGACATATGTTGTCTGTGAAATTTTTATATAATTTTTCATGTTACGAGTTTGACAGTATATTGTATGATTCTTTGGCTAGCAGTTGTGGAAAAGACATAACGAGAAAGACTACATGTCGCCTATTTGACGTCACCCCATAACACATTTTCCCTCCACTTGTCAAATCACGGTGCTAACGCTGCGATAATCTGTGGAGACAGATCGAGATGCCTGTGTGTTTTTTTTACCCAAATGTCACCATTCAAACCAAATGGGCTGTTCTTTCTTCAGATTCCCGTCTGATGTAAAAACTAGGAGCGAAGAGTTGTACGTTAGTCCACAAAGTGCTCTCACACAAAGTCTAACCGTATCAAACTTCCACTACCCGCTAAATTGTAGCATTCTTTACACAAAAAATTATAATAAAAATTCACAGACAACATATGTTCACATTCATGGCAAAATTCAAACGGGACCAGAAAATAATTATTTTCTCACATTCACTTGCACTGACGATTTTTCAACCTAGAGGTCCAGTGGGGTTAGCGGAAGGGGCGGGACTTACCAGCTGAATCTACAAAATAGCTACAAATGTAACCATACGTGATACGAGGCCACTTCTTCACGTCATCCTCCCACCCATCTACCGCGGATGGTAAAGGTACTGTTATATCACCTGTGCTGGAAATTTTACATTTAGATGTGTTCTTTTTACTTTTAGATGTGTTTTTACTTTTAGAGGTGTTCTTTTTTACTTTTAGATGTGTTTTACTTTTAGAAGTGTACAACTTGTATTAACATCTTTCATTTTATTTGTACTCATAAGCATTTGAAGAAATATATTCATATAAGCTGAAGCACGTTATTAAAATATATTTAATCAAGTGTTTTAGAAGGCATAAGTTAAGACAAGCTTGCAGGGACAAAATGTTCTAAGTAACGAAGAGACTATATGCACTTAAGTGACCCTTTGTACTTCGAGTGTCCTTTTGAGCTTCCAAGTGTGAAGTATGTGCGTAGCTTTTGAGCTCCTAAGTGTAAAAATATGTGCGTAGTTTAAGATCAAAAGTAGAGATAAGCAAAATGTGTGAAGAACTGCAGCTAAAAACAGGAACTTGTATCTAGCCACGATATTGTTTTCTGTCTAAGAATTAACATACGGGAGACAAAGATTTTTGAAGAAGACATATATTACCTTATAAGGAATTGATCCTTTGACACAGATGAAGCCTAATGCAGGATGTGATTTTAGGGGTATATAAGTTGGGGAAGGGGACTAGCCCTTTGCCTTCTCATACCAGATGCGTTCTGTATGTGAATGTCAATTAGCTTGCAAGAAATAAACCTTTTGATACTTTGACTTTTCAAAGGTCTCGACTTGTCTTCTTCCTCCTCTTGAATAGAATTATTTCCACAACAAATGGCGACGAGGATGGGATCGCAAAACTGATGACCTCCGTGGATGAAAAGCAATTGACTGATCATCCCAAAAGACAAGAAGTCTATGGCTCCATACCCCGAAGCTAAACTGCAAGGGAGGGGAGAATTGTAGACACCACGGCAGGCCTAGGTGGACGCGATCCCGAATAAAGAACCAAGCTGCAAAAAGCACGGTAAATAAGAGAATTATTTACGTGGTAAATAAGAAAATTATTTGCGTATTGAATATTTTTCCTAAAAGGGTCAGGATTTTTGGAATAAGCCTGAAAGTAAGTTTCCAAGAGGATTTTGAGAATAAGTTTAAATTCTTAAAATGCCAGTGTTAATTCTTTTTCCAGAAAGGCCAGAATTTTGAGAATAAGACGGAAAGTTTTTCTCAAAAGTCTAGACAAGTTTGCGTTTTTGGGAATAAGCCTGATAGTAAGTGTCCCAAATATTTAATAAAGCACTTGTCTGGGAAAAAGACCTAGCATCGACGGATGTGGGCATTTTTGAAAGTCCTAGATTGACGGATTTAGGCAGAGCGTGGTGGCGACGCTAGGCGGAAGGATTAACACAGTAAATAGACGTGGTGACCACGTGAGAGGGAAGATTTTAAATACGCAAATATAAATACTATAAAGTAGAATCAATGGGAAGTAAAAGTTCTAAAGGAGAGGAGGAACGGGTTGATTTCTCTAAAAGCTCGTACAAAGCCATGGATAGAATAATGGGAACTTGGTACCATGCTTATGTGCCGTTTTTAATAAAACAATATGGATTTAACGGGGGTTTAAGTGTGTCACAGTTGACTCAAACCAAAGTGAATTGGGTGACTCATATTGTTAAGAAAAAAGACAAAGAGAATTACAAGAAATGTGGTGAAATCATAGTAAAATGGTTAGAAGAGGCAACACGCAGACAACAAAAACAAGTCTGTCGAGCCATCGCACCATTATACTCTGATACAGAAAGACAGGATGCTTCAAAGAAAGCACTACAGAATCTTAAAAATGACTGTTGTGATATTGCTGACTCTTCTTCTCCCTTTTTCGGTCAATACGTGAAAATGACGGTGGAGGACGGGGCGTATCCGGCTCATCGCCCACCTGCTCTCAATCCTACTCGGGACGGAGCTGCTGCAGGAGGAGTGCAAGCCAGTGAGCCAGCTGAACCGCCGCCCACATATGTTGCAACAGAGGAAAAGAGAGGTGACACATCGTCAACGTGCTCTGGGGCTCCATATCAAGCAGGAAGGCGGCCGAGATGCAACAAAGACCTAGAAGAATTGCTAACTGCAAACATGAAAGACTTAACTTTGCACTCACGAAGACATACAAAAAGAAAACTTAACCAAAATTCGACCAGGTTGATGGGCAGACGGTATCAAGCGCCGCGACCGAACCTGCGAAATCAACGCAAGAGCCAGCAGACTGATGATTCAGAAACAGAGATAAAAAGTGAAAGTGATGATGACGATGGAGATTTTCAGGCACCGATGCTCGAAGTAGCCGGACCAGATGGAGCAGTTCTGGTAATGCGTCCATGGACCCAAGGGGAACTGAAGCAAGCTTCTGAACACCTGCCAAACATCGAAGCAGGTGGGGCAAAATTAGGTGCTGATTTAGTTGTTTTCTGCAAAGAATTCAGACCGACTCTTGGTGAGCTGTGGAGACTAATGGTTTTGAAATATGGACCAGTGCACATGGCTAAACTGTCAGACTACTGGCCAGAAGATTCCCGTCCGATACACGTCGAATACGACCATCAGATGAACAATGACTACGCAAAGAAAGTTGATGATATAGTCAAAGCTTTAAAAAAAGTATTTCCACGTACGATGGACATCCACCAAGTTCGTCAATGTACTCAAGGAAAAGATGAAACTACTGAAGCATATTTCTTACGACTGAAAGAGTGCTTTGACCGTCATGGTGGTATAGAAAAAAGACAACCGCCAGCGGACCCGACTACGGGGGCTGTGGGATCTGATCCTTATGACGACTATTTAAGAACTTTGTTCATGGATGGACTGGACAGAGAAATTTCGAAAGAAATTGAAAAAAGCTGTGTTGGATGGCAATTGGCTTCTACAACAGAAATCAGACGTCATGCGAGACATCACGAGGGAATCATCAAGAAGCAAAAGACAGTCAAAACCACCAAACAAGAAAAAGATCTTTCTCTGGCTCTGATAGCGCTGCACATGAACGAAAACAACAACCCCAAACCAAACCACTACCAACAAAACCAAAGAGGTGGTGGAGGAAGAGGCAGAGGACGTGGCCGTGGCCGTGGTAGACATTTTCCGCAAAATCAACAACGCCCAGATCGAGACACTTGTTTCATCTGCGGACAAAAAGGACATTGGCGAGACACTTGTCCACAAGCAGCCTACAGACCAGAACAAGCAGATTGAGAGGAGGGGGGTGCGAGCAACGGGTCTCCTGTCTCTTCATCAGATGAGTATCATTTTCCTTTCGTTTTTGACTCTGCTCTCTGCAATGAAGAAGTGCTTGCTAATGTTTTCTATAAGGCTCATAATTCTTTACCTATGATAGAAGTAAATGTTCTTGACAAGACATTACTGTTCTTGCTTGACACAGGAGCAAGTAACTCATTAATTAAAGAAACAGAATTGACAAAACCCATTCCACTTTCTGGAAAAACAACCAGTTCCAGAAGTGCAACGGGTCATGTGGTCACAGAACCATTCTCAACGCCGTTTGAGTGTTCAATTGATGAGAAAAAATTTGAGCATTGTTTTTTGATTACTCAGACGTGTCCAGTTAATCTTATGGGTAGAGATTTGCTCTGTGAACTGGGTGTTTCTGTTCACTGTACTACTCAAGGGCTTTTTGCTGGCATGAGGATGTTGCATGTAGATACAGGGGAAACCCCTTTGTTTGTCTACGAATGGCAAGTTTCTAACACGTGTTTAACCACAAAGGCTCATGACAGAGTGTTGCCATCGTCTAAATTTATAAATGACACAGATTTGCACTGTACTTCACATGTCAGCACTGAACCTGATGATGAATATGCACAGCGTTGGTTTAATGTTGATGTGGAAAATGTAAAGACAGATTATCTGTATTGGACAAACCACTGGTGTGTTTTGAGTGTGAAACTGACTGACAAACAGGCAATGTTTTATGACGTGGAAAATGCACAGCCTCATATATCACTGGCCAAACCAGTGAAGGCTGAATGGCGTGACGCAGGTCCCTTCATGGCCAAATGCCATGAACTGACCGACTGGGTCATAATAGATCAAAAAAGACTGATCTGCCAAAGTGAAAGTACCGGATGGTTTAAACAACCATGTCATAAAACATTGAGAGGTTTGAGAGCAGTCACAGTGAGGGAAGGGGAAACAACACTTGATAGTCTGACTTTATCGCACCTCCCAGTCATCCCAGAGGGGTTGGAGGGAGTTCCGAGTTGTCTATGGGCTAAAGATAAATATGATGTGGGTCTGATTGCAGGCTGTGAACCGGTTCAAATTAAACCCAAATCTGACTATAGACCAAAAAAGATGCAATATCCATTGAAAAAGGAAGCGATTGAGGGCATTACTCCAGTGTTTAATTCTTTGTTGGAAAAAGGGGTCATTGTTGAATGTCCGGACTCGCCTGTCCGTACACCTATTTTTCCAGTAAAGAAAATACGTGATTCAAACCAGGCCACTCAATATAGATTCGTTCAGGATCTCAAAGCTGTTAATGACGCAGTACAAGCCAGAACTCCGAACGTTCAAAATCCTTATACGATCTTATCTCAGATTCCGGCTGACACCAAATGTTACACGCTGGTTGACATTGCGAATGCATTCTTTAGTGTTCCAGTACATCCTGACTCACAATTTTGGTTCGCATTTAATTTCAATGGTAAAGCGTACACCTTCACACGTTTAACGCAGGGTTTCTGTGAAAGTCCGACAATTTTCAGCGAAGCTTTAAAACGTAGTTTGGAAGATTTGGTACTTCCACCTGGCGTGGCTCTGTTGCAGTATGTTGATGACTTGTTACTTTGCTGTCCAAATGAACAGATCTGTAAGCAGGCTACCATCACATTGTTAACCTACTTAGCAGAGCGGGGACACAAGGTCAACCCGAGTAAAATAGCTGTAAATCAAACCAAAGTTACCTTTTTAGGTCACGTGTTGACAGCAAATGGGAAGTCATTATCTGACAAAAGAGTCACAGCGATACAAAACATTCCTAAACCGATCACAAAGAAACAAATGATGTCATTTTTAGGAATGACCTCGTATTGTAGAACATTCATTCCTAGCTACAGCGAAAAGGAAGGACCTTTGTCAGCGTTAATTTATGGTCAGGAAATGGCAGCCTCTGACAAACTGACATGGACCACAGAGGCAGAGAGTGCCTTTTGTGAAATGAAACAGGCATTGCTGAGTTCGCCTACGCTTGGTATTCCGAACCCAGATAAAATTTTTACGCAGACAGTAGCTGAAAAAGATGGTTACATGTCCTCTGTTTTGTTACAAGAACACGGAGGAAAGTTGAGGGCCGTGGCGTTTTTCTCATCGAGATTAGACGCAGTAGCAAGAGGTTTCCCTGCTTGTCTAAGAGCTGTGGCTGCAGCAGAGCGAGCTGTGATAGCCTCTAGAGATTTTGTAGGTTTTAGCGACCTAACACTATTAGTACCACATGCGGTGTCACTAATTTTGTTAGAACAGAAGACTTCTCATTTATCTGCAGCCCGGTGGCTGAGATATAATTTTGTGCTGTTGGAAATGCCTAACGTTACTGTTAAACGTTGTAATGTTTTAAATCCAGCAAATCTGCTCCCAACGGAACAGGATGGTGAACCACACTGTTGTGTTTCAGCTTTGGAACAGATATGTAGGCCTAGTCCAAGACCAGACTTGAAAGACGAGGCCTTACCCAACAGTGACATGATCCTTTTTGTGGATGGGTCTTCCAGTAGGGATGACCTTGGCAAAAACAGGGCTGGATACGCAGTAGTTTCATTAACTGAGGTTCTTGAACAAAAATCACTGCCGTCACATTTTTCTGCACAAGCTGCTGAACTGGTTGCTCTGACTGAAGCATGCAAATTGGCTAGTGGCCAACGTGTTACAATTTACACTGACTCCAGGTATGCTTTTGGCGTTGTGCACGATTTTGGCTCATTATGGAGACATCGAAAGTTTCTGAAAGCAGATGGTAAACCAATATTGAATCACCTGCTTGTGAGTGAATTGTTGGATGCTTTGTTGTTGCCAGACGAGGTGGCCGTTTGCAAGTGTCAGGCCCATACTTCGGGTAGCGATGACGTTTCCAGAGGAAACAGATCTGCAGATTTAGCTGCAAAGGCTGGGGCTCTGCTTCCTGTTCAGATAACCACAGCAGCACGGCTGAATGAGGAACTAGGTGACATAGAGGCCATGCAACAGCACGCCTCTGAAACTGACAAGCGAAAATGGAGAGAGGCAGAATGTGTTTATGAGAATGGACAATGGTGTGGCCCCAATAATAAACCGTGTTTACCTTCTCATTTCTTTCCAGCATATGCTAAACTAACACATGGTTTGGACCATACTTCCAAGACGGGAATGTTTTCTATTATGCAAAATAACTGGTTTACTAAAGGTTTTTCCACAGTGGCAGCAGATTTTTGCAGCAGATGTCTGATCTGCGGAACTAACAATGTCGGCAGGGGTCAGGCAATGAGACAGGCGGGGCATCCCAGGCCGCCAAGACCATTCTCACATGTAATGCTTGATTATATTGACTTGACACAATCAGATAAAAAGAAATACTGCATAGTTGCCGTAGATCTTTTCTCAGGTTGGATTGAGGCTCTACCAACAGCAAAAGCAGATGCACAAGGAGTGGCGAAATTACTCCTGCAAGAAATTGTCCCACGATGGGGAATTCCTGAGAAATTATCAAGTGACAATGGCTCACATTTTGTAAACAGTGCAATTTCAGCAGTTGAAGCTTTCTTGGGTACTCCCTGGAAGCATTTTTGTTCCTATCATCCGGAATCAGCCGGAGCGGTAGAAAGACAGAACCAAGTTCTGAAAAACAAACTGGTAAAAATTTGTGATGAGACAGGGCTTTCATGGCCAAAGGCCCTGCCCATTGCTTTGACTTATATGAGAATGAGAAAAAGGGGGCGAGCACAACTCTCACCATTTGAGATTCTGTTTGCTCGTCCACCTCACATGGGCTGGGAACCTCAAAAACCTAGACCACTGCCTGACACCACTCTATGTGAACATGACATGTTGCAATATTGTGTTGAACTGGATAAGGTGTTCTGTGATATCTCAAAACAGGTCCAGGCAGCAGCTCCAGAGCCAGCTGAGACAGCCCTGCACAGCATCAGGCCAGGAGATTTCGTGCTGATAAAGGATCTGAGGCGGAAACACTGGAGAGCAAAGAGGTGGCAGGGGCCATTTCAGGTTTTGCTGACAACTCACACTGCAGTGAAAGTCGCGGAGAGGGCTCCGTGGATCCATGGGACGCACTGTCGAAAAGTGCCAGCTCCTGCGGTAGCTGCAACGGAAGAAGAATCCCATACACAGCTAACGAGCACCTAATAGGGATCAGGCTAACCAGAGGTGTATGCCATCCTGTAGGTTACCAATTTGAAAATCATCATCATTGGAGAGAAGACGAATCAATAGTACGGGACGATTCAGCGATTTTAGGGGTAATAAGAACTGTGACAAGAACTTTGTGGTGCTTTGACGGCGTGGGACTTGCAGTGAACTGTTTAATAATATCTACCAGACCGGCCCTGAGACCAACAATACATAGAGACACTGGACTTATATCCTTTTCACAGGAACATTTTCTCGCCTGGCGAGGTTGCACTGTGTGGCAATATGTTACCAAATCTTATCCTCTTAATTAGTCTGGCCATAGGCCTAGCACAGGACGGTGGCATAAAGGTGGAAATGACAAAGGGAAAAGGGAGTAAAATAATTATAATATGTGATCCGATTTCAGCAGCAGGACCTGGGTATAATCCAGACCGTTTGAACAAATGGGGAAAAGCCATGTATTTTTGTAAAGATCCATGCGGATGGCAAGATGTGTACGGAGGTAATCAGGAGGCTATTAGGGAGGGCCTATTGACCAAGGTGGGGTATGCTTCACCTAGTGATCATAACAATAGGATGGTGTCAGATCTTATGAAATTTGAAGAAATCACCGAAAATGTTAAAATTAAACTGAAGGTCACTCTGTCCACAGGCGATGATGGTGTAACTCAGTGGGGAGGTAGATTTTTCTGTGGTTGGTGGACCTCAGGTACCGACACTTATGTTCCGATAGAAATTACAATGATAGATCCGCCACCGAAAACCCATAGTCTGTCTGAACTAATAACTCATATTAGTATACCTGAAGAAGAGGATGCTGAATTAGAAAGACAATTCAATCTGCATCATGAAGACACCACTATTACGCATAGCAGGATACAATGTGAGGGCAACAGGGCATGTATGTTAAGTTTACTTCAACGACAAGCTTTGGCTATTAACCAATCATGTTGGTGGTGTCTGCGAATGGACAGGACTTGGAGGGTCCATCCATTACGATCAGCTAATTTAGGAGAATTAGTAGGATTAATTCCGTGTGCTATGTGGAAATTACTGAATGAAGCAAATTCTGGGAGAAGCAAATTAGTTGCTCCAAAGGGGGTAGTGTGTCAGAGCCCATCAAAACACAGTACTAGAAACTTTGATAATGTATGGGCAGTAAAGCCACAATTAGGTGAAGTGTGTCTATGTAGGTTAGAGATCCAACAAGGGGCAACGATGACTGGTACATCCCACTGTAAAACTACGATAATCATGGGTAATAACAAATGTGTAACATCGGAGGGTATATTTATTACGTGTCCCGGTGACGACGAAGATCTCAGAGAAACGACGGCTGGAACAGTGTGGGTCTGCGGTCAAACCGCTTTCCACTCCCTTCCTAAGAGATGGATGGGGTGCTGTTATCCAGGACTTTTAGATACAGGAACAGAAGTTTATTTCAATAAAGAAAATGAAGACGATAAGCAAACTTATTCGAGACCAAAAAGAAGCTTAGCTGATGAGAAAATCCCTCGGATGTTTCAAGGTACCAAACTTTGGGATCCTTGGACGAGTAGAATATCGATGACAGGATGGTCTTTCCTTATCGGGGGAGGCACTGCAGCTAGCTTACTAAAAATAAATGGCTTGGCTTGGCAAGTATTACGCTTAGCAAACGAGACTGAAGATGCGTTAGGACAACTAAATACTGAACTTAGCGGGATAAGAAGAGCCGTCATTCAACACAGACTCGTTTTGGACGTCATCACGTCAGAACGCGGAGGCGTGTGCAAAATGCTAGGGACGTCTTGTTGTTTTAATTTGCCTGACGTCTATCAAAATGTGACAGACATAATAGCGCACATGAAAATGGCTGTAGCCACCCCAGGAGACATGTCATCTTCGATAGGTGACTGGTTTTCTGGCCTAGAGGGGTGGATGAGATGGGTGATAAGTACAGTTTTGCCAATAGCATGTTTGATTTTGATTTTGCTTTTGATGATCCCATGTGTTATGAATTGTATTTCTGCAATCACTGCTAGGGTAGTGAATACTACGATGGTTAGAATGACTGAAGGGGAATATGTAACAATGATACAAAGGGCACCAGAGAATGAGGTTGGAGTTACAGTGCCTGAAGGTGAGGCACGCGAGAACGAGAGCGAACATGAGTTTGACTAAGAAATGAAGTAACCATGGGAAAAATTTACTTGTTGTAAATTACTATGATTATGGAGGAGTAAATGTCAAATGTTGTGTATGTTCTTTGAATGAACAGATGGGGGATTTGTGCTGGAAATTTTACATTTAGATGTGTTCTTTTTACTTTTAGATGTGTTTTTACTTTTAGAGGTGTTCTTTTTTACTTTCAGATGTGTTTTACTTTTAGAAGTGTACAACTTGTATTAACATCTTTCATTTTATTTGTACTCATAAGCATTTGAAGAAATATATTCATATAAGCTGAAGCACGTTATTAAAATATATTTAATCAAGTGTTTTAGAAGGCATAAGTTAAGACAAGCTTGCAGGGACAAAATGTTCTAAGTAACGAAGAGACTATATGCACTTAAGTGACCCTTTGTACTTCGAGTGTCCTTTTGAGCTTCCAAGTGTGAAGTATGTGCGTAGCTTTTGAGCTCCTAAGTGTAAAAATATGTGCGTAGTTTAAGATCAAAAGTAGAGATAAGCAAAATGTGTGAAGAACTGCAGCTAAAAACAGAAACTTGTATCTAGCCACGATATTGTTTTCTGTCTAAGAATTAACTTACGGGAGACAAAGATTTTTGAAGAAGACATATATTACCTTATAAGGAATTGATCCTTTGACACAGATGAAGCCTAATGCAGGATGTGATTTTAGGGGTATATAAGTTGGGGAAGGGGACTAGCCCTTTGCCTTCTCATACCAGATGCGTTCTGTATGTGAATGTCAATTAGCTTGCAAGAAATAAACCTTTTGATACTTTGACTTTTCAAAGGTCTCGACTTGTCTTCTTCCTCCTCTTGAATAGAATTATTTCCACAACACACCCCTTTTAATTTCGTTGAGGTTGTGTTCACACATCATTAAGTTTGGATCGCTAAATCTTGAATGACGGTCAACTAATGAATGAATGAGTGTCAACTCCCGCTTGTTTACTTCGAACCGGAAGTCGCGCCCACTTTTGATGCAATGCCTCATGGGACGTAGGAAACTTGTGGATAGGGTAGACTGAGTATAGTCAGAGCCCGTCTACGGAGAGCCTGCCCACTCCCTATTAAGTCCTATTGTACCGAATTTTGGTTGTAGTTCCACCAGAGTTCCACTGGGGGCGATCGCCCATGAGTGCAGAATGAATGGGAGTCTATGGCGCTAGACGGCTAAATTTGTCTCTTTCACCCGATTGCCGTTGAGAAATCTCAGATTCGATAGTAGGTTTTGCAAGTTCAACATGGGTTTTAGGTCGAAAGTTGAATGAACGAGTACTTATGTCCTTTCGATTTCTTACAGGTTGAGTTGTATATAACACGCTAGCATTCTGCTAATGAACGCTGATTGGTCAGTGAAGGACTGATTACGACCAGAGATACCGCTTGATGGCATCGTGGCATCCGAAGCAGGACCAGAAACAAACAAAACAAAAACTCTTCTAGCACGTGTGCTTACCTGTGTCAGCTGTGTTGTGTGTTTACCTGTGTCAGCTGTGTTGTGTGTTTACCTGTGTCAGCTGTGTTGTGTGTTTACCTGTGTCAGCTGTGTTGTGTGCTTACCTGTGTCAGCTGTGTTGTGTGTTTACCTGTGTCAGCTGTGTTGTGTGTTTACCTGTGTCAGCTGTGTTGTGTGTTTACCTGTGTCAGCTGTGTTGACGATGCCTCGAGAGAAAAGAAAGTGCAGAGCGCGAAAGCACCAGAGTGACTGAAGGATTGCTGTAAAGCAGTATCTCTGGTCGTACGATGTGTATGACGTCATTGACTTTTTAAAAGACTTTTTAAAGCAAATAAGTGAGTCGCCTGGAAGTCAGCTGGAAGTGGAAGAAGGAACGCAAATGCAAAGAAGGAAAAATGGGGTAAGAAATTATGCTTTTTGAAAACAAGCCTTATTGCATTTAATTTTGCTTCTCTTTTTAGGGATTTATACAGGAAAACGAGACCAATATTCTGATGCAGAAAAAGAAAAGTAATTTAGGTTTGGGAATGACATTAGAGTAAGCAAATGAAGACAGTCGTGGGTTTTTATAGATATACTATTTATTGAAAAAAAATTAAACAGTAAAGAGCAGTTACATTACCTTCTGCCTGTACAGACATGATGTGAAATGCCAGAATCACCGTAAAAAGCAACTTGGGTTTTATTCATTTAATGGTACAGCGGCAGCCTAAAGAATTCATGTAACCAAATGTAACTTTGAACATCTGTAACTCGGATTACCCAGATCAACAAAACTGGAAATGGCAAGACAGATATATATTATTTTTTTTACTTACAGTGAGTTTTAGAAACACTGTAATTGTAGTTCTGTTCTGTCTTTCGCTTTGCTTAGACTCTTACTCGACAATAATGTAAATGTTCAACCAGATACTAAACCAGTATGACAGGTTTTGTATGGGCAAAATGGTGATCGGTTCTGCACATGTTTTGCTCATCTCAAACATTCTGTCAATTCCATGTTTGATAGTCCAAATTTGTGACTAACTCTGGATCGTGTTCACATGAAGGTGTGATGTTTAAAGAGAACAGCCAATCGAGATGGTGAAACATAATTCATCTTATTTCAGTTCCTTGCTGAAGATCTAGAGATATCTAGAAAAAATATGAAGGATTTAAATACATTAACTCAGCAAGAAGGAATATGAGAGGACTGTTTGAAAGAAAATATCTGAATATATAAATGCACTATAGTAGATAGTTTGTATAAGTCCACAACAAACTTAAAAAAACATGTAATCCTAGTGATTTCAAAGGCTTAATATATTATAAAGCTTATTTAAATAAAAATATCTCATGCTTGTTTGTTGCCAAAATTTAGACTATATATATATATATATAAGCATATATTAATACACAGCAATGTTTTCAGATGTTTAATAGATGTTTTGATCCAGAGCTTTTGCAACAATTATAACTTAGTCACTGTTTGTGACTTGAACTGATGCAGTCTGCCTTCTACAAATTACTATTACCAGTAATGCTGCATAAAACAAGTAAGAACTGACTAAGCTTTCAAGAAGTACTTTGAGAAAACTCATCATCAGCCCTAAAATAGAAAGACTGAACCAATGAGCACACAACCACATGAAAAAAACAGTGTTACTGTTATACCAAAAACAGTTAAACCGATCACTTTCTCCAGAGTTTCAGGCTTTAAATGCCAATATGCCATTGTAAATCCTAATGTTAGCAGCATTATTGACATCTTCACACCAAGTAGAGCAAACACAGTCATAAACCCCATTGAAAGTGTCGCCCCAATGATACAACACAGAAATGACCCGAGTACAAAGTCTGGAGATTCAATACTCTTCTTTTCATTGTGAAATATGAATGCATAAGCCCCGGCTGTGACTCCAGGAGCCGCGTGACACGCGATGAGCACATCTGACCACGACCTGACGCTGATGATTGTCCCAAAGACCAGAGATGAGCCCAGAACAATTGGTATGGACATAATTGCTATGCACATAAACAATATATCAATTAAACCAATTACTATTGCATACGCTAAGATATTTATGATGTTTTGAGTGCTGCTGCTAAACTTTTGCTGAAATCCTTCACTTTCCTGTCTCTTGTAAATGTCTCTTGTAAATATTGTTGCAATTGATGTTATCAAGGCCAAATTTAGCGGTATAGCAACATCTGGACTCAGAACATGTCTTAGATAGACCATAAACAATTCAAGCGCTGCAAATTTTGCCCCAAAATTCAAGATTTTGTAATTTCCTTCAGTGTAAACAACAAGAGCTGTAAATGAAACAAGGGAAATCCATCCTATGATTCCAGCCGCTCCTCCTAAATTGTCATATTTTAGTGAGAAGAGCTGATTTTCTTCATGCACATCTTGACTCGTCTCTTCTGTTTTTAACGTTTGTGTCATTACTGAGTAAAATCCGTCAGCATTGAGCCAGACTAGCTTGTCTATTTCCGCTACGAGAGCTGCTGTTTGAGCAGGTTTGGATTCAGAGTCTCTGATCATGTGAAATCTGCCTCCACATGCGTTGATCATTTCTCCAGCGATCCCTCTGGACGCTCCTGTCAAACGCTCCTGGTGATTTTGGTGCAGAAGAACAATGCAGTACTGAAGAACTTCTGCTCCCAGCAGCTCCTGGACTCGTTTCACAACATCACACTCTTCTGATTCTTGATCTTCCAGATTCAGGAGCATTAAAACGGCGTGAGGTCCAGGAGATGAGAGCAACAGCGCTGTTGTGAAGCTCTGTCTCGCTGTGTCGTCCTCACAGAGGTTTGGTCCAGTGACCAGCATCATTCTACGACCCTCGTCTGTAATTACTGGAGTCTTTACAATCTCTCTGTCCTCCTGTCCACCGTCTTTCCTTCCTGACAGAATATCTGCAGCGCTGAATCTGGAGTCGCCTCGCATTCCCACTATCAGGATCCTCACTTCATCATCATCATGAGAATCTGGAAGTGAAAGAAGGAACGCAAATGCAAAAGAAGGAAAAATGGGGTAATAAAGATATGCTCTTTGAAAACAAGCCTTATCGCATTTAATTTTGCTTCTCTTTTTAGGGATTTATACAGGAAAACGAGACCAATATTCTGATGCAGAAGAAGGAAAGTCATAAAGGTTTGGGAATGAAATCAGAGTGAGCAAATGAAGACAGTCGTGAGTTATTATAGATATACTATTTATTTAAAAATGTAGAAACATTAAAGAGCAGGTTCATTACCTTCTGCCTGTACAGACATGATGTGAAATGCCAAAATCACCGTAAAAAGCAACTTGGGTTTTATCTTGGTTAATTTCATCGTACAACCTAAAGAATACATGTAGCCAAATATAACTTTAAACATCTGTGACTCAGATTACCAGATCAACAAAACTGGAAATGGCAAGACAGATAGAATTTTTTTTTTTTTACTTACAGTCAGTTTATTTGTAAATCCTGTAATTGTAGTTCTGTCCTGTCTTTTGCTTTGCTAAAACTCTTGTGCTTGACAAAGATTTAAATGTTCGACTAGACACTAAACCAGTATGACAGGTGTTTTTGTATGGGCAAAAGGTGATCGGTTCTGCACATATTTTGCTCATCTAAAACGAGTCTATTGATTGGCTGATGACATTACAAGAATGTCATCAGTCCATTTCACAAACTTAACCCCTTCTCCAGCACCACCCATTTTGTCAAGTGGGGCATAAATGACATTCCCAAAATAAAAAAAAATCTGTTTATAAATAATTCAGAATAGACACATAACCAACATATATTTAAAAAGCCAACACTTGAGAGTTCACAGTCCATTGCTCAGTTATTAATATGGAGAAGCTCAAACATAAAAAACTACAATAATAACAATATATATTTTAAATAAAAATGTGACGTGGCCGTAATGTAGCAACTTATAAACACAATGAAACTGAAGTCACAATCGTGGCCATGCTCCATTTCAAATCTGAGGATGTTATCTCTAAAACTATGAATTTTATGAAACATTTTCTAAGACCATGTGAGTTTTTAGAGAAGGCTGATAAGATGCTAATCAAATATTTAATTGCCCAGTAAACCCACTTGCACCCTATTATCTAAGGTCTGGTGAGGTGAACTGCCCCATTCATGTTTCTAGAGTTCTCACTCGACAAACCTTTCACATCTCTGACCTAATCTTCATTATTCTTTTGTTTGTATTCAGCCATTATTAGCATTTATTCTTGCATTACATGGTTTTCCCATCAACACCATTTTGATTCTACTATAAAAAAAATTCTTACATATAACTTATTTCTAGAAAAAAAAAAGCATAATTCTTGGGAGCTTATGTGAATTCTTTGAACAAATTAGTTTATGGAATAGAAAAGCTCATGGCGCGAATGTGGCATTAGAGCTACAATTTACATCAAGCTACATAACCCAATTCAAAAGATTAAAGTCCTCCTGTGGTGAAAATCCAGCTTTTAATGTTGTTTATGTGTCTATGTTTTTAATGTGCTTTAAGACAAACCATGTGCAAATTCATAAGTCGACAGCATTGCTGAGTATTTTCTCCTTAAAACTGCAGTGAACCAAAGACAGTCTCAAAAACACGCTTTGAAATCGCTGGTGTTTCTGACATCACAAACTACCTTGTAACCAATCAGATCATGAGAGGGGCGGAGCTTTAGCATATCATTACTATTCTCCGAAGAAGGAGAGTCTCAAGAGTAGCCAGGTTTTCCCTGTTGATATGAAAAATGGGGTACTTTTAACAATATAGCAAATTAATTATTTATATGATGTATATTATGATGTTATAATGAACTAAATGCCTTTCTCCACTGATGTTCCATGATGTTCAAAGATTTTCTAAGGATAGCTACTGATTGTTAGAAGGCAGACCGGTTTGGTTTATTCTGGGTTAATTTCATTTGACAATCTGAAGAGAAAGCCACAGTTAGAATTTTTATGGTTGACTAAGATAAACATATTTACGGTATGTAAGATCATAAACTTTGTAGATAATTCTCATTAGGCATTTTATTGCTTTCAGATTTGTTTTACACAGCGGATAAGTTAGTGTGCAGTCATTGTTATGAGCAGGAGATGTAAAAATAAATAAAAATAAAGATCTTGAACTGATTCTGCAGTAGATGATCGAACAATGTTGAATCTCTCCAGTAATTGGATCATTTATTCTTATATTTCTAAAGACCAAGAAACATCTAATTACTTATGAAGTAAGTATTTACATTATGTATCTATGCTACTTATTATAAATTGATACTCCAAATGTTCCTGCGTTTGGGAGGAACTCTAACACTGTCTTGATATTGTCGTGTATATCGGCTTTAAAAAGACGCTGTATTCTTTGTATACTGTGTTTCATGATATCAACAGTGCTTTTGATGTAATTCTCTCCAAATCAGCCGATTAGCTAAAGATCCCCACGTTCGTTCTTTTCCACCCTTGGAGACTAGGACTGACTTATAATATAAAAATGTATAGACTAATGATCGCCTCGCATTCCCACTATCAGGATCCTCACTTCATCATCATGAAAAGCTGAAGAGAAAGAAGTAACACAAATGCAAAGAAGGAAAATGGGGTAATAAAGATATGCTCTTTCAAACCAAGCCTTATCATCGCATTGCATTTAATTTAGCTTTTCTTTTTTAGGGTTTATACATCATCATCATCATGAGAAGCTGAAGAGAAAGTGAAACCATAATGCAAAGAAAAACAATAGGGGTAAGAAAGATAATCGGAGATGTGCTGTGAAAACAAGTCGCACAAGTACATTGACCTTGTTGTCTTAGAAATCCACAACAGAGCTGTTCCGTTTCGTGGTCACTCCGAGTTACGTCGGATGACGACGATTGGGGTTTCGCTTAGAAAGCCTGTCATCTTCGAGTATATAAAACGAGCCAATGGCAATGAAATGCCATGGGTCTGCGGAATTTGCATAGCGTATCTCCGCCCGCCGCAGGGGGTATATAAGGAAGTACGCTGGCAACATGCAGATATGTTTTCGCTTCGGAGCCAAGACTTTTCTTCACTCCTATTAGCCATTCTGTATCATCTTCACTCTACGAGACGAGCGGCTCTTCAGTGTGTTTGTGTGATGGCGTGTTCCAGCGAGATCGCATTGCCTGCTGCTGATCTGTGCAGTGATCTGCCGACAGTGAGTGTGTTTCTCCCTGGGCGCTTCAGCACTCTGCTGAGCTTTCCTCTCTCTAAAAGAGCTGCACGCGGCACGTCTTTTTCAAGACGGTTCGCCCGTGTATTACTGGATGTGGGCGCGTGACTCATCTGTTTAACGGTCGCGAGCGCTGTTTTGCGTGTTGGGCTTAATCACGCTCGGCAGCGCTCGTGGATGAGTCATGTTTTCATTGCGGGAACATGACCATCGCGATGTTTATAGATCGAGACTCAATGATCTCTGTGTGAGAGTCCCCTCTGCCACACCCCAATCTATCTCTTCCAAAGAGGGATACTTTGGCTGGTGGCCAGGGTGATCTGAGGGTTATGGTGTGGCATAATCCCGACGAGCTTTCCTCGGGCCACGCCCCCCTCCACATCGCAAACCGTGGGGTTTCCGTGTGTGCCTGGTTCCTCTCGGGGACCCAGTGTTTTCATTCGGGACTCCAGCAGATGGTGTCATGTCACTCACAGCATCATAAGGCGGGCTTGATTCCTCTGGAAATGAGGATTCGACTACGTTGCCTCCCTCGGGAGTGTCAGCGTTAGTCGAGTCAGATCCAGAGCTGATGGCCATGCTTTCCCGGGCAGCTGAAAGCATCGGTTGGAGTGGCGTCCTCCCCCCGAGCGCTGTAGGCTTCCCGGATGTGCATCAGGACGCCTCCGGCCCGCGGGAGTCCACGTGACTTTCGCGGCCTGCGGGCGTCCTCCGCCTTCGCTGCCCTTGATCGTGAGACGATCTTGGTCTGTATGTTCTCTGTCACTATTGTGACACAGGCATGCAGTCCTGTGTGTCGCCTTCGCCTTCGAGGCAGTGCTGACTCTGGAGTTCTGTCAGAACCGGCCGCAGTGGAACGCTGGTCCTTCCCTGGCCAACACTGACAGAATGCGGAAACTCGACCACGCACCCTTGCTGGGACGCTATGCCTCCCATGCCCGGCCTGGTCGTTCCGCCGCGCACACTACTGACCTCGCTCTCGGGCGACATCGGTACCTGCGTGATCCTGGGTCAGGTGGTGTCCACTAGAGTGGTCCAGACATGGGCTTAGCCAGGTTGATGTGATGGGATCTGGGAATTAATTTTCTCAGCTCCCCCATGTCCCAGGCTGGGCTCTTCGGCGGGATGGCTTCGGCCACCAGAAGCAGACTCAGGTCCGTCTGCACTGATGGTCATCCATCCGTGTGGTCTCCTTAGTTTGCTTCCCGCCAAGGCCACCTCCATGCGGCTCCTCCCCTCAGGCCTTCACCGGCCCTGAGCAGGAGGATGTCACAGGAGGGCGGCGCTGCCAGTCTCCGCCCCTTGGACTGCCACACCAGTCTAAGCAGCACTCTTGAGACGGGCAGCTTGGTCGGCGGGGTGGTTGAGGACTGCGCCCAACAGTTTTCGATCTCTCCAGAAACGGACTGAGGCTTCTGCACTGACGGTCTTCCGTCCGTGCGGCCTCCTTAGTCTGTTTCCCGCCGACGCCACCTCCATGCGGCTCCTCCCCTTGAGCCTTCACCGGCCCGAGCATGAGGAGGTCGCTGGAGGCTGGCACCGCCTGTCTCTGCCCCTTAGCCGACTAACACCTGGTTAAGCAGCACTCCTGAGATGGGCGGCTTAGAGTTAGGGCTCAGTTCTTTCTGGAGCTGGTAGCAGGACCACTCCTTCCCCCGGTGGAGGGCTGGGGGAGAATCTCATTCAAAAAGAACTGATGCTCTTTCTCTGAGCCCCAAGAGGCTGTGGATGACAGCACGCGCCGCCTACGGGCCACGCTCCTCTCATCCCCCTCTGTCGCCAGACCCCTGCCAGAGCACGCCCCCGTGGGATGCGCGCCCTCCCCTGGCCTCCTCTGGCAGGACGCGGTTAATGACCGTGCCCCCGCACAGGGCCGCTATGCCACCCTCGCCGGTGCCGGTCATTCCGCCTCGCTGCCCCACCGACGGTACGTCTGTGGTTCGTATGACCCCGCTGGTGCACTTTCTGGAGGCCTGGCTAGAGCTTCCCAGACTGTCCCACTGGGTTGCGAGAACCATCAGATTCGGCTACGCGATTCAGTTCGCGATATCTCCTCCCCGCTTCAGGGGAGTCCGCTTCACTATGGTCGGTGGCAATGCCCCTGTCATGAGAGCGGAGGTCGCCACCCTACTGGCGAAGGGTGCGATCGAGATTGTACCTCCAGCCGAGATGAAGTCCGACTTCTGCAGCCCTTACTTCATTGTACCCAAGAAGTCCGGTGGGTTACGGCCAATCCTCGACCTGCGCGTCTTGAACCGCTCCCTTCACAGGCTGCCGTTCAAGATGCTAACGGCCAAACACATCCTCCAGTGTGTGCGGCCGCAGGATTGGTTTGCAGCGATCGACCTGAAGGACGCCTACTTCCATGTCTCCATTTTACCTCGACACAGACCGTTCTTCGATTTGCTTTCGAGGGGCGGGCATACCAGTACGCGGTTCTCCCTTTCGGGCTAGCCCTGTCTCCTCGCGTCTTTACGAAGGTCGTCGAGGCAGCCC
This sequence comes from Rutilus rutilus, assembly GCF_951802725.1. Classification (NCBI taxonomy): domain Eukaryota; kingdom Metazoa; phylum Chordata; class Actinopteri; order Cypriniformes; family Leuciscidae; genus Rutilus; species Rutilus rutilus. Next base: position 3,915,538 of record NC_140233.1, read on the forward strand.
TTGTTCCCCTCCGGGAACACGGGGTTCGCATCCTGAAACTATCTCGACGACTGGCTGATCCTAGCTCACTCTCGAGACCAGGTTTGCGAACACAGGGACCTAGTGCTCCGGCACCTAGCTCGTCTGGTCTTTCGGGTCAACTGGGAGAAGAGCAAACTCTGCCCCGCGCAGAGGATCTCTTTTCTCGGTATGGAGATTGACTCAGTCGCCATGTGCGCGCATCTTACGAGCGAGCGCGCGCAGTCACTGCTGACTTGTCTTCGTCAGTTCGAGGGCAAGAGTGTGGTTCCACTGAAACTTTTTCAGAGGCTCCTGGGGCATATGGCATCCGCAGCCGCAGTAACGCCGCTGGGATTGCTTCATATGAGACCGCTTCAGCTTTGGCTTCGCAATCGAGTCCCGAGGTGGGCATGGCTACACGGCACGCTCAGAGTCCCAGTGACTCCAGCCTGCCGTCAGACCTTCACCCCGTGGACGAACCTCAGTTTTCTACGGGCCGGAGTGCCCCTAGAACGAGTTTCCCGGCATCTTGTTGTATCAACAGATACCTCCACCACGGGCTGGGGCGCCATGTGCAATGGACATGCTGCCGTGGGCTCCTGGACAGGACCCCAGCGCCTTTGGCATGTCAATTGCCTCGAGTTGCTGGCTGTACGTCTCGCCCTGCACCGCTTTCATGCGCTGCTCAAGGGTCAGCACGTTCTAGTCCGTTCAGACAATACCGCGACAGTAGCGTACATCAACCACCAGGGTGGTCTACGCTCCCGCCGTATGTCGCAACTCGCTCGCCACCTCCTCATATGGAGTCAGAAGCATCTGAGGTCGCTTCGAGCCATTTATATCCCGGGACACCTGAACCAGGCGGCCGACGAGCTGTCTCGAGTTCGGCCTCTCGCTGGAGAATGGCGACTCCATCCCCAGTCGGTCCAGCTGATTTGGGATCAGTTCGGCGACACACACGTAGACCTGTTTGCCTCCCACGACTCGTCCCATTGCGACCTGTATTATTCCCTGACCGAGGGCACGCTCGGCACGGATGCACTGGCGCACAGCTGGCCGCGGGGCCTACGCAAGTATGCGTTTCCCCCAGTGAGCCTTCTTGCGCAGACCTTGCGCAAGATCAGGGAGGACGAGGAGCAGGTCATTTTGGTTGCCCCATATTGGCACAACCGGACCTGGTTCTCCGAACTAGTACTCCTCGCGACAGCACCTCCCTGGCCAATTCCTCTGAGGAAGGACCTCCTTTCTCAGGGACGGGGCACCCTTTGGCACCCTCGTCCCGATCTTTGGAACCTCCACGTGTGGCTCCTGGACGGGACGAGGCAGGTTTGAGTACCCTACCACCTGCGGTGGTGGCTACCATTACTTCCGCTAGAGCATCGTCCACGAGACATGCCTATGCGTTGAAGTGGAACCTCTTCGTCAACTGGTGTTCTTCTAAACATCAAGAACCCACGAAATGCCCGATCAGTGTCGTGCTTTCCTTCCTGCAAGAAGGGTTGGAGCGAAGGCTGTCTCCCTCCACCCTGAAAGTGTATGTTGCCGCCATTGCCGCACATCACGACGCAGTTGATGGTAAGTCTCTGGGAAAGCACGACCTGATCATCAGGTTCCTGAGGGGAGCGAGGAGACTGAATCCTCCTCGTCCTCCCCTCGTACCCTCTTGGGACCTCTCAGTGGTTCTAACTGCCCTGCAGAGTGCTCCATTTGAGCCTTTGCAATCAGTAGAGCTTAAGTTCCTGTCTATGAAGACAGCGCTCCTGGTTGCATTGGCCTCCATCAAGAGGGTAGGGGACCTGCAGGCATTTTCGGTTGACGAAGCGTGCCTGGAATTCGGGCCGGCTAACTCTCACGTGATCCTGAGACCCCGGCCTGGATATGTGCCCAAGGTTCCTACCACACCCTTTCGAGACCAGGTAGTGAACCTGCAAGCGCTGCCCTTGGAGGAGGCAGACCCAGCCTTGGCACTGCTCTGTCCAGTACGCGCCCTTCGTGCTTACGTAGACAGAACGCAGTGTTTCAGGACCTCAGACCAGCTCTTTGTCTGTTATGGTGGGAAGCTGAAGGGAAAGGCTCTCTCAAAGCAAAGGTTATCTCACTGGATAGTGGATACCATTGCTTTGGCATACCAGCAGCAAGGTCGTCAATGCCCCCTTGGTGTGAAAGCCCACTCCACTCGTAGTGTGGCTTCCTCTTGGGCTCTAGCGCATGGCGCCTCGCTAACAGACATTGTAGAGCTGCAGGCTGGGCGACACCCAACACATTCGCGAGATTCTATAATCTCCGAGTAGAGCCAGTTTCTTCCCATGTACTCGCTTCAACCAGCTGGTACTAGATTCTGCTCAGGTGTCTTCGCTTGCTCGCCATTCCTCTCCACGGACGGGATACGTGCGATTATCTTCTCAGGTGAGTCTGATAAGCTCTGAGTTTCCTCCAGCACTGGTTACGTCAACGCCTGAGTTATGCCAATCTGCCATAACGCAGCTTTTGCGCTTGACTAGGTGCCTCCATGTGCATGGTCCCCCCTCTGGGCGACCCCCACATGTGTATTCCACTGTAAGTCTCTTTTGAGCGTGTGTCTTTCCCTTGGCAAGCCACCTTGCCACCCCTGGGGTTTAAATATTCCACCTGCGGCTGGACACCTCAGCGATACTCCATATGCATCCCTCTGGATCATATGTGTCTCTCAAGTCCCCCCCTTAATGGTTGGGCGTAATTGCATATTTCTCCTGAGATATGCTTCCCAGTGTACCTTGGTATTCCTGTGTTAGGTAGGACTCCTTCGTTCGTGCTAGTCTCACAACAGGGAGCTCAGACTTACGCAGGGCACTGGAAGACAGCCGAGGTGGCGTGATTAGACTGGAACCCCAATCGTCGTCATCCGACGTAACTCGGAGTGACCACGAAAGGGAACGTCTCGGTTACGGATGTAACCCTCGTTCCCTGAGTAGGGAACGGAGAGGTTACGTCTTCCTGCCACTTCCGCTGTACCGCTGGGAACGCCTGAGTTCAGTCTCGGCTCCTCAGCGAAGACATATCTGCATGTTGCCAGCGTACTTCCTTATATACCCCCTGCGGCGGGCGGAGATACGCTATGCAAATTCCACAGACCCATGGCATTTCATTGCCATTGGCTCGTTTTATATACTCAAAGATGACAAGTTTTCTAAGCGAAACCCCAATCGTCGTCATCCGACGTAACGTCTCCGTTCCCTACTCAGGGAACGAGGGTTACATCCGTAACCGAGACGTTATTGCATGTCCCATTTTATTGAATATGAAATTTGAGATTTTGCACTCCTGAAGGAAATGAAAAAATTACTGCAATTGTTTAAAAAAAATCAGTCTAGAGTCCTAAATCAGATAAATAAGAATATGATGGTAATATTGTGCGGTGAATGTAAACAATGACAACAATCTGATCTGGCAAGTTTGTTAAAAGCTGAAAGGGGAAATGAAACTATCTGTGTGAATTTGGGCTGGGCAATATAAAGATAAATTGTATATCTCAATATTTCTCATATCTATTGTTGATTTACAATATCTCTGTTTACATATTTGCTCTAAATGACTTAAAGGCTGTATATTTTGATCAGAGGAACAAAATCATGTCATTATTGTGAGTTCAAATCCAAGAGAAACTGATCAAAATAAGTCACATTAGATGAAAGTATCTGCCAAATGCATAAATGTCAATGCATTGTGTGATTGATGTTTATGCAGGAACTGAAGTTTAAATTATAGTAAAATTAAATTGTAGAAGAGAGCCGATATTAACCTTCTGAAGATGAGATGTGAAACACAAGAATCAATAAGAGGAACCAGTTTAATTTTCTTTTGGCTCATGAAGCAAGTAAGTGAGTTGGTTTTGACTTGACAAAAAAAAAAAAAAAAAAGTGAAAGAAGGAATGCAAATGCAAAGAAGGAAAAATGGGGTAATAAAGATATGTTCTTTGAAACCAAGCCTTATCATTGCATTTAATTTTGCTTCTCTTTTTAGGGATTTATACAGGAAACCGAGACCAATATTCTGATGCAGAAGAAGGAAAGTCATAAAGGTTTGGGAATGAAATCAGAGTGAGCAAATGAAGACAGTCGTGGGTTATTATAGATATACTATTTATTTAAAAATGTAGAAACATTAAAGAGCAGGTACATTACCTTCTGCCTGTGCAGACATGATGTGAAATGCCAAAATCAATGTAAAAAGCAACTTTGGGTTTTGTTCATTTAATCATACAGCCTAAAGAATACATGTAACCAAATGTAACTTTGAACATCTGTAACTCGGATTACCCAGATCAACGAAACTGTAAATGGCAAGACAGATATATATACAGTATATATATATTTTTACTTACAGTCAGTTTATTTAGAAACACTGTAATTGTAGTTCTGTTCTGTCTTTTGCTTTGCTAAGACTCTTGTACTCGACAATAATGTAAATGTTTGACTAGACACTAAACCAGTATGACAGGTTTTATGGACAAAATAGTGATCGGTTCTGCACAAATTTTGCTCATCTCAAACATTCTGTCAATTGATATTCCAAATTTGTGACTAACTGTGGATCGTGTTCACATGAAGGTGTGATGTTTAAAGAGAACAGCCAATCGAGATGGTGAAACATAATTCAGCTTATTTCAGTTCCTTGCTGAAGATCTAGAGAAATTTTGAAAATATATGAAGGATTTAAATACATTAACTCATCAAGAAGGAATATGAGAGGACTGTTTGAAAGAAAATATCTGAATATATAAATGCACTATAGTAGATAGTTTGTCTAATTCCGCAACAAACTTAAAAAACTTGAAATCCTAGTGATTTCAAAGGCTTAATATTCAAATATTATATCAAATATTTTAAAGCTTATTTATATAAAAGGAAATCTTAAGCTTATTAGTTGCTAAAATGTAAACTAGATATTTTATTAAAAACACATAATACAAAAGCAATGTTGCATAATGCTGCATAAAACAAGTAAGAACTGACTTAGCTTTCAAGAAGTACTTTGAGAAAACTCATCATCAGCCCTAAAATAGAAAGACTGAACCAATGAGCACACAACCACATGAAAAAAACAGTGTAAGAACAGTTAAACCAATCATTTTCTCTAGAGTTTCAGTCTTTAAACACCAGTATGCCATTGTAAGTCCTGATATTAGCAGCATTATTGTCATCTTCACACCAAGTAGAGCAAACACAGTCACAAACCCCATTGAAAGTGTCGCCCCAATGATACAACACAGAAATGACCTGAGCACAAAGACTGGAGATTCACGACGAATCTTTTCATAGTGAAATATGAATGCATAAGCCCCGGCTGTGACTCCAGGAGCCGCGTGACACGCGATGAGCACATCTGACCACGACCTGACGCTGATGATTGTCCCAAAGACCAGAGATGAACCCAGAACAATTGGTAGAGACATAATTGCTATCCACATAACCAATAGAATAATGAAAATATTTGCTATCAAAACCCCTATGATATTTCTGGAGTTTGGACCACTGCTACTTCTGCTAAAATTTAAATCTTCTATTTCTCTGCTGTCTATTCTAAATATAGTTGCAATTGATGTTATCAAGGCCAAATTTAGCGGTATAGCAACATCTGGACTCAGAACATGTCTTAGATAGACCATAAACAATTCAAGCGCTGCAAATTTTGCCCCCAAAATCAACATTTTGTAATTTCCTTCAGTGTAAACAACAAGAGCTGTAAATGAAACAAGGGAAATCCATCCTATGATTCCAGCCGCTCCTCCTAAAGTGTCATATATTACAGACAAGAGCTGATTTTCTTCATGCACATCTTGACTCGTCTCTTCTGTTTTTAACGTTTGTGTCAATACTGAGTAAAATCGGTGAGCGTTGAGCCGAACTAGCTTGTCTATTTCCGCTACGAGAGCTGCTGTTTGAGCAGGTTTGGGTTCAGAGTCTCTGATCATGTGAAATCTGCCTCCACATGCATTGATCATTTCTCCAGCGATCCCTCTGGACGCTCCTGTCAAACGTTCCTGGTGATTTTGGTGCAGAAGAACAATGCAGTACTGAAGAACTTCTGCTCCCAGCAGCTCCTGGACTCGTTTCACAACATCACACTCTTCTGATTCTTGATCTTCCAGATTCAGGAGCATTAAAACGGCGTGAGGTCCAGGAGATGAGAGCAACAGCGCTGTTGTGAAGCTCTGTCTCGCTGTGTCGTCCTCACAGAGGTTTGGTCCAGTGACCAGCATCATTCTACGACCCTCGTCTGTAATTACTGGAGTCTTTACAATCTCTCTGTCCTCCTGTCCACCGTCTTTCCTTCCTGACAGAATATCTGCAGCGCTGAATCTGGAGTCGCCTCGCATTCCCACTATCAGGATCCTCACTTCATCATCATCATCATCATCATCTTTATCATCATGAGAAGCTGAAGAGAAAGTGAAACCATAATGCAAAGAAGGAAAAATGGGGTAATAAAGATATGCTCTTTCAAAACAAGCCTTATCATCGCATTTAATTTTGCTTCTCTTTTTAGGGATTTATACAGGAAAACGAGACCAATATTCTGATGCAGAAGAAGGAAAGTCATTTAGGTTTGGGAATGACTTTAGAGAGAGCAAATGAAGACTGGGTTATTATAGATATACTATTTATTTAAAAATGTAGAAACAGTAAAGAGCATGTAGATTACCTTCTGCCTGTACAGACATGATGTGAAATGCCAGAATCACCATAAAAAGCAACTTGGGTTTTATCTTGGTTAATTTCATTGCACAACCTACAGAATACATGTAGCCAAATGTAACTTTAAACATCTGTGACTCGGATTACCCAGATCAACAAAACTGGAAATGGCAAGACAGATAAAAAAAAAAAAAGTTTTTACTTACAGTCAGTTTATTTAGAAACCCTGTAATTATAGTTCTGCTCTGCCTTTCGCTTTGCTAAGACTCTTGTACTCGACAATAATGCAAATGTTCGACTAGACACTAAACCAGTATGACTGGTTTTGTATAGACACAAGGCTGATCTGTTCTGCACATATTTTGCTAATCTAAAACGAGTCTATTGATGGACTGATCACAAGAATGTCATCAGTCCATTTCACAAACTTCTCCAATTCTCCAGCACCACCCATGTTGTCAAGTGGGGCATAAATGACATACCCAAAATAAAAAAGGTTTCTGTTTATAAATAATAGAAATATAGACACAAAAGCTTCCCACGTTCGTTCTTTTCCACCCTTGGACTAGGAGACTAGGACTGACTTATAATATAAAAATGTATAGACTAGTGATTGGTTGAAATCATTTGGAAAGTGAAATCTCCATGAGTGGTTGGTTTTAAAGGAATAGGCTAGTTAACCCAAAATGTAAATTTGTCCTTATTTATTCACCCTCATGTTGTTCCAAACATGCACGACTTACTTTCTTAAGTGTTTTTTTTTTTGACATGAACAGTTACGAGAAGCCATTTTATTTAAAACAAAGTCATATACTCTCAGTTTGTAAACACAGTCTCTCTGTCCTCCTGTCCACCGTCTTTCCTTCCTGACAGAATATCCGCAGCGCTGAATCTGGAGTCGCCTCGCATTCCCACTATCAGGATCCTCACTTCATCATCATCATCATCATCATCATCATCATCATGAGAAGCTGAAGAGAAAGTGAAACCATAATGCAAAGAAAATCAATAGGGGTGTTACGCTGACAGCTGAATTAGATGCAGAAGCAGGATCCAATTGCAGCAGGTTTTATTAAACAAACTCAAAAGATAATAAACTCAGACAGAGATACAGGAACAGCCAACATACAACATTAAGAACTCACGAAGACTGAAACAAGACACAGGGCTTAAATACACAGACAGACAAGCTAAACAAGATAACAAGGGGGCATGGCTAATGAAAAACACCTGGGAAGACTAATCAACATAACGGGGAACTGCTAAACATAGAATGAGACAGGGGAACACAGACATGAATCGTGACATAGCCCCCCCTCTATGGGCGGCTCCCGACGCCCATCAAAACAAAACAATAGTTCAGGAGGGTGGTGGAGCGGAGGCGGACCCGGGGGTGGGATGGAGGGCCAGGCCCGTGGAGTGGAAGAGGACCTGGAGACTGCGGCAAGACTGCGACAAGACCCTTCAGGTGGCCAGGGCGGAGACGACAGTCCATCTGGCGGCCAGGGCGGAGACGACCCTTCAGGTGGCCATGGCGATGCAGGCTGAGGAGGTGGCCATGGTGAAGCAGGCTGAGGAGGTGGCCATGCTTAACCTGTTAAGCTGCAACCCCACTTTTGAAAAATCCCCAGAAATGACATACCCAAACTGAAACAGATACAGTTCATGAACCCTTTGCATTAAAAGCACAAGTATGATCTCATTTGAAAGCTGACACCTGGCAGTTTATTGTAAATGTAGAATTAATTATTGTCATAATGACAAAAATTGTTATAAATAGCTTCAAAGTTTTGTAAAATTATTAGAAATTAATTTTTATGAAACATCCTCATGAAAATAAAATTGAAGTTGGCACTGGAGCAATCTAGAAATGCACTACAGCTAAAGCCATATGTCTAAACATTCTATGTTTAAAATCTGAAGATAATAAGTCCAAAACTCTGTATTTGGTTAAATGTTTTTCAAGACCATGTCAAATGACTTTATTTTGATTTGACGCTAAAATGCTACTGATGTTTATTGTCATCTTCTAACCATCTATCCAGTATATTGTCTCTATTGTTTTGTGGTGCAGACGATCCCCATTCAGTCTCAGTCTCCCCCTGCACACATTCACACCTCTCCAGCCTGGTTATGGCTCTAAATATGCATTTCTTTTGTCTGCATTATAGCTACTAACGACTGGCTATTCACAGGCTATTCATAGGGTTTCAGTCCCTAATTTCTTTTCTCAAAGTTCACCTCACATTTTAAACTGTATCAAATGCATTTCTTGAATAAAGACACATTTCAGGTAGCATTCAAAAAATAATAAAAGTATAACTTCTAGGTAGCAGGTGCACCTAGGGCTAGCTAGCATGTTAGCTTAGCACACCATCAATACACGACAATTTATGAGATTAAAACCATGTTTGTGCTCTAAACTTACTTTTTAACGCACGTTGAGTATTTTAAATAATCTTCTGTGATCTAATTTGGCTTCAGATAAAAAAATCAGACAGAAAATATACTATTGGATAGTGTTCTGCACAATGATAGTCTATATAGATTAGCATTACATTATAAATATAATCTATTATTATGAAAATACCTGGCATGGCTTGAAAAACACAGGTAACTCAAATATCAGTGCAATCATGTTTATTGTCTTCAAAACATCTGTATCTGCATGTTACAGCGCGATCTCTTGTTAGCTTTGTGTGTATCAGTGACGTCCTGGAATGTCACATGATCATGGCTCTTCTTCATGTTCCATATATGGACTATTATTGTGCATGTAGCGCCCTCAGGCTATTGGTATGAATTAAAAAACACAGTATCGGAATACCAAATGCTCATAAAGATTACATCGACGCATTTGGGTATAAATTCAATAAATATTATTCCTGTCTATAGAAATATGATGTAAATCTATGAGAATCTATCAATATTTCTCCAAATCTGCACAGTTTTGAGCTAAAGCCCTGAGGGACGTTGTTTTGTGTATCGCTGTCATGACGACAGCACGGAGTTTTTTATGAATGAAAGCGGCTGACGCGCATAATTCATATTAAAGGTATCGACTCATTTTTTCATTTCATAACTCCTGACACAAATTAAGACATAACTGTCACTATGAGTTTCTCAGAATACAATAGTGGTCAAATACTGAAACTTGAGTATTATATCTTTTTAATTATGTATAGTTTGTCAAGGTATAACATTAAATCTGATAGTAATTTTTAATTAAATAAATAAATAACGCTTCAGTGCGCGGGCGCACTGGCAACGGTTAACAGGTTAAGCAGGCTGAGGTGGTGACCACGGCGGAGAGGACCCTTCGGGTGGCCAAGGCGGAGAAGACACTTCGGGTGGCCAAGGCGGAGAAGACCCTTCGGGTGGCCACGGCGGTGAGGGCCCTTCGGGTGGCCACGGCGGAGAGGAACCTTCGGGTGGCCACGGCGGAGAGGAACCTTCGGGTGGCCACGGCGGAGAGGACCTGTCGGGTGGCCACGGTGGAGAGGACCCTTCGGGTGGCCAAGGCGGGTCAGGGCTGGACGAGGCCAGCGACGAGGGCAGGTCAGGACTGGACAGGACCAGCGGCGAAGAGGGCTCTGAGCTGGACAGGACCATCACAGACTCTGGCTCGGCGTCGGCGGCCATCTTGTCCGGAGACACTGGCTCGGCGACGGCCATCTTGTCCGGAGACACTGGCTCGGCGGCGGCCATCTTGTCCAGAGACACTGGCTCGGCAGGCGTGACGTGAAGCTCTGGCTCGGCAGGCGTGACGTGAAGCTCTGGCTCGGCAGGCGTGACGTGAAGCTCTGGCTCGGCAGGCGTGACGTGAAGCTCTGGCTCGGCAGGCGTGACGTGAAGCTCTGGCTCGGCAGGCGTGACGTGAAGCTCTGGCTCGGCAGGCGTGACGTGAAGCTCTGGCTCGGCAGGCGTGACGTGAAGCTCTGGCTCGGCAGGCGTGACGTGAAGCTCTGGCTCGGCAGGCGTGACGTGAAGCTCTGGCTCGGCAGGCGTGACGTGAAGCTGTGGCTCGGCAGGACTGACGTGAAGCTCTGGCTCGGCAGGCGTGACGTGAAGCTCTGGCTCGGCAGGACTGACGTGAAGCTCTGGCTCGGCAGGACTGACGTGAAGTGCAGGCTCGACTGGGCAAATGACTGGTTCGGTGGTTTTGGTGGAACGTAGAGCAGACCTGCGAGCTCCCCGGACGGATATCCAAGCGGGGTCAAACACTTTAAACAGCAGATCAGCACTGTTTGAAATAAGTTTTCGTGCTCTGGGCCATGTGATCTCAGCCACTGGTCCGAAACGGATACGGTGCTCAGCAGGGAGTGGTAATGTGGGTTTGCCTGGGCTGACAGTGTGAGGAGGTTTGGCTGGGCTGGGTGAATGTAGAGCATACTTGGGAGTAAAACTCTCCCAGCAGATGGCAACTGCTTCTCTCCAGTCCAGCCCCGAGAGATCGGGGAGTGGTCGAGGATCGACGCATCCGGCTCCGATTATATAACCTGTTTTTAAAGTTTCATCACTCAGATGACAGTTTGTAGCTAGCTCACAAAATTTCTCAGTAAACTCAAACAGATCGTGGCTTTCCTTCACTATCGCCGTGAGCCGATCCCAAAACATCTTGAAGGACGCGTACTGCTGGATCCATAAATGGTGAGTTCTTCTGTTACGCTGACAGCTGAAGCAGATGCAGAAGCAGGATCCAATTGCAGCAGGTTTTATTAAACAAACTCAAAAGATAATAAACTCAGACAGAGATACAGGAACAGGACCAGCCAACATACAACATTAAGAACTCACGAAGACTGAAACAAGACACAGGGCTTAAATACACAGACAGACAAGCTAAACAAGATAACAAGGGGGCATGGCTAATGAAAAACACCTGGGAAGACTAATCAACATAACGGGGAACTGCTAAACATAGAATGAGACGGGAACACAGACATGAATCGTGACAAGGGGTAAGAAAGATAATCGGAGTTGTGCTGTGAAAACAAGTCGCACAAGTACATTGACCTTGTTGTCTTAGAAATCCACAACAGAGCTGTTATTGTATGTCCCATTTTATTGAATATGAAATTTGAGATTTTGCACTCCTGAAGGAAATGAAAAAATTACTGCAATTGTTTAAAAAAAATCAGTTTAGAGTCCTAAATCAGATAAATAAGAATATGATGGTAATATTGTGCGGTGAATGTAAACAATGACAACAATCTGATCTGGCAAGTTTGTTAAAAGCTGAAAGGGGAAATGAAACTATCTGTGTGAATTTGGGCTGGGCAATATAAAGATCAATTGTATATCTCAATATTTCTCATATCTATTGTTGATTTACAATATCTCTGTTTACATATTTGCTCTAAATGACTTAAAGGCTGTATATTTTGATCAGAGGAACAAAATCATGTCATTATTGTGAGTTCAAATCCAAGAGAAACTGATCAAAATAAGTCACATTAGATGAAAGTATCTTCCAAATGCATAAATGTCAATGCATTGTGTGATTGACGTTTATGCAGGAACTGAAGTTTAAATTATAGTAAAATTAATAAAAACATCTGAATTCTTGGTTAAATTGTAGAAGAGAGCAGATACTAACCTTCTGAAGATGAGATGTGAAACACAAGAATCAATATGAGGAGCCAGTTTATGTCATGGCCGAACAAGACAGGAAGCAAAAGCAGGTTCTCAAAGCGTTTATTAGACACAAATGGTCACACAGAACAGTAAAGATCCGGAAGGGCGGCGACTCAGGCTCGTGCAGGGACTAGATGGTCTGTGGTGCGCTGGTGCAGTGACGGTGAAGAATCCCAATCCCGGTGCTAGAGTGCGGTGAATCCAAGGACGGTGAACAGGAACGGCAGGAAGACAAGGCTGGACCAACACAGAACGGCAACTCCACGGGAAACACAGACACGGCAAACACAGGACCTCAACCAAACAATCCGACACTGGAACAGAGAATGGTGTGAGTATATTTAGGGAACGGAAATGAATCGCAGCTGTGAACAGTGATTGTGATGATGATGATTATCAGCTGGAGCGCTGACAGACACGTGAGCGGGAAAACGCCCACTCACACATAAACAAACATAGACACGAGACAAGAAGGAAACAATGCATTCAACAACCGTGACAATACCCCCTCCTCTAGGAACGCCTCACGGCGTTCCCAGACTCCCTTACCTGTCGATTGTAATCATCGATAAGAGAGTGATCCAGGATGTCACGAGCCGGAACCCAACTTCTCTCCTCCGGACCGTAACCTTCCCAGTCCACCAGGTACTGGAATCCGCGTCCCCTCCGCCTAGAGTCCAGAATGCGACGGACCGAATAGGATGGTTCCCCATCTACGAGACGCGGCGGTGGGGGAACCGGGGCAGGCGGATTAATGCGGGGAAAAAAAACGGGTTTAATTTTGGACACGTGAAATACCGGATGAATTCTCCTGTACACTGGAGGAAGTTTGAGGCGGACTGCCACCGGACTAACAATTTTGGTGACAGAAAACGGGCCAATGAATTTAGGAGCCAATTTATTGGATACGGAGCGGAGCGGAATATTCTTAGTAGAAAGCCACACTTTGGAACCGACGACGTATACGGGAGGCCTAGACCGGTGGCGATCGGCTTTGGCCTTGGTGCGCGCCCGCACACGGAGGAGAGTCTCACGGGCTCTTGTCCATGTGTGGTGACACCTCTGGACGAAGGCGTGAGCGGAGGGGACCGCGACTTCGGATTCCAGACTAGGAAAAACCGGTGGCTGGTATCCTATACTACACTCAAAAGGAGATAGGCCCGTAGCTGACACTGGCAACGAATTGTGGGCGTACTCCACCATAGGCAGTTGTTGACTCCAGGAGGAAGGATTCCTGGCAGCCGTACATCGCAAGGTTCTCTCCAGGTCTTGGTTGGCTCTCTCAGTTTGACCATTGCTCTGGGGGTGAAACCCGGAAGACAGACTGACCGTCGCCCCCAGCAACCTACAAAACTCTCGCCAAAATTTGGACACAAATTGGGGACCCCTGTCGGAAACCACGTCTGTCGGGAGGCCATGTAACCGAAAGACGTGATTAACGACTGCAACCGCTGTCTCCTTGGCTGAGGGTAATTTGGGCAAGGGAACAAAATGGGCTGCCTTCGAGAATCGGTCCACCACGGTTAAAACTACCGTGTTACCCTGGGAGGGTGGGAGGGTGGGAGGGCGGTAACAAAATCTAGTGCGATATGGGACCAGGGTCTCGAAGGCACCGACAGCGGTTGGAGTAACCCATCTGGGGGTCGATTGGATGACTTGCCAATAGCACAAACTGAGCAAGCCAAAACAAAATCGTGAACATCGCGAGCCATAAGCGCCCACCAGAATCGTTGTTTGACCAAATAGAGGGTGCGACCAACTCCTGGATGACAGGCTAGACTAGAACAATGGCCCCACCGAATAACGTCTGGACGTAGTTCCTCCGGCACAAATAAGCGGTTCGGTGGGCACCGGATCGGAGGTGTTACCCCTTCTAGAGCCTTCTTGACTCTCGATTCGACCTCCCATGTGAGCGTTGAGATAATTAGGGTCTCAGGAAAAATACGCTCGGGAGTAGGTGCGTGTTCGGATCGATCAAAAATACGCGACAAAGAATCGGGTTTGATGTTCTTAGAACCCGGACGATACGAGAGGGTAAAATCAAAACGGCCGAAAAAAAGTGCCCACCGAGCCTGCCTGGAGTTCAACCTTTTGGCGGATCTAATGTACTCCAGATTCTTATGATCCGTCCAAACGATAAAGGGTACCCCGGACCCCTCTAACCAATGACGCTATTCCTCCAAGACTAACTTGACCGCCAACAACTCCCTGTTGCCAATGTCATAACTTCGTTCAGCTGGTGATAAGCAATGAGATAAAAACGCGCAAGGATGCATCTTGTTGTCTGAAGGTGAGCGTTGTGAAAGAACTGCGCCTACCCCCACCTCTGACGCGTCGACCTCCACCACAAACTGACGTGAGGAATCAGGGGCGATTAAGATGGGAGCCGAAACAAAGCGGCTCTTGAGGTTGGAAAAAGCAGTTTCGGCTGCTTCCGACCACCCGAACGTAGTTCTGGGAGAGGTCAAGGCAGTCAGAGGTGCGGCTAGTTGGCTGAAGTTGCGAATAAAACGCCGGTAGAAATTGGCGAACCCCAGAAACCTCTGTAGGGCCTTACGGGAATCTGGGTTTGGCCACTCTACCACAGCCTTAACTTTGTCAGGATCCATACGCATACCCTCAGCCGACACGATGTGTCCTAAGAAAGGGACCGACTGTGCATGAAAAGCGCATTTCTCCGCCTTGACAAAAAGCCCATTCTCTAGCAACCTTTGGAGTACCCGTCGGACGTGCTGCACGTGTTCCTGGAGAGACGAGGAAAAAATCAGAATGTCATCCAGGTAAACATAAATAAACTGATCGATCATGTCTCGCAGCACGTCATTGACGAGTGCTTGGAAGACTGCGGGACTGTTGGACAAACCGAAAGGCATGACCAAGTATTCAAAGTCCCCCCTAGGGGTGTTGAAGGCAGTCTTCCATTCATCCCCCTTCCTGATACGGACCAAATGATAAGCATTACGTAAGTCCAGTTTTGTGAAGATGGATGCTCCCTGCAACCTCTCGAAGGCTGAAGACATCAACGGCAAAGGATAAGTATTCTTTACCGTGATGTTGTTCAGCCCCCGGTAATCAATACAAGGTCGCAGCGATCCATCCTTCTTCCCCACAAAAAAGAACCCCGCCCCCGCTGGAGATGAGGAAGGTTGGATGAACCCGGATGCTAGAGAATCAGAAATATATTTCTCCATAGCCTCCCTCTCCGGAACCGAGAGTGAATAAATCTTGCCCTAGGCGGAGACTTACCTGACAGTAAATCTATAGCACAGTCGTAGGGACGGTGCGGAGGGAGAGAAGCAGCCCTTGACTTACTGAACACTTCCCTCAGGTCACGGTACTCCGCGGGCACGTTTGATAAATCCACTGCTTCCTCCTGCAACACAGGAACAGAAACAACAGAACAGGCAGACACAAGACAAGAACTATGACATTCAGTGCTCCAGGCTGATATGGTTCTTTGTTTCCAGTCAATGCGGGGGTTGTGTTGATTAAGCCAGGGGTGACCCAAGACAATGGGTGTGTGATGTGAGTCCATGATGAAAAATGATATTGTCTCTGCGTGATTCCCGGAGGTGATGAGCGTGATGTTCTCGGTGGTCTGGGAGATGGTAGGTAATGACCAGAGATGGGACCAAGTCACACATGTGCAAGTCTCAAGTAAGTCTCAAGTCTTAACCTTCAAGTCTCAAGTAAGTCCCAAGTATTTTTTTCTTGGGCAAGTCAAGTCAAGTCAAGTCACAAGCTATGTCAAGTCAAGTCAAGTCAAGTCCTGTAGTAGGTCAAGTCAAGTCCAAGTCAAGTCACCATATTATTGTAATTTTACCTGCAGAATCTGATCTTAATAAAGTGAAAAGACAAGATATAAGAAACTGTCGGTAAATTACAATAATTTGGATTTGCATTGTAAATACTCATGTTCAGTAAAATACATCATGGAATCCAAACAAAATTGTAACTTCATAAAATTATTTATTTTTCACTTCTGCCAACAGTGTTTGAAATGTTTTAAATTTGCAACATTGAGTCCATAAAACAAATAACTGCTTAACATCCAACAGACTCCTCTTTGAACACCTCCCTCTCTCTCTCTCAAACACAGTTTGCATACAACATTAAACTTTGTTACATTTCTCCTCTCTCACACACACACACACACACTCTCTCTCTCTCTCTCTCTCTCTCTCTCTCACACACACACACACTCACACACACACACTCTCTCTCTCTCTCTCTCTCTCTCTCTCTCTCACACACACACACACACACACACACACTCACTCACTCACTCACTCACTCACTCTCTCTCTCTCTCTCACACACACACACAAGACTTATTGTATTAGTGAAATAATTTTAACTATTTGCAAATAATATTTTATTTTTAATTATGCATGCATTGTCTCTAAATTAATAAAGGACATTATAGCATATTTTCAATTCAAAAAGGCAAAATGTAATAAATAAATAAAAATGTTAAATATTTATCTACTTACATTTTACCAGGCATTCGTTCACTTCTTTAATCATTTTGACAATGATGATTTAGACCGCTGAACTTTTAGTCTTCCTAACAACAAACAGAGCGGTGCATAGGCCTAATGGAGTGCATCAGAGCAGCATCAAGAATATCAAATATTTTGCAGTGAATCTCTTATTTGCATCTTAAGTTTATTGCCAATAATAATGACAGGTTTGTGAAAGTGTAGAACTCGGTGAGCTCGCGCAAAAAACATCTTCAGCACAGCGACTCATTTGCACGTCTCTGATTGGCCAATGCGTTCAACAGACATGTCTGTGATTGGCTACAATACTCAACGCTGCAAACGCACGTCGTGAGTAGCCTACCATTAATGCAAAGGGAATATATATATATATATATATATATATATATTTAACTGTAATATGCACTTTTCATGATAATCGTGGCAGCTGTAGTCTTATTCACATTTGTTTTTCTGATACATTTTTTTGCTCTATGAGAAAGACAAGGTAACAAAATATTCGGGGCTTCACTATAAACATTCGGGGCTAAGCCCCCTTAGCTCAGCCCTAGCGCCGCCCCTGCAAGAAACGCGTTTTTTTGACGGCCTGCTTATGGAGCAGGCAGCTAGCGGATCGTTAGGAAAGATTAGATGAATGTGATCATTTATGTTTGGGCCTTTTTTGGGCCTGAAATCGCTGATAAAACCTTTAATGGCTATTTTAGCTATTATTACATTAGCTAACTACCAACTAACCAGATAACATTAACATATTGACAAGCACTCCACTTACTGGGCAGAATGGCTCTTCAGATGACGGACGAAATTGGAGGTTGTCGTCTGGCTGTCCGAGATTTTTATGTTGCATGTCTTGCAAAGCGCTGTTCTTTTTTTGCCATCTTGCAAAAAAATTCTTGAAGCCGAAAGCGATGACCCTCGGTACCCCTCCGGCTGACATGTTGATGTGATGTGATATCTGATCTAAATGGGCGTGGTGTGCGTAAGGTACGAGAGGGCATGGCTGATGATAGTGTCGTGATCCAGTCATGACAACGCTATTCTCAGCCTGCGCTCCCTCTATGTGCGCTCCAGCTGAGTAATCAACTTTATTTTTTTAAAATAATTTATATATTTTATATTCAAACTGAAAACATGATGTGATTAACACTCAAGTCATTCAAGTCATCGTGTCTCAAGTCAAGTCAAGTCCCGAGTCTTTAACTTCCAAGTCCGAGTCAAGTCTCAAGTATTTTATTTTTTGTCAAGTCAAGTCACAAGTCATAAAAATAGGGACTCGAGTCGACTCGAGTCCAAGTCACCAAGTCACAAGTCCCCATGTCTGGTAATGACTGTCCATTGAGTGCATGTACAGTGATTCTCTGGGGAAGTGTTCTGAGTGGGACTTGAAACTGTAGTGCAAAGGTGCGATCCATAAAATTACCTTCAGCCCCGGAGTCTACCAGTGCGGTGCAATGGTGATCGTGGACAGACCATCTAAGTCTTACCGGGAGGATGGCAGATGTAGATGAGGACTTTTCGGCGGAGACCCCACCCGATAGTAGCCTCATACTTACTATCGGGCTTGGCCTTTTACCGGGCAGTTGTTAGCAAAATGTCCCGCTCCCCCGCAGTACAGGCAAAGGCCAAGGGATCTCCGCCTCTCCCTCTCCTCCAGGGAAAGCCGAGCTCGACCCACCTGCATGGGCTCGGGATCGGAGGGACCGGCCGCATCCATGCCGCTGGACCACTGATGTTCCACCCCCCCACGAGGCAGGCTGGGTGGAGCGCGTGGTCCGACCCGGGCTAGTCGGGCATCCACCCTCAGAGCCAGGTCGATGAGTCCGTTCAGTGAGGGGGGTAGGTCCAGGGCGTAGATCTCCCTCTGGACGCGGTCGGCCAGCCCATGCAGGAACCTATCCCACTGCGCTTCCTCGTTCCAGCGACACTCAGCCGCCAGGGTCTTGAACTCGATGGCATAATCCGAAACAGATCGTTCTCGCTGGCGTAGTTCAGCCGCTCTCCCAGTCAGTAAAGTGAGTACAAACGCCACTTTAGTCTCCTCTCTCTCGAAGGTCCGGGGCTGGAGTGCAAAATGCATGCCGCATCGAGTCAAAAACGGCCGGCAAAAGTTAGGCTCACCAGAGTATGGCTCAGGAGTCGGAAGGCGAGGTTCCGACTGGGAGGCGGGCATCGGTGGTGTGGGAGGGACGGGCGGTGCGGCTGGCGCAGCGGGAGGTTGCAGCTGTTGAAATCGCTGGGTCAGCTCGGACACCTGCGTGACGAGAGCCTGAATCGCGCGCGCCGCTTCTCCTTGATGGCGGTCCTGGGCGTCCATCCTCTGAATACTTGCACGAACAAAGTCGTCCATCGTTGCTGCGTTGCCACCTGCTGCTTCCATGGAGTGGTCGGATTGTTCTGTCATGGCCGAACAAGACAGGAAGCAAAAGCAGGTTCTCAAAGCGTTTATTAGACACAAATGGTCACACAGAACAGTAAAGATCCGGAAGGGCGGCGACTCAGGCTCGTGCAGGGACTAGATGGTCTGTGGTGCGCTGGTGCAGTGACGGTGAAGAATCCCAATCCCGGTGCTAGAGTGCGGTGAATCCAAGGACGGTGAACAGGAACGGCAGGAAGACAAGGCTGGACCAACACAGAACGGCAACTCCACGGGAAACACAGACACGGCAAACACAGGACCTCAACCAAACAATCCGACACTGGAACAGAGAATGGTGTGAGTATATATAGGGAACGGAAATGAATCGCAGCTGTGAACAGTGATTGTGATGATGATGATTATCAGCTGGAGCGCTGACAGACACGTGAGCGGGACAACGCCCACTCACACATAAACAAACATAGACACGAGACAAGAAGGAAACAATGCATTCAACAACCGTGACAGTTTAATTTTCTTTTGGCTAATTTCATCTTTTTTATCCTGTGTCTCATGAAGCAAGTAATTGAGTTGGGTTCGACTTGACAAAAAAATAAATCCAATCTATATTCTTCAGTTGTTTAAAGGGTTTATGTGGCACTGGTGTCACGTGAGGCTGTAGAGAAGCACATGACGGAGATTAATAACAAAAACAGTCTTTATTTAAATCCACACAGAATACTCAGGAGATTGTAGGAGAACAAACAAACACAACCACGTTAACATAGACAATACCAGACGCTGAACAGAAAGATCTCAGGGCTTGAATAGACATGGAACATAATTAAGGTAAAACGGAACAGATGGGGGAACTAATTAACAACGAGTGAAACTAACTAGAGAACTAAGGCAGGCAAAATAGGAACAGAACACAGGGAAAATGAAACTAAAACGTACTCGGTTACTAACGTAACTTCGGTTCTCTCTAGAAGAGGGAACGAGTACTGCGTAATATCTTACGCTATGGGGAAATCTCCTTTCCGTGAGATATTGAAGCCAAAAATTATCGTTAATTTTGGAATAATGTAAAACGCGTTGCGGCAGCACGCAGACATAGGCGAAACAGCTCGCGCGCCTATTGGCTGCTCTGCGGCAACTGCAGCAGCCTGTCGAAAGGCCCCGTTGTGACGTCAGCTCCAATGGGGGCGCATCGCACCCACTGCGTCATGTCCCGCCGAAACGGGCGTGGCCTTTGGCTATAAACATAGCTCGAGCGGCTGGTATAGCTGGTTTTTCATCGCCGGAGCGAACCAGAGCGTGTTGCAGGCACGGCAAGATTCGCAGTACTCGTTCCCTCTTCTAGAGAGAACCGAGGTTACGTTAGTAACCGAGTACGTTCTCTTACGAGAGGTTCTCTCATACTGCGTAATATCTTACGCTATGGGGAACACAGTGTAAAACGCCGTGCATGCTGAGATCCAATACCAAAGTCCCAAGGGCAAGTGCCCGGGGCTCATATAGTACATGATCATCAGGGACTCACAGAGAGTCCAGGAAGAGGGGCTAGAATAGCATCATTCCTGTAATAAATAGCATCCTAAAAGGAGCAATTATATAGATAGTGTTTCACACACAGCCAGGCCGAAAACTCGGCCTAGTCTGGTGAATATTATGGGTCTTACACACTGCCAATAGAGCTGCATGATCGATCAGTGAGCGTTGCTCAAGCAGTTTCAGTATTCTGGGCCGAAAACATCGGGGCAGACAATACCGATTTATCAGACCGAAAGCAGCTTAGCCTGCAAAGCGGGAACCTCTAGGTTCTAAAACCTTATAAATGTAGACGGGGAGGCCCAGCCTGCCGTCATACAGATATCTTGTAAGGCAATCCCACTAGACCAAGCCCACGATGAGTTCATGCCTCTCGTGGAGTGCGCTCTAACACCTAACGGGCACTGCAAGCCCTTAGAGGCGTAAGCCAGCGCTATATCATCGACTATCCATCTGGATAGGCTCTGTTTCGACACGGCTAGTCCCTTAGAACGTCCGTTGAACGAGACAAAGAGCTGCTCTGTCTGTCTGAAGACAGATGAGCGAGACACATAAGCCCTTAATGCCCTGACCGGGCAAAGGAAGCTGACGTCCTTCTCCTCGTTAGAGACCGGCAGGGCTGACAGGGAAATGACCTGAGACCTGACCGGTATGTTGAGGGATTTAGGAACGTACCCGTGCCTCGGTTTGAGTATGACTTTCGAGTCATTTGGCCCAAACTCCATACATGTCGCGCTCACTGAGAGCGCTTGTAAGTCCCCAATACGCTTCACTGAAGCGAGAGCCAGAAGAAACACTGTCTTGAAAGACAAGTGTTTGATATCTACTGATTGGATTGGCTCGAATAGGGCACCTTTCATGGCCTCCAAGACTGTGGAAAGGTCCCATATGGGAACTGAGGGAGGTCTGGGAGGATTTAACCTCTTAGCTCCTCTAAGGAAGCGAATGACCAGATCGTTCCTTCCAAGTGACTGGCCAAGCGTTGGTTTAGTAAACGCTGCTATAGCCGCCACGTAAACCTTGAGCGTGGATGGGGTCCTGCCCTTATCCAGTAGCTCTTGCAGGAAGGAGAGAACCTCCGTCACCCCACAATCTGGGGGTGATATGCCACGGGCTGTGCACCAGCTAGAGAGAACAGACCATTTTGAGGAATAGAGCCGTCTCGTAGAGGGGGCTCTAGCCTGCGTGATCGTGTTTAACACTCCCACTGGGAGGCTAGCGGGTACCCGTTGATGGCCCACACATGTAGGGACCAAAAACTCTGGGCGAGGATGCCAGATCGAGCCCCTGGCTTGAGAGAGGAGGTCCCTCCTCACTGGTATCGGCCATGGGGCAGTGCTTGTCAGCTGCATCAGAACTGGGAACCAGGCCTGGTTCTTCCAGAACGGAGCTACTAGTAGCACTGAGCATCCATTTTCCCTGATTCGCTCTAATACCTGAGGTAGGAGCGTGACGGGGGGAAAAGCATAGAGCGGGCAGCGGGGCCAGACGTGGGCCAGCGCATCCTTGCTCTTGGAGAAAAATTTCGGACAGTGAGCGTTTTCTTGAGACGCAAACAGGTCTACTTCCGCTCTGCCGAATGTCTCCCACAGCAGCTGGACTGTCTGTGGGTGTAAAGACCATTCTCCTGCTGGAACATTGTTCCCGGACAGTCTGTTTGGTCCCACATTCAGGTGGCCGGGCACGTGCGCTGCTCTCAGTGAGCGCAGATTGTGCTGAGCCCAGACCAGGAGGCGTTCCGTCAGCCTGTAAAGGTTTCGGGACCTGATACCTCCCTGGCGATATATATAGGCCACCACTGACATGTTGTCCGAGCGGACCAAGACGTGGTGTCCTGTTATCTGGGGACGAAAGCGCCTCAGCGCGTTGTTGACTGCTATCATTTCCAAGCAGTATATGTGTAGAAGCTTTTCCCGTTCTGACCACTGGCCGAAGAACGGTCTGCCCTCGAGCAGCGCTCCCCATCCCGAGGTGGAGGTGTCCGTAGACACCACCTTCACACTCGAGGAAGTCCTCAGGCTTACACCTGACTGGTACCAATCGATCGCTTTCCAAGGTTTCAGAGCTGAGACGCATTTCTGATCGACCTTGAGGCGAAAAAGACGGCACTCGGCGCGGCACTCGCGCTTTTAACCAGAACTGCAGTGGGTGCATGCGAAGCAGACCCAACTGAAGTACTGATGATGCTGAGGCCATGAGACCCAGCATCCTTTGAAACTTTCTGAGCGGGACTATAGCGCTGCAGCGGAAGGTTTCCGTCATGCGCTGAATGTCCAGTCTGCGTTGTGGCGATAGCTGAGCTGTCATAGACAGCGAGTCCAGTTCTGTGCCCAGAAAAGATATTCTCTGACTGGGAGACAGTGAACTCTTCGCCCAATTGATTTTGAGATCCAGGTTCTCGAGATGTTCGAGTAACATGGTCCTGTGTTCTATGAGCTCTGAGTGAGACTGAGCTAGAACCAGCCAATCGTCCAAGTAGTTCAAAACTCACATTCCTCAGAAGTTTCAGGGGAGCGAGGGCTGCGTCCATGCACATCGTGAATGTACGGGGTGCTAGGGATAGGCCAAACGGTTGGACTGTGTATTGATATGCCTGGCCCTCGAAGGCGAATCTCAAAAATCGCCTGTGACGTGACGCTATTTGTATTTGAAAATACGCGTCCTTCAGATCTATTGACACAAACCAGTCCCCTTGGCGAATTTGCGAAAGGATTTTCCTGGTTGTGAGCATTTTGAACCGGCGCTTTGCAAGCGCTTTGTTCAGCTGTCTTAGATCTAGAATGGGTCTGAGACCCCCGTCTTTTTCGGTACCAGAAAATATCTGCTGTACAGACCCCCTTCGCTCTGAGCTTGAGATAAAGGCTCTATGGCCCCTTTGCTCAACAGTTTCGTAATCTCGGTTCGAAGTAGATGTGCTACTTCCTTTTTCACCGTGGTTTCGATTCGCGCCACGCAACTGCAGGGGCGTCGAGCGAACTGTAGCGCATAGCCTCTTTCTATAACGTTCAGCACCCATTCTGATACCCCGGGAAGCTTTGCCCATGCATTCGCATGAATAGCTAGGGGTTGAATGAGATCTGGGCTCTGGCCGTGACATAGTGGCGGCCGGAGAGCTTCGGTATCCTATAACATAGACGCCGTGCTTGCAGCGTTTGAGGCGGGGGGCGCGCTGATCACAGCGGGCAGCCTGTCCGCGCTCGACTCTCTTTGGGCGGATAGCTGAGCAAATAAAAATCTGCCTGCCTCTATGGGAATTTAACATAGGGCTGTCCAAACTTATGCACCCTGTATTTTAAGGAAGAACATTTTTTTTTTTCATGATACATGATTCATTCACAAAGAAAATTGGTGTCCTTAAAGGTTGGATTTTTCCTAATTTTTTAAATTAAGGCATTAAGTTCAATTTCCAAAAGATGATTTTTTATTCCTCTTTTTAGTCAACTTTAGCATGGGTGTCTAAACTTATGCATAGCACTGTATAAACAATACAAACAACTTTCCAGACCTCTGATTTTCCCACTCCTGTAGTAGCGACGGTGAATTCACCTGCGGCAAGTTTACGTTCCACCAACTCCATCTTCTTCTCCAGGCTAAAGGCGTGCACGCAGCGGCCTCAGGTCTGCCCCCGCCCCTCTCCATGATGCACGTTGCACGCAACAGCCAGACTTTCTTTACGGTGAACAGCAGCGATGATTAATTATTTATTTATTTTTTTCACTGAGCGGAAAAGATTAAGCCCGAGGTCCGACCCGACCCGAGTCATTTGCTTATATTTTCGGCCCGAACCCGCGGGTCCCGTCGGGTTTGTCGGGCCGACCCGACCCGACCCGTTGAGAACTCTACCACAGGGGGAATCACTTAAGCTTTTAGTTAGCGCGAGCATATAACAGAGCGTCAACACGTCTTGTGACGGCGTTTGTTTGCAGGCGTGCATGTATTATAACTCGTTTACTGCAATATTGACATTTCCAGTCGCCTGAACTTCAGAGGGGACTGAGAAATGTGTGAGAAAAAGGAGGTATGAGACAAGGACAGAATGACAGAATGAGACAACAGAGGTAATACATTTCACAGAAAAGTTTATTGACTGGTGGCAGAGATAGAGTAAAATCATCAGGTTAGTGTTCTGAATGAAGATCGGTTGAATGAACTTAGCTGGCTAGTATTGCAGGTGCTGAGGCCTCGTTTACACTGCAGATTGATGCCCAATTCTGATTTGTTACCTTTATCCAATTTTTTTTGACCATCCGTTTACACGTT
Source organism: Rutilus rutilus (assembly GCF_951802725.1). Taxonomy (NCBI): domain Eukaryota; kingdom Metazoa; phylum Chordata; class Actinopteri; order Cypriniformes; family Leuciscidae; genus Rutilus; species Rutilus rutilus. Next base: position 3,940,519 of record NC_140233.1, read on the forward strand.
CTTTCAACTGTGACCCATATCCGATTCATGTGTTTACACTTGCCATACTATCTGAAACATTGCGCATGCTTAAAGGGTTAAATTCTCTTGCACAGATGGGCAGACGTGAATTGATGCTAGCTCTGCGATAAATGCGAAGTTCGCCAAACATCCCCATGATTTTGAGGCGAAGGAGGACGAAAAGTGCCATCGTTGCACATATGCTTCAGTTATTGTGTGTGAGAGAGATCTCAGGACTGGCAGGAGCATATTGTGTTTAAATATTGGCTTTAACGAGGAGCAGTCGGTCCGAAATTTTGTTGTGTACAACAATATGTTGTGTCAACGTTTGTCCACATTCCTCTCCTACGACGACACAACGTTTCGTCGGGCCATCCGTCCCTTTGCAGATGCACGTCGGGGTTTCTCTCGTCATTAAACCGCGGAGACGTTGCCTAATGCCTCAGAAAATCCGATCTACCTGTTTACATGACAGTCGCATTGGCACATATCTGATTTATTTCCACATATGAACGAGGCCTGAAACCGATGTCGAAATATCCGAATGCATGCATTTTTTTTCCTGTTTACACTGTCATAGAACATCCGATCTGTGTCACATATGAGCAAAAAATCGGAATTGGGTCACATTTCACCAACAGTGTAAACAAGGCCCAATTGCAATGGCTGAAGATGAGCGGATGATCTGAAGATGAAGGATGACGAAGGTGAATAGTCTCAAACGTGAGATGAACAGGTAAGGAGCCGGGTAAGTTGACCAGTAGTGAACAACAAGACTAGGGGCCCTATCTTGCACCCAACGCAATTGACTTTGTACACGGACGAATGTATCATTCCTATTTTGCACCTGCGCAAAGCGGACTTTTCCCTCCACAGACGCACGTCGGTTAACTAAGAAATACACTTGCGCTTCCCGGGGCGGTTCAGCGCAAAGAGGAGGCGTGTTCCGGCGCAAATGTTCCCTCATGCTATTTTACAGGTTTAGAAAACAATAACTAACCGAAAAAAAACTGTTTAAAGTCAGTGGTGCGTTGCGCATGTTATTCATATGCTATTTTAAGGGCGCATGCTTGGCCTTAATCAATGTAGCGTGTGCACAACGCGCATACACTTTGATTTTCTCATCTACACACAGACGCAGCAGTTATCATTTTTGCAAATCATACATTATTATGAAAGATAGATACAGTAGATAGATAGATAGATAGATAGATAGACAGTTTATTATAAAAGCATACATCTAGCTTACACATTTACCCAAATTATCATACGCCTGTTTAACCGAAGTTAATTTGGGTGTGTTTCTCCATCCCCAACGTCCCTGACGAGAACGTCGGTCTCCTCGGCCTTGAACCGCTCCTGCCGTGTGCCTGGCAAATCCGCCGTTATAATAGGAATCCGCTTTAGAACAAGCGCGCCTGCTCTTAAAGGGAATGTGATGTCGCTCTGATTGGTTTATTTCACGTTACGCCCAAACCACACCTATGAATAATGAAGCTACTTCAGACCAACCCCTTTTAGATTTGCGCCAGGCGCAAGAGTCATTTATCCCACCGGGAAAATAGCAACAGCGCCCGAGATCCGCCCACAAAGATACTTGCGCTTTGCGCTTTGACACTTGCGTTTCAGATCGTTAAAATAGGGCCCTAGGGCTGCATTCCAGTCCACTTTTAGACACGCACTTGCGCACTTCCCTAAGCACTTCCCCTCGGGGGAATCCCTGCCGCCATTCTGAAGTGCGTTCCACTTCTTGAAGTGGACGAGGGAAGTTTATGTGGACAGACCCTCGTTCCCTCGATTTTGACCGAGGGTGCGAGTCTACTTCATATGTACACTTCAGACACCTATATGTCCCACAATGCAGTACGATTGTGACGTCCCCAGATATCTCGTCTAATCACCACCACAACAAATAACTCTATTATATATTAATTCTATTTTTTATTTATTTAAAACAACTCAAACACACCTATAAACATTTGGATGCTGCATTAAACAAATTCTTAAAGGGAAAAATAAATAAATAAATCAACTCCACAGCTGATTCCAAGTGATCAAGGGCTTAGGATGTTCCAATTCAGCCCGCCGCAGTTTCCGCCAGTAGTGGGCACTGACGTAAGCAATGACATACATCCGAGAGAACGAGACGGAGGGAAGTTAGCGAGTGAAGGGCATGACAGTTTTGGACTGGAACGCAGCATAGATGATTGTGTTAGAGGTGACTACTTATGTAGTGTGTGCTAATGAGCAGGTTCTGGATTAGTGTTCAGGTGAAGCTGATCGAGTGTGTGGAGCTGAAGGGTCTGGTGTTGATGATGGTGTTGCATCCGTGACACTTATAATGTTAGTAAAGGTTTTTTTTTCCTTCTCACCATAACAGCCATAATTCAGTAATACATTACACTTTACCACCCCGTTTCAGATCATCTGAATGAAAAACTCAGTTTTAGGTGCTGCTTCTCTTTTAAGATCTTTATAAGAAATAAACCATGGCAAATCCTAGAATGTGCGAGACTGCAGACAATATCTAAATGAGGGAAACAGGAGAATATGTTTGAGCGAATGCAATCATTTACATCAGACAACAAAAACCTAAAAAAAAAAACATTTCATCCATAACTTATGTGAAGCACTTAAGAAACTATTAAACGACTGAAATAACAATGAGAAAACACAGTTTTCTGTAGAGCTGAAGTAATGGCCATTTAACCGATTTGACATTATCCAGAGTGAGGCCCTTTGTTCATTTGTACAAACTGATGTTTTAGCAGATGTTAGCAGCCGTTCAAAAAGAAAAACATGAAGAATTTGAACACAATTAGTTAATGAAGTTATTCCTCATTATAGTGACTGACGTAAAAGGAGTTTGTTTGAGTCTTTCAGTAGCAAGTAAATGAGATCTAAACAAAGAGTTAAGAGAATTTTGTCATTTATGTTTTTATTTACACATAATTATGTAGCATTATGTAGTTAAGTGTCTAAATATATCTTTTAAATTGTGTATTTACACACACACACACACACACAAATTCCAACACAGAATACATAATTTGAGATATGGTGTATATGGCATTGTGATATAAATCCGCTATGTACAACAAATCTGAAAGCACTAAAATGCCTAATGAGATTTCTCTACAAGTTTATGATCTTACATACCGTAAATATGTTTATCTTAGTCAACCATAAAAATTCTAACTGTGGCTTTCTCTTCAGATTGTCAAATGAAATTAACCCAGAATAAACCAAACCGGTCTGCCTTCTAACAATCAGTAGCTATCCTTAGAAAATCTTTGAACATCTTTGAACATCAGTGGAGAAAGGCATTTAGTTCATTATGACATCATAATATACATCATATAAATAATTAATTTGCTATATTGTTAAAAGTACCCCATTTTTCATATCAACAGGGAAAACCTGGCTACTCTTGAGACTCTCCTTCTTCGGAGAATAGTAATGATATGCTAAAGCTCCGCCCCTCTCATGATCTGATTGGTTACAAGGTAGTTTGTGACGTCAGAAACACCAGCGATTTCAAAGCGTGTTTTTGAGACTGTCTTTGGTTCACTGCAGTTTTAAGGAGAAAATACTCAGCAATGCTGTCGGACTTATGAATTTGCACATGGTTTGTCTTAAAGCATATTATAAACATAGACATTTAAACAACATTAAAAGCTGGATTTTCACCACAGGGGGATTTTAATCTTTTGAATTGGGTTATGTAGCTTGATGTAAATTGTAGCTCTAATGCCACATTCGCACCATGAGCTTTTCTATTTCATTACATAAACTAATTTGTTCAAAGATTTCACATAAGCTCCCTAGAATATGCTTTTTTTTCCTAGAAATAAGTTATATTTAAGAAAAAAATGTATAGTAGGATCAAAATGGTTTTTATGGGAAAACCATGTAATGCAAGAATAAAAGCTAATAATGTCTAAATAAAAAAATAAAAAAAGAATAATGAAGATTAGGTCAGAGGTGTGAAAGGTTTGTCGAGTGAGAACTCTAGAAACATGAATGGGGCAGTTCACCTCACCAGACCTTAGATAATAGGGTGCAAGTGGGTTTACTGGGCAATTAAATATTTAATTAGCATCTTATCAGCCTTCTCTGAAAACTCACATGGTCTTAGAAAATGTTTAATAAAATTCATAGTTTTAGAGATAACATCCTCAGATTTGAAATGGAGCATGGCCAGCCTTGTGACTTCAGTTTCATTGTGTTTATAAGTTGCTACATTAAGGCCACGTCACATTTTTATTTAAAATATATATTGTTTTTTTTTTATGTTTGAGCTTCTCCATATTAATAACTGAGCAATTCTGAGTCTTGGACTGTGAACTCTCAAGTGTTGGCTTTTTAAATATATGTTGGAATTGTGTCTATTCTGAATTATTTATAAACAGAAACATTTTTTATTTTGGGAATGTCATTTATGCCCCACTTGACAAAATGGGTGGTGCTGGAGAAGGGGTTAAGTTTGTGAAATGGACTGATGACATTCTTGTGATGTCATCAGCCATTTATAGGCTCGTTTTAGATGAGCAAAATATGTGCAGAACCGATCACCTTTTGCCCATACAAAAACACCTGTCATACTGGTTTAGTGTCTAGTCGAACATTTAAATCTTTGTCGAGCACAAGAGTTTTAGCAAAGCAAAAGACAGGACAGAACTACAATTACAGGATTTACAAATAAACTGACTGTAAGTAAAAACTTTTTTTTTTTTTATCTATCTTGCCATTTCCAGTTTTGTTGATCTGGGTAATCTGAGTCACAGATGTTTAAAGTTATATTTGGCTACATGTATTCTTTAGGTTGTACGATGAAATTAACCAAGATAAAACCCAAGATGCTTTTTATGGTGATTCTGGCATTTCACATCATGTCTGTACAGGCAGAAGGTAATGTTCCTGCTCTTTAATGTTTCTACATTTTTAAATAAATAGTATATCTATAATAACTCACGACTGTCTTCATTTGCTCACTCTGATGTCATTCCCAAACCTTTATGACTTTCCTTCTTCTGAATCAGAATATTGGTCTCGTTTTCCTGTATAAATCCCTAAAAAGAGAAGCAAAATTAAATGCGATAAGGTTTGTTTTGAAAGAGCATATCTTTATTACCCCATTTTTCCCTCTTTCACTTCCAGATTCTCATGATGATGATGATGATGATGATGATGATGAAGTGAGGATCCTGATAGTGGGAATGCGAGGCGACTCCAGATTCAGCGCTGCAGATATTCTGTTAGGAAGGAAAGACGGTGGACAGGAGGACAGAGAGATTGTAAAGACTCCAGTAATTACAGACGAGGGTCGTAGAATGATGCTGGTCACTGGACCAAACCTCTGTGAGGACGACACAGCGAGACAGAGCTTCACAACAGCGCTGTTTCTCTCGTCTCCTGGACCTCACGCCGTTTTAATGCTCCTGAATCTGGAAGATCAAGAATCAGAAGAGTGTGATGTTGTGAAGCGAGTCCAGGAGCTGCTGGGAGCAGAAGTTCTTCAGTACTGCATTGTTCTTCTGCACCAAAATCACCAGGAACGTTTGACAGGAGCGTCCAGAGGGATCGCTGGAGAAATGATCAACGCATGTGGAGGCAGATTTCACATGATCAGAGACTCTGAACCCAAACCTGCTCAAACAGCAGCTCTCGTAGCGGAAATAGACAAGCTAGTTCGGCTCAATGCTCACCGATTTTACTCAGTATTGACACAAACTTTAAAAACAGAAGAGACGAGTCAAGATGTGCATGAAGAAAATCAACTCTTGTCTGTAATATATGACACTTTAGGAGGAGCGGCTGGAATCATAGGATGGATTTCCCTTGTTTCATTTACAGCTCTTGTTGTTTACACTGAAGGAAATTACAAAATCTTGAATTTTGGGGCAAAATTTGCAGCGCTTTAATTGTTTATGGTCTGTCTAAGACATGTTCTGAGTCCAGATGTTGCTATACCGCTAAATTTGGCCTTGATAACATCAATTGCAACAATATTTACAAGAGACATTTACAAGAGACAGGAAAGTGAAGGATTTCAGCAAAAGTTTAGCAGCAGCACTCAAAACATCATAAATACTTAGCGTATGCAATAGTATTTGGTTTAATTGATATATTGTTTATGTGCATAGCAATTATGTCCATACCAATTGTTCTGGGTTCATCTCTGGTCTTTGGGACAATCATCAGCGTCAGGTCGTGGTCAGATGTGCTCATCGCGTGTCACGCGGCTCCTGGAGTCACAGCCGGGGCTTATGCATTCATATTTCACTATGAAAAGAAGAGTATTGAATCTCCAGACTTTGTGCTCGGGTCATTTCTGTGTTGTATCATTGGGGCGACACTTTCAATGGGGTTTGTGACTGTGTTTGCTCTACTTGGTGTGACGATGACAATAATGCTGCTAATATCAGGGCTTACAATGGCATACTGGGATTTAAAGCCTGAAACTCTGGAGAAAGTGATCGGTTTAACTGTTTTTGGTATAACAGTAACACTGTTTTTTTCATGTGGTTGTGTGCTCATTGGTTCAGTCTTTCTATTTTAGGGCAGATGATGAGTTCTCAAAGTACTTCTTGAAAGCTTAGTCAGTTCTTACTTGTTTTATGCAGCATTACTGTTAATAGTAATTTGTAGAAGGCAGACTGCATCACTTCAAGTCACAAACAGTGACTAAGTTATAATTGTTGCAAAAGCTCTGGATCAAAACATCTATTAAACATCTGAAAACATTGCTGTGTATTAATATATGCTATATACAAACTTATACAAGTATATAAAGACTTATACAAACTATCTACTATAGTGGATTTATATATTCAGATATTTTCTTTCAAACAGTCCTCTCATATTCCTTCTTGCTGAGTTAATGTATTTAAATCCTTCATATTTTTTCAAAATTTCTCTAGATCTTCAGCAGGGAACTGAAAAAATCTGAATTATGTTTCACCATCTCGATCGGCTGTTCTCTTTAAACATCACGCCTTCATGTGAACACGATCCAGAGTTAGTCACAAATTTGGAATATCAAACATGAAATTGACAGAATGTTTGAGATGAGCAAAACATGTGCAGAACAGATCACCCTTTTGCCCGTACAAAACCTGTCATACTGGTTTAGTGTCTAGTCGAACATTTACATTATTGTCGAGTACAAGAGTCTTAGCAAAGCAAAAGACAGAACAGAACTACAATTACAGTGTTTCTAAATAAACTGACTGTAAGTAAAAATATATGTATATATCTGTCTTGCCATTTACAGTTTTGTTGATCTGGGTAATCCGAGTTACAGATGTATTTGGTTACATGTATTCTTTAGGCTGTATGATTAAATGAACAAAACCCAAGTTGCTTTTTACGGTGATTCTGGCATTTCACATCATGTCTGCACAGGCAGAAGGTAATGTAACTGCTCTTTAATGTTTATTTTTTTTTAAATAAATAGTATATCTATAATAACCCACGACTGTCTTCATTTGCTCACTCTGATTTCATTCCCAAACCTTTATGACTTTCCTTCTTCTGCATCAGAATATTGGTCTATTGGTCTCCAGTCAGTAATATATGACACTTTATGGATTTCCCTTGTCTTACTCTCTTTACCTCTCTTGTTGTTTACTTTAAGGAAATGACAAAATGTTGAATATTGCTGCGCTCATATTGTTTATGGTCTTTCTAAGACATGTTCTGAGTCCAGATGTTGCTATACCGCTAAATTTGGCCTTGATAATATCAATTGCAACAGTATTTATAATAGACCACAGAGTAATCGAAGATTTTAATTTTAGCAGAAGTAGCAGCAGTCCAAACTTCAGAGATTTCATAGGGGATTTCTTCTAATACTTATTTGCACAGCAATTATATCTTTACCATTTGTTCTGGGTTCAGCTCTGGTCTTTGGGACAATTATCAGCGTCAGGTTGTTGTCAGATGTTCTCATAGCGTATTACGTGGCTCCTGGAATCACAATAGGGGCTTTTATGTGTCTTCACTTTGTAATCTTCTTCACTGTCACGGTTCATAAATTCATTGTTTCCTTCTCGTCTCGTGTAACTGTTGTTTTGTGTGTGTGAGTGGGTGTTACCGCTTAATTCCGGCAGATCAGCGATCCAGCTGATCTCATTCATCATCACCAGCTGCAGCTCATTCACACACCTATAAATCTTCACCTGGATCATCACTTCTGCACCACTTCACTTCACGGACATCTTCGCCATCCAGTCCCTGTGTCACCAGTTGCTTCTCACCATCGGACTATTTCCATCACTTTCAATAAATTCTGAGTTTTACTTGCATCTTTGCTTCTGTCTATTTGTAAGCATGACAGAACGATCTGACCAAGCTAAGGAAGCAGCAAGTAATCCTTCATCATTAGAGACATTTGTCAGCACCAGCATTCAACGTATGGACCATCAAGAAATGAATCTCAACGATACAGCGAGAGCAGTTCAAGCGCTGGTGACGCAGGTGTCCGAGCTCACCCAGCAACTTCAACTTCTGCGAAGTCCCGCTGCGCCACCCACACCGCCCGTCCCCCACCCCCAGCTCAAGCAGGGAGAGAGATCAGTCTCCGACTATTCGATTGAGTTCCGGACTCTGGCGGTAGAGTGTCAATGGAACGAGGAGGCGCAGTGGGACATGGGATGGCTGACCGCATCCAGAGGGAGATCTACGCCCTGGACCTGCCCACGTCCCTCAACGGACTGATCGAACTGGCTCTTCGAGTAGGCGCACGACTATCTCGGGTCGAGCGACGGATGCTGCCCAGCCGAGGGGCGGGAGGAGCCGAGAGTCAGTGGTCCAGCGGCGGTGGGGTGGTCAGCACCGTCTACGATCCCGAGCCCATGCAGGTTGGGTTACTCGGGAGGAGAAGGAGAGGCGGAGGTCCCAAGGGCTCTGCCTGTACAGTGGAGCATCGGGACATTTTGCCTTCAACTGTCCAGTAAAAGGGCAAGCCCGGCAGTAAGTATGAGGCTACTGTCGGGTGGGATCTCCACCGAGAAGACCTCATCAACATCTACGCTCCTCCCAGTAAGACTAAGATGGTCAGCCCACGAGCACGACTGTCAAGCACTGGTGGATTCCGGGGCCGAAGGTAACTTCATGGATTATTCATTTGCACACAAATTTCAAGTTTACATTTACATTTACATTTATTCATTTTTCAGCTGAGTTCTAAAGTTCCCCTCCTTCTACTCACCCGCAAGATTGAAGTTCATGCACTCAACGGCCAAGATGTACCCAACATCTCACTCACCACCGGACCCATCACGCTCGTCACGTCAGGCAACCACACTGAGACTCTTTCATTCTACATACTGGACTTCCCCCTCGCACCCATTGTTCTAGGACACCCCTGGCTCATCACCCATAACCCCAAGATAGACTGGCAACAACTAGCAGTAGTGGAGTGGAGCACTAAATGTCATGAGTCCTGTCTTGTCTCTGCTTGTTCGTCTGTTTCTGTCTCTGTGTTTCAGGAGGAGGCAGTGGATTTATCTAACGTGCCCGCGGAGTACCAGGACCTGAAGGAGGTGTTCTGCGTCTCTTCCTCCGCACCGTCCCTATGACTGTGCAATAGATTTACTGCCAGGTACTACTCCGCCTAAAGGCAAGTTATGTTCGCTTTCTGTTCCAGAGAGGGGGGCCATGGAGAAATGAAAGCTTTAGCATAAGTTCTGCTGGGAAGACTCAATTACTACGTCACTTATTGCCTTCACTTCTATCCAATCATATTCTTATGCTCACTGTATAAAAGCACGGTACTTACACATGTTTGAGTTCGCAGATACTGAAGCGACGATTACGTCTTGCTCACCTGCTAAAACCACCATGTCTACTGACGCACCCGTCGTCTGCGATTACTCAGAATCCGACGACGAATTCATTCCGCCTTCTCCTCTTCCAACACGTCGCAGCTCGCGCATTCAATGCCGTGGCTCGCCATGGGCGAGCTGGCCTTCGGAGGATTTAATTATTGCCGTGGAGGCCGCCGGTATCCCCATCAGCCGAGGTTTATCCAGAGAGGATTTATTGCTCTTGGCCTTCAACACTCTGGGCAATCCACCAGAACCTGCTCCTCTCAGCCCAGCAACCGCTCCTGCACCCGGCCAGCCGAAACAAGCCGCCAGGAAGAGAATCGCAAAATCCTCGTCGCCACACCCAGCCAAAAGATCTACGCAGCATTCTCAAGCTTCTACTTCGCTGGATCCATCTGAGCCCGCTGCAGTTAACTCTCAAATTCTCCAAGCCGTCCAAAGCCTCTCTAAAACCGTCAAGACATTGGAGTCAAAGATGTCAAAGTTCGAACACTCACTCAATAATTCCAATAGCTCGGTTTCAGCTATTAATGTCTCCGCGATGTCCCAGGTTCCTCCCTCAGCCATCGGATTAAGCGATATATCTAACGTGCCATCTACTTCAGCCATGCCAACTTTTCTCCAGCCGATAGAGTCAACATTTCAGGACGCCTCTGCTTCACCCGAAACTTCCTCTTTCAACCTTTCTTCAGCCGTGCCAGCTCAGTCTTTTGGTAGGCGTTTCGTCTCTCCAGCTGCAGCTACAGTGTCTCCTCTTATTAGAGCGAACATTGTCCAAGGTAAGGACATTAACTTGGCTTCACTCCTGCTTCCCTCGCCTGCCATTGACAGGAAAATGGTAGACTGTGGTGACGTGGCAGTCCTCCTCAAAACATCCGATCCCAGATTAAACCGGAATCTTTCATTCGGCGAATTCGTCATCGCATTCAGCCTTTACAGAGATATTCTGTGCCAGGTTTTTCCTGATCGGAGGGAAGAGTTAGATCTGTATCTAGCTTTAATGGCTGACTTTAACCAAAGGTACGGGGGAACCCTATTTTACGAATACCACAAGTCTTTTTCAGCCAAATCTGCTTCTTTCATCTCGCTCTACAACTCCAGACTAGACTGGTCCGTTACCGACACGGAATTGCTTGTTCGCCACTTCGGGGGTCTAAAAATGCTGGCGTGTCCCATTTGTAGCGCTCATGGACATTCAGCGTCATTCTGCCCGAAAGCGTTCGCTACTAAAGCGCCGGATGCTGTCCAGGGTGCTGATAATGTAAGGTTTCCACAAGAGAGCAGGAAACGCTACGCGCCCGTTAGAAGTGTTTTTCCCTGTGTTAATTTCAATGAATCTGTTTGTGTTTTTTCTCAATGTAAATATGATCACGTCTGCAGTTTTTGCAAGGATCCTCACCCGAAATCGGTCTGCCCTCGCCGGTTCAAACCTCCAACCAGAGGGAGAGGGAGAAAATTCTGAGAAAGCACCCTTCAACTCCCATTAATATTTCTATTCTCTCTAACTACCTGTCTTATCACCCTGACCCGACTTTTGTCGATTACTTAATCACAGGTTTGTCACAGGGGTTTCGAGTGGGTATCCTCTCCCATCTCACCACTACTTTCATAGCCAAGAACTTACAGTCAGCTATTACTGAACCAGATGTGGTATCTAACCTGCTAGAAAAAGAGGTCAATAAAGGATATGTTATAGGCCCTTTCGCTTCCCCTCCTTTCTCGACCTTCCGGATTAATTCCATCGGCGTTGCAACTCGGAAATACTCCGGCAAAAAACGTTTAATTTTCGACATGTCATCTCCCCATTCTGCCTCCACAGCAAGCGTCAACGAATGTATACCTCTAACACCATTTTCCTTACATTATGCCTCAGTAGATAACGCCATCCATTTAATCAAGATTGCCGGTCAAGGAGCTTGGTTGGCAAAAGCTGACATTACCGACGCTTTTAAAACGATGCCTATACACCCTTCCGACTGGCCACTTTTCGGCGTTAAATGGAATTCAAAATTCTATTTCGCAGTACGGCTCACATTCGGTTGTAGAAGTAGCCCGCACATCTTTAATAGCCTCTCCGAAGCATTGTGCTGGATCCTGCTGAACGTCTGCAAGCTTCCATTCGTTTTACACCTACTCGATGATTTTCTGCTGATCGATTTTCCGTCTCAACAATCTTCAATTCTCGACACACTCAAACAGATTTTCAGTGACGTCGGCGTTCCCCTCTCCGCTGAAAAAACCATGGGTCCCTCTACTTCGTTAGAATTCCTAGGGATTTCCCTCGACTCAGTTCTAATGCAAGCTTCTCTTCCCTCCGAAAAGCTCGTAAGAATTAGATCTTTCCTTGAATCGTTTTCTTCTCTACAAACTGTCTCCAAGCGCGACATGCTCTCGCTGCTCGGCCACCTTAATTTCGCTATGAGCATCATTCCTCAAGGCAGAGCTTTCATTTCTCGATTGCTTACCTTGGCCCATTCTGTCGAAAAACTGAGCGACCAAATTCTTCTCGATGAAGGGTGCCAGTCTGATTTAAATTTTTGGAAGCACTTGTTAAGCGAATGGAACGGTATCTCTTTTTTTTTTTTTACCACGACATTTTCGAATCATCGATCGAATTACAATTATTCACTGACGCTGCCCCATCTATCGGGTTCGGGGGCTTCTTCCAAGGGGAATGGTTTGCCGAAAAATGGCCAAACGATTTTCCTAAAACTCTTTCTGGTTCAGTTTCATCCGCGCTCTACGAGCTTTACCCCATAGCCGTCGCTAGCATGATTTGGGGTCACGCATGGTCTCGTAAACGCATCTTGATGTTTTGCGACAACGAAGCCACAGTTGCCATCATTAATAAAGGCAGATCTTCATGCCTTACAATCATGCCTTTCGTGAGACGGTTAATCTGGCAATCCGTTGTTTCTAATTTTATTATCAAAGCTGAACATATCCCTGGCCATTGCAACGTTATTGCTGACGCTCTCTCTCGGTTTCGATTTCAGACCTTCAGACGGCTCTGCCCGTTAGCCAACCAGGATCCAGCACCCTGTCCTCCCCTAGCAGCAATAATATTAAATTAAACGATCTGCTTACATCGGCTAGAAATTATATTTCTAAAGGTGTCGCACCCTCAACTTTCAAAGCTTACACGTCCGCATGGTCAGCTTTTTCTATGTTCTGCTTCGCCTTCCAAATTCCAGTATTTCCCATTTTGATTTCGACCGTTTGTTCCTTTCTCGTCTTTAATTTCGAAAATAGAAATCAAAAAATCTCTTCCATCCGTCGTCTCCTTGCTGGTATTCAATTCTATGCAAAAATCCATAATCCTAATTTTCCTAGTCTTTTTTCTGAAACTTCCATTCGTTTACTTCTTAAAGGTTTCGCGAAATCCTCTAGTAAACAAATCGACAAACGTCTGCCCATTACTCTGCCGTTGTTGCATAAATTCATCAGTTCCATCCGAAACGGTCTCTTCTCCTTTTACATCAATATTCTGTTAGAAGCAGTGTTTCTAGCTGCTTTTTACGGCTTCATGCGTCCAGGTGAATTCTCCTCAGATACTAATAAATTCGATCCTACGTGCGGCATCTCCTTTTCTGATATTTGTTTCTCATCTAATAGCTTCACACTGATTCTTAAACATTCAAAAAATGACGCTAAAGCCTCCGGCGTCACCTTATCTTTTCCAAAAATCAACAACAATTTTTGTCCATTCTCTTCCATGGTTAAATTTCTTAAAATCCGCCCTAAAACTTCTAACCATGCCCCTCTATTTATCTTACCTAACGGTGCACCTCTTTCAAAAGGCTGGTTTCGAGCCCAGTTAAACTCCGTAGTCAAAAGCTGCAGTCTTTCCCCCTCTCTCTATACCGGCCACTCATTCAGAATTGGGGCAGCTACTACAGCAGCCGATCGAGGAATCTCCACGTCGGCTATCAAGATCTTGGGCAGATGGTCTTCTTCGGCCTTCGAATCATACATAAGACCAGATTCTCAAACCATTCTTCAAGCCCAGCAAGCTCTACAATAACCATAAGGTAATTACTAATGCATCTACTGGTGGTGGTGTCATAATCTTATTTCCTTCATCCTGTTATTATTCTAGCTAGCACTCCTCAATGACGATCTAGTCAACTATTTTGTGTGGCCTAGCGGCTCTGTTCAATGTGGCCTCGTCTCCATGTGGCTGTAGCAGCCGTTGTGCCTTTGTTACATGTTCGTCAATTGATTAATAAAAATGAAAATAAAATAAATAAATATAAAAAAAAAAAAAAAAAAAGGCTATTTTATGCGATATTCATGTTCTATGTGGTCTACTGTGACCGTGTAGCCTAATGTGGCTGTCCCGTGGTCTTGTGGCCATTAAATATGGCAGGTTCTGTGTGGCCTAGTGGCTCTGTCTTGTTGGCCTCGTCCAGTGTGGCTTAGCAGCCTTGTGGCCCGGTGGGCCTCGTCTCTGTGGCGGTCTCATGGCTTCGTGGTACCATGTCGCCATGTCCTATGTTCGGCCTCCAGGCTGTGGCCCTATGGCCTCGTTCCGTGTGGCTTAGTGGCCGTTGTCTGTACGTCTCGTCTATGTGTGGGCTTATGGTTTGGAACCCTTTATGTTCTGTGTGGTCTACTGTGACCGTGTAGCCTAATGTGGCCTTGTCTCGTGGTCTTGTGGCCTTCATGGCATGGTTAAATGTGGCCTAGTGGCCTTGTACTCAAGTATGTCTGTCTACGTGTGGCATTAGTGGCCTTGTGGCCACGTGGGCCTTGTGTACATGTGGGGCTTGGCGCCTTGTGGCATATGTTTGCCTTGTCCTTTTAAAAAGATGCCTGAATGGCCAGTGGCCCCTTTGGGGCAGAGGTTTAATGTGGCTTAGATGCCGTAGTCTTGTGTGGTTTGTCTTTATGTGGCTCTAGTGGCTCGGTCTTGTCCTTAAAAGATGCAATGGTGGCCAGTTGCCCCCCGGGGCATAGGTTTCGTGATCTTAAAGCTGTTGTATCCCGTTAAAAAAAAAAAAAAAAAAAAAAAAACCTTATGTGTTGTCCAGTCTTACCTCGTCTCTTTGTGGCATTAGCGGCCGTTGTGGCTTAGTAGCCTCGTCTCTGTGGTCTATTGTGGCCGTGTGGCTCATTAAAGCCTCGTCTCTGTGGTCTATAAAGGCCATGTGGTCCAATGAGGCCAGAGTCTGTGTTATGCTCAGCCCCAGGTGGCTGCTATATGTGGTCCAAGGAGGCCTGTTTATTATTTTGCCAAGGCGGCTGTCTGTGTGGTCCAATGTGGCCTTGTCTATGCAAGCCAAAAGCGGCTTTGCCGGTCCAATGAGGCCTTGTCTCTGTGTTTTCCTAGGAGTGAACTGGCAATTTAAAAATAAATATATAAATAAATAAAATAAAATACTTTTAAATTAACAAATAAAAACATAGTTATTTTAGAATTATCTGTCCTTCTCCCCTATTAAACTTTAGGCACGCTGTATTTTCACATCTAATTTGTATCTTCACCATTTGTTTCTTCCTTCTCTATTTTTCAGGAACCCCAGGACTCTAGACTGGTGGGTATACTCAGTTACCATCTTTTGGGGGTTGGCGTGCCCCGTCCCAGTGTAGTCATACTCCACCTATTTTTGGGGGTCGGCTGCGCCCCTGCCTTCATCTCTAGGCAGGAATTGCAGATCCGATACTCTCGGATTATGCACTACGGACGGGGCCTACGCCAAATGTCTTTGTAGTTTATCAGCTTGCTGAGCTGTCAATAAATGTATGGTTTATTGAAATAACTCTCCCAAGTCTTTCTGGTAGAAATGAAAGCTTTAGCATAAGTTCTGCTGGGAAGACTCAATTACTACGTCACTTATTGCCTTCACTTCTATCCAATCATATTCTTATGCTCACTGTATAAAAGCACGGTACTTACACATGTTTGAGTTCGCAGATACTGAAGCGACGATTACCCCCATCCTCCCCACCACCACCAGGATGGTCCCGTCCATATCTCCCAGGGGGGGTCGGCTGCGCCCCTGCCTTCATCTCTAGGCAGGAATTGCAGATCCGATACTCTCGGATTATGCACTACGGACGGGGCCTACGCCAAATGTCTTTGTAGTTTATCAGCTTGCTGAGCTGTCAATAAATGTATGGTTTATTGAAATAACTCTCCCGAGTCTTTCTGGTAGAAATATATTTCTGACTCTCTAGCAACGGGGTTCATCCGTCTTTCCTCTTCTCCAGCGGGGGCGGGGTTCTTTTTTGTGGGGAAGAAGGACGGATCTCTGCGACCTTGTATTGATTACCGAGGGCTGAACAGCATCACGGTAAAGAATACTTATCCTTTGCCGTTGATGTCTTCAGCCTTCGAGAGGTTGCAGGGAGCATCCATCTTCACTAAATTGGACTTACGTAATGCTTATCATTTGGTCCGCATCAGGAAGGGGGATGAGTGGAAGACTGCTTTTAACACCCCCAGGGGGCACTTTGAATACTTGGTCATGCCTTTCGGTTTGTCCAACTCCCCAGCAGTCTTCCAAGCACTCGTCAACGACGTGCTGCGAGATATGGTCGACCAGTTCATATATGTCTACCTGGATGACATATTGATTTTTTTCATCATCTCTCCAGGAACACGTGCAGCACGTCCGGCGAGTGCTTCAGAGGTTGCTAGAGAATGGGCTTTTTGTCAAGGCGGAGAAATGTAATTTTCATGCACAGTCTGTTCCTTTCCTAGGTTACATTGTGTCGTCTGAGGGAATACGTATGGATCCTGAGAAGGTTAAGGCTGTAGTAGAATGGCCAAGTCCAGATTCCCGTAAGAACCTACAGCGGTTTTTGGGGTTCGCCAATTTCTACAGACGGTTTATTCGCAATTTCAGCCAACTAGCCTCACCTCTGACCGCCTTGACCTCCCCCAAAACTACGTTCAGGTGGTCAGACGCAGCTGAGGCTGCGTTTGCCAAACTCAAGAGCCGCTTTGTTTCAGCTCCCATCCTGATTACCCCTGATCCATCACGTCAGTTCGTGGTGGAGGTCGATGTGTCAGAGGTGGGGGGTAGGTGCAGTTCTACCAAAAAGACTCAGGAGAGAATTATTGAATGCAATAGATTTATTTTTGAAAGATTACAGACGGAATAAAATTGATGCTCGACAAGCTCCGTCTCGGTTCTTTGGCGTGGGCTCTGTCCTCCGTCTGGGTCGGTGAGTTAGCCGGTAGGTCCTGCCTGATGGTCTGGACAGGGGCGGAGCCTAAACCCCCTGACGGTTGGACAGGAGCCTATACCTGGTGGTGGTGGGGAGGATGGGGGAAAACTTTTCTACGACACCTACAGCAACGAAAAGGGGGAGGTAAGGTCAGTCTTTATATCTGATGTTGAACTGTGATTGGTGGTGCGAAATTACATATTAGTGACGTGGCAATAGAGTCTTTCTGGTAGAACTTACGCTGACGCTTCCATTGATATCCCAGCGTTCTCCCACAGACGACAGAATGCACCCATGCGCGTTTTTGTCCCACCGTTTGTCCCCTGCCGAACGCAATTATGACATTGGTAACAGAGAGTTGTTGGCAGTCAAGTTAGCATTGGAGGAATGGCGTCACTGGTTAGAAGGGTCGGGGGTACCTTTTATTGTCTGGACCGATCATAAGAATCTGGAATACATTAAAACCGCCAAAAGATTGAACTCCAGGCAGGCTCGGTGGGCCCTTTTTTTCGGACGTTTTGATTTTATTGTAAAGCCCGGGTTCCAAGAACATCAAACCCGATTCTTTTTCGTGCATTTTTTACCGTTCCGATCGCCTGTCTACTCCAGAGTGCATTTTACCCGAGAATCTATTTGTCTCCACACTCGTATGGGAGGTCGAATCAAATGTCAAGACGGCCTTAGAAGGGGTAACGCCCCCGGTCGGTTGCCCACCGAATCGTTTATTTGTGCCGGAGGGATTAAGGTCTGACGTTATTCAGTGGGGGCATTGTTCCAACGTGGCTTGTCATCCAGGAGTTAGTCGCACCAAGTTTCTGGTTAAGCAGCGATTCTGGTGGCCACGTATGGCTCATGACGTTCACAATTTTGTGTTGGCTTGCTCAGTTTGCGCCACTGGTAAGACTTCCAATCGACCCCCTGATGGGCTACTTCAACCGCTGCCGGTCCCTTCGAGACCCTGGTCCCACATTTTGCTAGATTTTGTCACCGCCCTCCCACCCTCCCAGGGTAACACGGTAGTTCTGACCGTGGTGGACCGGTTCTCGAAGGCGGCCCATTTCATTCCCTTGCCCAAATTACCCTCAGCCAAGGAGACAGCGTTGACCGTCGTTAATCACGTCTTTCGCTTACATGGCCTCCCGACAGACGTGGTTTCCGACAGAGTTTCCCCAATTTGTGTCCAAATTCTGGCAAGAGTTTTGTAAGTTGCGAGACTCGACTAGTCGAGACTGTTTTCCAAGATGACTCCAGCCTGTAAACGCATAATGTACTGTCTTTATAAAGTATCTTCTTATTAAACTGTCTGTACACTTACAAAGTTCTCAATGCTTCGTTTTGCATGTAGGGACCCTCATTATGCTACCGTGTTAGTGTGAGGCTATTTTGAGCCTTGTTAGTGGTATTAACTAGCGATTTACTTTTACTTACTCTGTGCCCCATATACTAGCATTATAAGCTAATCTGTTTTTAGAGATAAAACTATTTACATTCGATTTTCATGAAAACGCTTCACAGGGAACGATCGACTCGGCAGACATGGGCAGTATTTCAATTAAATGTATTTTAAATACGTATTTAATTACTTTAGTGTATTTTGTAATTTGTATTTTACAGGTGTGGAAAAAATAAAATGTAGTTTGTAACAAAATATTTTGAGGGAGTGTATTTAGAGTATTTCAAATACTTAAATACTTAAGAAAAATCACCATATGCTTATCACCATAGTAAATGATTTTGCCATATTTTAGGTCTGATGTTGGCAATGGCAATGTCCAGGTTAGATGCACGAAAATCATGTGACACCCTGTAGACCAGGCTCCCTCCAAGAAGTGAATGAGTTTTGAACACAGGCGAAGTGGCGCTGCTCCTCTTAAAAACTGCCTTAGTGAAATGCCCATGCTTTTTTATTTTGCTACTTCGCCATTTTGAATTTACACATTTCTCATATTTGTGTTATTGCTACTATTTGTGTTATTGCTACTATTTGTGTTATTGACCTTTCAGTAATAAAAAAAAAGACTTAAGATTATTGTGGGAGATATTTTTGTATTTTCAAAATACTAATTACTTGTATTTTATTTAAATACATTTTTCACAACAGTATTTTGTATTTTATTTTGTTACATCTCATGAGCCAGTATTTGTAGTTTGTAACAAAATAGTTTTTGATGTATTTGTGCCCACCTCTGCGACTCGGTAACCATGTGTTATTACCCCTAGGTTCATTTTTCACCGGAATTGTCCTTTAACATAAGATCAAAATCAATATCCGCATTAACTTGTTTTGATCCAAAGTCAATCAGATTATTTTGTGATGTAGACACTATTACCAGCTTCAAATTACTGTAAAAATATATTGAAATGATACACTGCATGAAAATGAAATGAAAGAACCAATAAATACACAACAGCATGGAAAAATCATGAAAAAAATAACAAACTTTACAGATTCTCTCTTTAAATGGGAATGCGCTATTGTAAATCCTAATATTATCAGCATTATTGTCATCTTCACTAAAAACAGAGTAAAAACAGCTGCAAACCCCATTGAGAGCATCACTCCAACTGAACAAAACAGGAATAACTTGAGTGCAAACACTAGAGTTGTCTGAGTCTGCATCTGATCTGGGTTAATGGAATAAATTGTGCATAAATGAGCCCCGAATGTGAGTCCGGGAGCCGCGTGACACGCGATGAGCACGTCTGACCACGACCTGACGCTGAAAACTGTTCCTAGGGTCAGTCCTAGACCTGATATGAACACTATGGGCCCTATTTTAACGATCTGAAACGCAAGTGTCAAAGCTCAAAGCGCAAGTAACTTTGTGGGCGGGTCTCGGCGCTGTTGCTATTTTCCCGGCGGGATAAATGACTCTTGCGCCGGGCGCAAATCTAAAATGGGTTGGTCTGAAGTAGCTTCATTATTCATAGGTGTGGTTTGGGCGTAACGTGAAATAAACCAATCAGAGCATCATCTCACATTCCCTTTAAGAGCAGACGCACTTTTTCCTTGGCGGATTCCTATTATAACGGCGGATTTGCCAGGCGCGCGCCAGGAGCGGTTCACAGCCAAGGAGACCAACGCTCTCGTCAGGGCCGTAAAAGAGAGAGAAGTGACATTGGGGATGGAGATACACACCCAAATTAGCTTCAGTTAAACAGGCATATAATAATGTGGGTAAATGTGTAAGCTAGATGTATGCTTTTATAATAAATTATTATATTTATAATAAATTGTCTATCTATCTATCTATCTATCTATCTATCTATCGTTTGTAATAATATGATTTGCAAAAATGAAAACTGCTGCTTCTGTGTAGATTAGAGAATCACAGTGTATGAGCGTTGTGCACTCTACACATTATGGTCAAGCATGCACCCTTAAAATAGCATAATGAACAACGCGCAACGCGCCACTGACTTTAGACTAGGTTTTTTCTGGCCAGTGGCGCAATTGTTTTATGGAACAGTAAAATAGCACCAGGGAACGTTTGCGCCGGAACACGCCTCCTTTTTTGCGCTGAACCGCCCAGGGAGCGCAAGTTCATTCCCTAGTTTAGCAACGTGCTTCTGTGGAGGGAAAAGCGCGCTTTGCGCGGGTGCAAAATAGGAATGAAACATGCGTCGGTGTACAAAGTCAATTGCGTTGGGTGCAAGATAGGGCACTATACTGGGAAATGCAAAGATCATGATTAAATACATTATGATTTGATGTCCGTGTCGAGAATTCGATAAGTCATAGTATGTCACTGCAATTGTGAAAGATGAGAAGACGATCAAATTAAACGGAACGGCAACATTTGGATTCAGAATGTTTCTTAAAGTGACCGTAAAACTAACAAGTGCAAACAGTATTTCTCTCAAATAAAAATTTTCATGCTGTCTTTTAGAGAAAATAAGTAGAGCATTCAGTAAAATGAGTAAAATCCATCGTGCAATTTCGACTGAATTGTCATATTTTAATGAGAAGAGCTGATTTTCTTCATGCACATCTTGACTCGTCTCTTCTGTTTTTAAAGTTTGTGTCAATACTGAGTAAAATCGGTGAGCATTGAGCCGAACTAGCTTGTCTATTTCCGCTACGAGAGCTGCTGTTTGAGCAGGTTTGGGTTCAGAGTCTCTGATCATGTGAAATCTGCCTCCACATGCGTTGATCATTTCTCCAGCGATCCCTCTGGACGCTCCTGTCAAACGTTCCTGGTGATTTTGGTGCAGAAGAACAATGCAGTACTGAAGAACTTCTGCTCCCAGCAGCTCCTGGACTCGTTTCACAACATCACACTCTTCTGATTCTTGATCTTCCAGATTCAGGAGCATTAAAACGGCGTGAGGTCCAGGAGACGAGAGAAACAGCGCTGTTGTGAAGCTCTGTCTCGCTGTGTCGTCCTCACAGAGGTTTGGTCCAGTGACCAGCATCATTCTACGACCCTCGTCTGTAATTACTGGAGTCTTTACAATCTCTCTGTCCTCCTGTCCACCGTCTTTCCTTCCTGACAGAATATCTGCAGCGCTGAATCTGAAGTCGCCTCGCATTCCCACTATCAGGATCCTCACTTCATCATCATCATCATGAGAATCTGGAAGTGAAAGAAGGAACGCAAATGCAAAGAAGGAAAAATGTGGTAATAAAGATATGTTCTTTGAAAACAAGCCTTATCGCATTTAATTTTGCTTTTCTTTTTAGGGATTTATACAGGAAAACGAGACCAATATTCTGATTCAGAAGAAGGAAAGTCATAAAGGTTTGGGAATGACATCAGAGTGAGCAAATGAAGACAGTTGTGAGTTATTATAGATATACTATTTATTTAAAAATGTAGAAACATTAAAGAGCAGGTTCATTACCTTCTGCCTGTACAGACATGATGTGAAATGCCAAAATCACCATAAAAAGCAACTTGGGTTTTATCTTGGTTAATTTCATCGCACAACCTAAAGAATACATGTAGCCAAATATAACTTTAAACATCTGTGACTCGGATTACCAGATCAACAAAACTGGAAATGGCAAGACAGATAGAATTTTTTTTTTTACTTACAGTCAGTTTATTTGTAAATCCTGTAATTGTAGTTCTGTCCTGTCTTTTGCTTTGCTAAAACTCTTGTGCTCGACAAAGATTTAAATGTTCGACTAGACACTAAACCAGTATGACAGGTGTTTTTGTATGGGCAAAAGGTGATCGGTTCTGCACATATTTTGCTCATCTAAAACGAGTCTATTGATTGGCTGATGACATTACAAGAATCTCATCAGTCCATTTCACAAACTTAACCCCTTCTCCAGCACCACCCATTTTGTCAAGTGGGGCATAAATGACATTCCCAAAAAAAAAAAAAAATCTGTTTATAAATAATTCAGAATAGACACATAACCAACATATATTTAAAAAGCCAACACTTGAGAGTTCACAGTACAAGACTCAGAATTGCTCAGTAATTAATATGGAGAAGCTCAAACATAAAACACTACAATAATAACAATATATATTTTAAATAAAAATGTGACGTGGCCGTAATGTAGCAACTTATAAACACAATGAAACTGAAGTCACAAGCGTGGCCATGCTCCATTTCAAATCTGAGGATGTTATCTCTAAAACTATGAATTTTATGAAACATTTTCTAATGTGAGTTTTTAGAGAAGGCTGATAAGATGCTAATCAAATATTTAATTGCCCAGTAAACCCACTTGCACCCTATTATCTAAGGTCTGGTGAGGTGAACTGCCCCATTCATGTTTCTAGAGTTCTCACTCGACAAACCTTTCACATCTCTGACCTAATCTTCATTATTCTTTTATCATTAATCTTTTGTTTGTATTCAGACATTATTAGCATTTATTCTTGCATTACATGTTTCCCATCAACACCATTTTGATCCTACTATTTTTTTTCTTACATATAACTTACATAAGACGCTTTTCCACCGAAATTACCCGGAACAATTTGTCCCAGGAACTTTTTTCCCAGGAACCTTTTTTGCCCCAGACCGGTTGCTTTCTGCATTTACACCGCGGTCTAAAGTACCGGGAAGGTAAACTGCGCGCAACTGCTCCTCCCAGTCTGCGACGGACAGTAATCAGTTTTGAGCGCCACATTTATAAGTATGGAGGAGATTCAAACTGTGCTGCAGTTATTGGTTTACTAACGAGGTAATTAACAGAACAAAATAGACGAGCACTGATACTAAAGCGTGTTCACAAAGCTCGTATGCGTATAAAATTAGACAAGGTATGTTGTGAGATGACTGGGACGAACGCGCAAAAATTTCCTTTTGCGCAAATACGCTTAAAAAAAGCCTGAACCCCGTCTATCAATCATAAATAGTGACAGTCTTGTAAATAGTTGTTTGTTACCAACCTCAATGCGCTATTTCAATCCTGTTATAGTAAATTTGTAACATGGTTTGCCTTGCAATAGATGACAATGTGTAAACATAATGACTTAATATTAAAAGCTGTGGCAGAAAAGAGACGAGCACTGATAAAGCGTGTTCAGAGCTCGTAATGCTAACGTTAGATATAAAATTGTATGTTATCAGCTATTGCGGACATTGGCCGTGAGATGGCTGTGACGAACGCGCAGAAAGTTTCCTCTTCCACAAATACCCAAATAATAAAGCCTGAAACTCGTCGCCAGTCCCCCAGTTTTTTTTATTAAATTCCATATTTGCAGACAGACAACTTTACTGCATGAAGCCACTTTTTAAAAGGGAGGTTAAAAATAAAGAAAATGCTGCGTGGAGTCATCCAACCAAAATGCGGCGTGAACACAACCAATCAGCTTGTGCAGCGCACAAGTCCCACCCCTGAAAGTTCCTGAACTTTGAAAAAGTACTACCTCGTGAGCAGGGACTATCGGAGGGGGAAATATTTACCCGGAACTTCATTTAGACCCTGGTTCCTGCGGTGTAAACACATCGAGTACCAGCCCAAAGTTCCTAGTTCCTGGGGAAAGTTCCTGCGGTGGAAACGCGGCTATTTACAGTGCTATGCATAAGTTTAGACACCCATGCTAAAGTTGACTAAAAAGAGGAATAAAAAATCATCTTTTGGAAATTGAACTTAATGCCTTAATTTAAAAAATTAGGAAAAATCCAACCTTTAAGGACACCAATTAAAATAGCCCCACATCATCACATAGCCTTCACCATACCTAGAGATTGGCATGGGGTACTTTCCATAAGATCATCTCTCAATGCAAATCAAACTAGCTATTAGGCTAACTGAAATAAAACCATGCCAATCTCTAGGTATGGTGAAGGCTATGTGATGATGTGGGGCTATTTTAATTCCAAAGGCCAAGGGAACTTTATCAGGATGCATAGTATCCTGGATCCATGAAGTAACTGGCCTTTAAAAATAAAAATCTGCCTGCCTCTATGGGAATTTAACATAGGGGTGTCCAGACTTATGCACCCTGTATTTTAAGGAAGAATTTTTTTTTTTTTTTTTTTTTTTTATGATACATTATTCATTCACAAAGAAAATTGGTGTCCTTAAAGGTTGGATTTTTCCTAATTTTTTAAATTAAGGCATTAAGTTCAATTTCCAAAAGATGATTTTTTATTCCTCTTTTTAGTCAACTTTAGCATGGGTGTCTAAACTTATGCATAGCACTGTATTTCTAGAAAAAAAAAGCATATTCTTGGGACTATTTCTTTGAACAAATTAGTTTATGGAATAGAAAAGCTCATGGCGCGAATGTGGCATTAGAGCTACAATTTACATCAAGCTACATAACCCAATTCAAAAGATTAAAATCCCCCTGTGGTGAAAATCCAGCTTTTAATGTTGTTTAAATGTCTATGTTTATAATATGCTTTAAGACAAACCATGTGCAAATTCATAAGTCGACAGCATTACTGAGTATTTTCTCCTTAAAACTGCAGTGAACCAAAGACAGTCTCAAAAACACGCTTCGAAATCGCTGGTGTTTCTGACATCACAAACTACCTTGTAACCAATCAGATCATGAGGGGGGCGGAGCTTTAGCATATCATTACTATTCTCCGAAGAAGGAGAGTCTCAAGAGTAGCCAGGTTTTCCCTGTTGATATGAAAAATGGGGTACTTTTAACAATATAGCAAATTAATTATTTATATGATGTATATTATGATGTTATAATGAACTAAATGCCTTTCTCCACTGATGTTCAAAGATGTTCAAAGATTTTCTAAGGATAGCTACTGATTGTTAGGAGGCAGACCGGTTTGGTTTATTCTGGGTTAATTTCATTTGACAATCTGAAGAGAAAGTCACAGTTAGAATTTTTATGGTTGACTAAGATAAACATATTTACGGTATGTAAGATCATAAACTTTGTAGAGAATTCTCATTAGGCATTTTATTGCTTTCAGATTTGTTTTACACAGCGGATAAGTTAGTGTGCAGTCATTGTTATGAGCAGGAGATGTAAAAAAAAAAAAAAAAGATCTTGAACTGATTCTGCAGTAGATGATCGAACAATGTTGAATCTCTCCAGTAATTGGATCATTTATTCTTATATGTCTAAAGACCAAGAAACATCTAATTACTTATGAAGTAAGTATTTATGTATCTATGCTACTTATTATAAATTGATACTCTAAATGTTCCTGCGTTTGGGAAGAACTCTAACACCAGGGTTCGTACAAGGTGCTTAAAGTGCTTGAAGTACTTGAATTTGACTTTTTGAAATTTAAGTCCTGGAAAACCCTTGAAAACAGCCATATTTTTGAAGAGGTACTTGAAAAGTGCTTGAATTTGATGCACCGATACCGAGCTCATGTACTTGTAGGCTACTCGTAAAAATGCTCCGATACCAACAACCTTACCAGGCAGCGTGTGTATAGTAACACATAGCTGTGGTGCGCGAGCTGATAAGAGAAAAACGCGCAGTGGATTGAGCGCGCACCTGCACAGATGCGCGAGCTGGTCGAGCACATCCCCTTAAACAGACGTCAGAGAGAGAGAGAGAGAGAGAGAGAGAGAGCACTTCACTCAGCGTGTCATTTGGATTAAAACTAAATCATATAACTTATGTAAGTAAAGTAAAACATGAACTGTTACTTCATTTATGTATAAAGAGTGGTTCCCTACATTATTACAGCCAGGACGTTTGCAAGTCAAGAAGTTTAATCCGCAAACACAAACATCCGAAGCGCGCGCTCCGCAAACCAACGTCTTGATAGACAGCGCGCGAATACTGAATTGAATTGTCTTTCACGTCTTGCGCTTTAACGGACGAATTCACACGTTTATGTAAAAACGCCTGTCTAGGTGAGTATCCCAGTAAAAGTCGGTTATATCTCAAGTGAACAATGTTCAAATGGGGTCCGTGCGTTCGGTCTTAAAGGGACAGCAGTCTAATAAACCTGCTGCTGTGTTTTAATGTTAATCAAACAAAGGACAAAGAAATACTCACTGCTCTTGACTAAATAGACTACCCTTTTCAACTTTACAAAAATATCCATCTATATTTAATTTAGACAGTAATGAATGTGTAATGAAGTAATGAACGCTTTTATAAATGTGCCTTGGAAAAAAAAACATTATTGGCGTGCATCTTGAGGCAAAACAATGACACTGACATATTTTAAGATATGCCAGTGCAAGTTGCTTTCAGTTAAAACAGCTCATACATGCATTTTAGTCTGGGACTAGCTTAAACCTTGTCTCAAAAACCAGGGGTTAATGTACAGCAATATTTTAACGGAGTCTCAGTCTCTGATCAGCTGATTGGTGGGTTTTGATGAGACAACAGTAAACTAATAATATTTGTTAATTGATAAGTGCAAGTTTCATACTGTCTATTTTATATTTATTTACAGTTAAATCTCCAGATGAGGAAATCAGCAATAATCTTAATTATTTTTCAGGAAAACTGCATTGGTTTGACTGCAGAAGAAGTAAGTGGTCATTTGTCAGAGTTCATCCAGAGCTAAAGGGTCATAGCAACAATTATAACTAAAATATATACATAATAATCTGTTATTCATGATTTAATTGCTGTTTGTGACTTAATCTGATGCGGACTGCCTTCTAAAAATTACTATAACGAACCAAACAGTAATGCTACATAAAATAGGTAAGAACTAACCAGGCTCAATCTTAAGTTTATAAAGCGTGGTGACGTGCAACACAGACGCGCTGCGCTAAAACACTACGTGAAATAACTCGAGGCCCAGAGAGAAGGAAATGAATAGTGGAATAAAGTCGTTATTTTGGGGGTTTTTTGCGCACAAAAAGTATTCTCGTCGCTTTATAAACTTAAGATTGAGCCACTGGAGTCACTTGGACTATATTAACGATGTCTTTACTAACTTTTCTGGGCCAGCAAGTTTCATTCCCTTAGAAGCCTATGGAGGAGTGAGACAGCACTCAGATTTAATCAAAAATATCTTAATTTCTGTTTCCGAAGATGAACGAAGGTCTTACGGGGTTGGAACAACATGAGGGTGAGTAATTACTGACAGAATTTTCATTTTTGGGTGAACTAACCCTTTAAACGACTGAAATAACAATGAGAAAACACAGTTTTCTGTAGAGCTGAAGTAATGGTCATTTAACAGATTTGACATTATCCAGAGTGAGGGCCTTTGTTAATTTGTACAAACTGATGTTTTAGCAGATGTTAGCAGCCGTTCCAAAGAAAAACATGAAGAATTTGAACACAATTAGTTAATGAAGTTATTCCTCATTATAGTGACTTTGACGTAAAAGGAGTTTGTTTGAGACTTTCAGTAGCAAGTAAATGAGATCTAAACAAAGTGAATGTTCAGAGAATTTTGTCATTTATGTTTTTATTTACACATAATTATGTAGCATTATGTAGTTAAGTGTCTAAATATATTTTTTAATTGTGTATTTATTTACACACACACACACACACACAAAAAAAAAAAAATTCCAACACAGAATACATCATTTGAGATATGGTGTAAATGGCATTGTGATATAAATGTTTGGGATGGTACAGAAATAAATGTGTTAGTAGACAAATTAAACAAACTAGTGTGAAAGTGTGTAGTAAGAAAGTTGATTTTCTAAAGGTGCATTGGGCCAAAAGTGCCCATACTTGAAGAAACATGAATGTATATTTGAAATGTTAACATGAGATCAAAATCAATATCAGCATTAACTTGTTTTGATCCAAAGTCAATCAGATTATTTTGTGATGTAGACACTATTACCGGCTTCAAATTGCTGTAAAAATATATTGAAATGACACACTGCATAAAAATGAAATGAAAGAAGCAATAAATACACAACAGCATGGAAAAATCATGAAAAAAATAACAAACTTCACAGATTCTCTCTTTAAATGGGAATGCGCTATTGTAAATCCTAATATTAGCAGCATTATTGTCATCTTCACTAAAAACAGAGTAAAAACAGCCGCAAACCCCATTGAGAGTATCACTCCAACTGAACAAAACAGGAATAACTTGAGTGCAAACACTAGAGTTGTTCGAGTCTGCATCTGATCTGGGTTAATGGAATAAATTGTGCATAAATGAGCCCCGAATGTGAGTCCGGGAGCCGCGTGACACGCGATGAGCACGTCTGACCACGACCTGACGCTGAAAACTGTTCCCAGGGTCAGTCCTAGACCTGATATGAACACTATACTGGGAAATGCAAAGATCATGATTAAATACATTATGATTTGATGTCCGTGTCGAGAATTCGATAAGTCATAGTATGTCACTGCAATTGTGAAAGATGAGAAGACGATCAAATTAAACGGAACGGCAACATTTGGATTCAGAATGTTTCTTAAAGTGACCGTAAAACTAACAAGTGCAAACAGTATTTCTGTAAAATAAAAATTTTCATGCTGTCTTTTAGAGAAAATAAGTAGAGCATTCAGTAAAATGAGTAAAATCCATCGTGCAATGTCGACTGAATTGTCATATTTTAGTGAGAAGAGCTGATTTTCTTCATGCACATCTTGACTCGTCTCTTCTGTTTTTAACGTTTGTGTCAATACTGAGTAAAATCCGTGAGCGTTGAGCCGAACTAGCTTGTCTATTTCCGCTACGAGAGCTGCTGTTTGAGCAGGTTTGGGTTCAGAGTCTCTGATCATGTGAAATCTGCCTCCACATGCGTTGATCATTTCTCCAGCGATCCCTCTGGACGCTCCTGTCAAACGTTCCTGGTGATTTTGGTGCAGAAGAACAATGCAGTACTGAAGAACTTCTGCTCCCAGCAGCTCCTGGACTCGTTTCACAACATCACACTCTTCTGATTCTTGATCTTCCAGATTCAGGAGCATTAAAACGGCGTGAGGTCCAGGAGACGAGAGAAACAGCGCTGTTGTGAAGCTCTGTCTCGCTGTGTCGTCCTCACAGAGGTTTGGTCCAGTGACCAGGATCATTCTACGACCCTCGTCTGTAATTACTGGAGTCTTTACAATCTCTCTGTCCTCCTGTCCACCGTCTTTCCTTCCTGACAGAATATCTGCAGCGCTGAATCTGGAGTCGCCTCGCATTCCCACTATCAGGATCCTCACTTCATCATCATCATCATCATCATCATGAGAAGCTGAAACCATCATGCAAAGAAAAAAAAAATGGGGCAAGAAAGGTTTATTCAAGCCTTATGCAATTTTGATTCTCAAGTAAATTGATCTTGTGTAAGGATTTTCAGAGATAAAAACGAGACAAACATACCGATTCAGACGAAGGAAACTCATATGAGTTTGGAATGAGATTAGACTGAGTAAATGAAGACAGTTGTGAGTTATAGGTACAATATTTATTAAAAATGTTTAGTTAAAGGGGTGGTTGATTATGATTTGACTTTTCTAACTTTAGTTAGTGTGTAATGTTGCTGTTTGAGCATAAACAACATCTGCAAAGTTACGACGCTCAAAGTTCAAAGCAAAGGGAGATATTTGCTTTTAAAGAAATCGTTTTTTAAGGACTACAACAAACGGCTGGTAGAGACTACACCACATTCCTCCCGGGTTAGTGACATCACCAACCCTAGAATTTACATAAACCCCGCCCCCTGAACACGATTTATAGATTATCAAGACAGAATATGCTAATCAATGACTAGAAGATAACTACACACAAGCTACATAAACTCATCAACTAACCATTCAGAAACGTCCTGTTGCTTCTACATGTTGTCACTTCTTCTTGAGTCTCTCCATCATTGCCTGACTCCGGTTTGAACATAAAAGGCTAAAAGTTTTTAAAATGTTTCAGTGCATGTGTGTGTGCAAGCTCTTGAAGCTCCGCCCCCTGTGCCGGGAGCAGCACCTCATTTGCATTTAAAGGAACAGACAATACGGTGCGTTTTTGCTCACCCTCAAAAATTGACAATTTTAACATGCTATATAAAAATATCTGTGGGGTAAAACTTCACACACACACTCTGGGGACATCAGACAGTAAACAGTAAAGAGCAGGTACATTACCTTCTGCCTGTACAGACATGATGTGAAATGCCAGAATCACCATAAAAAGCAACTTGGGTTTTATCTTGGGTAATTTCATCGTACAACCTAAAGAATACATGTAGCCAAATGTAACTTTAAACATCTGTGACTCGAACTACCCACATCAACAAAAGTAAGAAAAAGTTTTTACTTACAGTTAGTTTATTTAGAAACGCTGTAAATGTAGTTCTGTTCGTCTCTTGCTTTGCTAAATAAACTGTGCTCAAACATGGGTTAAGATGTTCATTAAGATACTAAACCAGTGTGACAGGTTTATTTTTTGTGTGTGTGTGTGTTGGGAATGGGCTCAGCTCCAGACTGCTACTAAGAATGTGAATCTAGCCAGGTGTGGTTTAATGAACACAAACTGTGGTGCGATTTCTCTGTTAGTGCGTTTCATCTGAATAAGTGTGAACACTGCCACCTGAACCCTGGTGCCACCAAACAAGCGGATCGAGACCTACATTTTCAGGGGATCTCGATCCGCTTCCAAACAAACTCTGGTGCGGATCGACTGAAATATTAACGCAGCACGGACCGAAGGCATCTAAACAAACCAAAAACAGGTTGTGGTGTCACCAACGAATGCATTTAGCCCAGCACACAGCATTGCTTTGGATTTTCGGTAAGCAGTGTTGATGAAATTTACTTTTAAAAGTAGTGCATTACAATATTGCGTTACTCCTCAAAAAAGTAACTAATTGAGTTACTTAGTTACTTTTTCTAAAAAACGAATGCGTTACATTACTTATTCATTTTGTTTCTCACCTTGGCTGGGCTTGCTTGTTTTATTTTTGGCATATGCAAAGGCCCTTTCTCGCCAAAAGTGAAATGAATAAGATTCAGAATGAAGGAAATGCAAAATCATTCCTGTACAGTAAAGAGCGCAGCTCAAACAAACCTTTCAGCACTGCTAGCATTCTGGATTGCAGAAGAATAGGGGACAATAGAGATGTCAGTCAATAAATGCAACCCTCTACGAGTCGCCATTGGCTAGAAAATTGTTTTATTTACTCGCCAGACTTTTTACATGGATTGCAAGAACAATGCAAATGAAAAATTCTACATAAATATAATATAAAATATAAATTTAAAATACTATTAAAGTCAAGTAAACAGTCTGTAATAAAATAAGAACAAATAATCAAACCATTTGCAATAGTACAAATAAACAACAGAACATGTTGATGCAAATGAAATGAACAGTGCTTTTCAGGAAGATATAACAGTAGTTAGATACACATTAGGAAGATTGTATAAAGTAAACAATAACTGCATAGTCTTCACTGTATAAATTAAACATCCTTATTAATTGATCCTTGTTAAAGTTACAAAAGTTATTCAGTCAGTGATTTTTTTTTATTTGTCGTTTGTTGTTTGATTAACATTAGCAGGAATATTAGGCCGCTGTCACTTTAAGAGCGAATGCACAGATCTAATATACTGATACACATGCGTCTACTTTCTCAACTGTTTACGTTCACTTAACACATAACAGACTATGCTCACTGGGGTACTCGCCAAGACGAGCATTTTGACATCATTTTGTGTGAAATATGAGAGCAAGAAGACGTGAAAGAGAACTCAATCTGTTGTGCTTTTCATGTGCAGTTTGTGCACACAAAACTTCTCACACAGCGCGCGAGTTATCCTTGTTGGTGAGGCTTAAAAACACGTGCAAATGACTCGCAGTGCAAAAGCACTGGTCCGATCGGGACAGTTACAGTTCTGCCAATGAGCTTTCTCTTTCTCTCTCGTGTGTGAGATAAACAACAGAGGGCAATGAAATTATATCTGTACTAAACTCTAACTCAAGTACAGGCAACTATAAACGTACAATTTACTAGCCATTCGCTAATTAAAGAAATTCTTTAGTTGCCGCATGTGAAATTTGTTCGCATATGCGAGTGATTTACACGCATTGCAGAGGGTTGAAATGTGAAAACAATATTGCGTTACTTATTTGAATAAGTATGTCTGATATTTTGCGGTAAATTTATAAGTAATGCGTTACTTTAGTTACTTAAAAAAAAAAATCTGATTACGTAACGTAATCACCAACAATGCTGGTAAATTCCTTTGCAAAATATACGTCATAGAAGCTGTTTTTTGTTTTTTTATCTTAAGGTTCAGTGTTAAAAATGACATTGTGAATGTCAGTGAACCAGGACTAAATGTATAATTTTCTTTTTTAGTCCCAACTAAACGAACCAAGTGAACCGAACTACAGTACGAGCATGAACACACCCTATCAGAAACTATTTTCATTGGTCAAGCCCACCAATGTTCTTCACATGTTGTTTCAAATCTCTCTGCACACAATCCCAACCAACATTATTTATTTAACATGAGGCAATCACACATCTGCTCTCTCCATGGTGAGGCCTTGCAAACATTTACGTCATATTAACAATCTATGAAAGCTGCTGCAAATAAGTTTTTAAAGAATTATGACTCTAGTTTCTCATACGTAATGTCTTAAGTTCTTTGAGCAATACGTTCTTCAGATTTACCCAGTTTTATGCATGAAAGTGACACCATCCTCATCTCGGCTTGTTTTGGACATCATCTTGAGACCAGATTGTCCTGCCAGGTTTGTTCAGGATGGCTCAGGCAACTCTTTCTGGCCCGAGGGCAACTCTTTCTTCATCACCTTATCTTTACATAATCCAGAGACAGTCATGCTGTTGGCCAAAGTCAAGATGTCTTCTTTGCTGTTATTACAACATCACTGTTCATAAATTTTTGGTGTTTGTGTTGGGGTGTTAGCTTGCGAAACAATCCAAAGCAAACCCTAAAGTGTTTAACTTCAAGATGCGCTTTTATTTTCTTTAATGAACTGGAGTGATTTAATATCTCAGTGCCAAGCAACTGTAAATCTCAAGCTCTGAGCCAAGATATTATCTTTCAGTGCTTCTGTAGAAAAGCCAGAGTGTTCTGCCCTAGACCTTGACATTTTCCCCTCAGAAATGAATGGGAAGAATTTCCTTACCGCAGTTGCGTCTTCTGGCTCGAAGCGGAGACTCAGCAGGGGTCTCGCTTTCCGATTACACTTTTCCAAGACTTTCATTCTTTTAATGGAAAACTGGGTCGTGAACTGATTGATGTTTGTTGAGCAGTAAAGAAAGGTCTAATCACTTTTTAATCATTTCAGAGCAAGTATTTCCAAACTATTTATTCAGCTGAACCGCTTTGACTCCTTGTCCTAACCGACCACGATAAAAGGTTTCTTTTCCATGTTAATCAGAGTTTTTGTCCTAATCAGCCGTGACGACCAGATAATGTCAGGTACTGATTATGTGCTTTATTTCATGTTAAAAAGCATCTAATGTGAGTTTGAATATCATTTTGCATGACTTTAATGGCCATTCTGAAAGCAACAATGGATATTTCACCTCAGATCTTAAAAATAAAGGAAACAAGAGCGGAGACTGTCAACTCAAGGTGAACAAACAAGCTCATTCTATGACAAAAATGGTTTCAGTCACTCAGTATGTATATTTAATGTTAAAATTGTGTAATATTTGATTATGTTGACTTATCCGTTTCGTTGTGAGTGTAGTAAGCTTGCAGAGAGACTCCGCCCACACACTCTTCTGATTGGCTGTGATTTGTGATTGATTTGGTTGTGAGTACAGTGCGCTAGCAGAGAGACTCCGCCCACACGCTCTCTGATTGGCTGTGATTTGTGATTGATTTGGTTGTGAGTACAGTGCGCTAGGAGAGAGGCTCCGCCCACACGCTCTTCTGATTGGCTGTGATTTGTGACTGATTTGGTTGTGAGTACAGTGCGCTAGGAGAGAGGCTCCGCCCACACACTCTTCTGATTGGCTGTGATTTGTGATTGATTTGGTTGTGAGTACAGTGCGCTAGGAGAGAGGCTCCGCCCACACACTCTTCTGATTGGCTGTGATTTGTGATTGATTTGGTTGTGAGTACAGTGCGCTAGGAGAGAGGCTCCGCCCACACGCTCTTCTGACTGGCTGTGACTTCTGAATGATTGTTGCTGGAATCTTATCGCATCATCTAGTTAGAACACAGTGTGAGCTAAAATATTTACTTGATGTCCCCCTAAAATTTTTATTCGTTTTTTTTTAAATATTTATTAAAAAAGCTATTAATTCAATAATTTAACAACACATTCACAATCATGGTTCTCGGATGTCGGTTAATGGTCACATGACATACAAGTAATATTTTTCTAATAATTGTTTTATTTCGATTTTTTTTTTTTTTTTTTTTACATTTATTTATTTATTTTAATTCTACATTTTAATGATTTACCTAATTATTAGCTTTCCATTAGCCTACAAAACCCAGTTTGTGAAACCATTCTCTGAAGTTTTCCTTATTTCAACTTATTTAAAAGTGTTTTTCTTCCTACCGCTAATACTGACTTTATTGCAGAACTCCTTGCAAACTTTCCGAACTGCTCCAAAAGTTATTTGGCTCTCCATTTGGCATCTTATTTAGATAGCTGGTCGTAAATGACTGTGCTTGTAGTTTCACGGTTCAACAGGCAGCAGATTTTGTCATTTCGCTCAGACACTGACGGCTGATCATGTGGGAATTTAGGAGACTCTTTGCCCAGTCGAGGGAAAAAAACGGATGATAATTCAGCAGCCACCAGTCAGGTGGAAAAACAAACTCCTTCCTTTCGGCACCTCAATCTCATCCCTTGACCTTCTCCCCTTCAGTCATCATTTACTCACCCTCATGTCGTTTTCTAAACGTGAAACGTGATTACGGTCTGCCAGGCTCCAAAAAGCACCATAAAAGTGTCATAACAGTAAATGCTGCACAATGTTCTTGAGAAGGCATGCTAATTATAAATTAATATCATGCTTAATGTGAGGAACAAACACAAATTCAGGTTTACTGACTGAAAATCATAGCTCTAATGTGTGTAAGGTGCAGGTTGGGACTTCAGATGCATTGCGAGTCCAAATGCAATTAATAACAAACCTGATGTGACACATTTTGCATATTAGAATAAATAAGAACAGAATTTTCTTTAACCCTGTGGTGCTCCTCAGTCATTTTTGACCCAAAAATTGTACAGTTGTTTTTGTATTAGATTTTTTTTTTTTCTTCATCAGAACTTGGTAAAGGTTTTGGCACTTGCTATGTGAAAAAAAAAAGAAAAAAAGAAAAGAAATCATGGACATGATTAGAACAGGTTAAATGGTCCTAAAGAAAATAGTCACACTTGTGCTCCTCGCAGTAAAAAATGAGCGCATTAGAAATGAATGAGACAAATTTCATCTAGTGGAAACTTTTGGTACTGCGGCCAAACAAAATCTGACTGAAAGCTCATTTTTTGAGGTATCAAGCTCACATTTTGAACACAACTTGTTTAGATTTATGGCTTTGATCTTCTCACAGTTTTAGAGTAAAACATTTTTGAAAATATACATTTCATTTAAAAATTGAAAATATTATGTTTGCACATTTTTCATATCAATAAACGTAAAAATTTTTAACTTTTAAGTTCACTTTTTTAAAGGTGCAGTGTGTGATTTGTAGCGGCATCTAGTGGTGATGTTGCGAATTGCACCCAACAGAAGTTACGGTGGCCGACGGGAAGTGATGTCGTCGTCTGAGACAGCAGAGAGTAGCCAGTTAAACAATGAGGTTTCTTTACAAAGATAAATTAATTATGTTTACTTAATTATTCAGTAAAACGATGTTATTGCAAATATTATTGTCACTTGTTCATCATTGTGTCAGTGTTTTATCCGCTGACTTTAGCTATAGCTTCTTTACACGAAGAACAACATAGTGACGAAACGCGTTTGTCCGTTCAGGGCCACCGTAGAAACATGTGGATGTAAGGAGACCCGCGGTGTGTGTGGAGAGAAATGCCTCATTCTAAGCTAATAAACACATAACGGTACATTATGTAAGGTCTTTATACACCACTGAAAACATAGTTATGTATATGTATTGCATTTCTGTCTACAGATCCTCATAAATATTACACAATGCACCTTTAAAACATTTTCACTTCAGCAATAATCTGCCAAGAGTCGTCTTTGAAAAGAGATCAAACTTCAGTCTGTTTTCTCTAAAGCATTCGAGATTTACGGCAGTTTAAGTTGCAAATTTAATGTTCAGGTCTATGCTCAAAAAGTGCATAAATGGATTATAAATACAGAGTAAATATTAAATTAGTACCATAAAATCCCCTGAAAATACAAAATATTAAATAAAAAACATAATTCACGCAAAGAGCACCTTAAGAAATTAACTTTAGGTTCACTCAAAACTAAGCATGTGCCACTTGTATATGAGTTAATAGGTTACTCGTTGGAGAATTATGTTATTTGTTTGACTTTTTTTCTTGCATTTTGTTCAATTCAAAATTTGTTTAATGCATTGACACACACAAACCTCCATGGACCAAAAAAAAAAAAATGTGCAGAAATCTTGAGTGAAAGCGAATTTTGTTTCTCTGTTGCCTAGAGCCTTTAACATGTGTTCAATTACTAGTGAGATTGCTGTGACAGTGAAGCAATTGAAAGTCAGTTTCAGCTGGAGGAACACATCTCTGTCTGAAGATACGGGGCTGGAGGTAATATTGACTTTTCCAACAGCTGCAGATTCATCTCCATAAAAGAGCACGCTGACTGGCCCGATGGCCTGATCAGAATACATCATTTTTACAGCTTTGCATATAAAGACGCAGGAAATGAAAAACAGGCATAAATCGCAGTGCAAGTTTGCTATTCAAGAGTTTGTTTAAACGAGATAGAGAGTTCTCAAATGCTAGTTTAACATCAAAATGGGATTGCTAAAGTGTTTTGAGTGGTTGATTAAATGTGTTTCTATGTGGTTGCAACACCTCTAATTTTTGAAGTCAGTTCAAGTTTTTCATGATTTTCACACGGTCAGGTCACATATCTGAGATGCGTGAATCACAAATCATTTATTTCAACCTTATCTTTCGTCCTCAAGAAAGTACATCCAGAACTCTGACTTGATCTTTTGAGTGATTAAATACAGCACTTAAGTCTCCAGCGGTTAAAAGTCTGTGTTCTTGCAGACTGTGAAAAGCATTATTTCGTTCGGTCTTAAATAAAGCAGACAGCAGGTCAACTGCTCTAAAGTTGACATTCTTTGAACCTGATATTGTTCGTTAGAATGATGTGTGGAAACGACTTTTCTGGCAATTTGGGCCAATTATGCAGCATGAGCCGTGTCAGTGTGAATCAGCGCTGTGTCGTGTCTCATGATTCAGCTCCAGCGGATCAGATATTGTTAGTGTGTTTGGTTTGGCTGTTCTGTTCAGAAGCACATCACGATTTTGATAAAACACCTTTGTAGTGTCTTTTGCACAAATTAAAGCCCTATTCGGAAGGGACTAGATTAACATGGAGAGGTGGGGTAAAGTCATTATTACCAGAGCTTCTCAGTGATTGGGAGATATAAAGTCAGAATTGCGAGATATAATGTCAGAATTGCATGTTTTAAACTCACAATTGCGAGAAATAAAGTCAAAATTGCGAGATATAAAGTCAGAATTGTGAGATAATAAAGATAAAGTCAGAATTGTGAGATATAAAGTCAGAATTGTGAGATATAAAGTCAGAATTGTGAGATATAAAGTCAGAATTGTGAGATATGAAGTCAGGATTGCTTGATATAAAGTCAGGATTGCTTGATATAAAGTCAGGATTGCGTGATATAAAGTCAGGATTGCTTGATATAAAGTCAGGATTGCGTGATATAAAGTCAGGATTGCGTGATATAAAGTCAGGATTGCTTGATATAAAGTCAGGATTGCGTGATATAAAGATAAAGTCAGAATTGTGAGATATAAAGTCAGGATTGCGTGATATAAAGTCAGGATTGCGTGATATAAAGTCAGGATTGCTTGATATAAAGTCAGGATTGCGTGATATAAAGTCAGGATTGCTTGATATAAAGTCAGGATTGCGTGATATAAAGTCAGGATTGCGTGATATAAAGTCAGGATTGCTTGATATAAAGTCAGGATTGCGTGATATAAAGTCAGAATTGTGAGATATAAAGTCAGGATTGCTTGATATAAAGTCAGGATTGCGTGATATAAAGTCAGGATTGCTTGATATAAAGTCAGGATTGCATGATATAAAGTCAGGATTGCGTGATATAAAGTCAGGATTGCTTGATATAAAGTCAGAATTGCGAGATATAAAGTCAGAATTGCGAGATATAAAGTCAGAATCGCGTGATATAAAGTCAGAATTGCAAGATATAAAGATAAAGTCAGAATTGTGAGATATAAAGTCAGGATTGCGTGATATAAAGTCAGGATTGCTTGATATAAAGTCAGGATTGCGTGATATAAAGTCAGAATTGTGAGATATAAAGTCAGAATTGCGAGATATAAAGTCAGAATTGCGAGATATAAAGTCAGAATTGCGAGATATAAAGATAAAGTCAGAATTGTGAGATATAAAGTCAGAATTGCGAGATATAAAGTCAGGATTGCGTGATATAAAGTCCGAATTGTGAGTTATAAAGTCAGGATTGCGTGATATAAAGTCAGAATTGCGAGATATAAAGTCAGGATTGCGTGATATAAAGTCAGAATTGCGAGATATAAAGTCAGAATCGCGAGATATAAAGTCAGAATTGCGAGTTATAAAGTCAGAATTGTGTGATATAAAGTCAGAATTGCGAGATATAAAGTCAGAATTGCGAGATATAAAGTCAGAATTGTGTGATATAAAGTCAGAATTGTGAGTTATAAAGTCAGAATTGTGAGATATAAAGTCAGGATTGCGTGATATAAAGTCAGAATTGCGAGATATAAAGTCAGAATTGCATGATATAAAGTCAGGATTGCGTGATATAAAGTCAGAATTGCGAGATATAAAGTCAGGATTGCGTGATATAAAGTCAGAATTGTGAGTTATAAAGTCAGGATTGCGAGATATAAAGTCAGAATTGCGAGATATAAAGTCAGAATTGCGAGATATAAAGTCAGAATTGTGAGATATAAAGTCAGAATTGTGAGATATAAAGTCAGAATCGCGTGATATAAAGTCAGAATTGCGAGATATAAAGATAAAGTCAGAATTGTGAGATATAAAGTCAGGATTGCGTGATATAAAGTCAGGATTGCTTGATATAAAGTCAGGATTGCGTGATATAAAGTCAGAATTGTGAGATATAAAGTCAGAATTGCGAGATATAAAGTCAGAATTGCGAGATATAAAGATAAAGTCAGAATTGTGAGATATAAAGTCAGGATTGCGTGATATAAAGTCAGAATTGTGAGTTATAAAGTCAGGATTGCGAGATATAAAGTCAGAATTGCGAGATATAAAGTCAGGATTGCGTGATATAAAGTCAGAATTGTGAGATATAAAGTCAGAATTGCGAGATATAAAGATAAAGTCAGAATTGTGAGATATAAAGTCAGGATTGCGTGATATAAAGTCAGGATTGCGTGATATAAAGTCAGAATTGTGAGATATAAAGTCAGAATTGCGAGATATAAAGTCAGAATTGCGAGATATAAAGATAAAGTCAGAATTGTGAGATATAAAGTCAGGATTGCGTGATATAAAGTCAGGATTGCGTGATATAAAGTCAGGATTGCTTGATATAAAGTCAGGATTGCGTGATATGAAGTCAGAATTGCGAGATATAAAGTCAGAATTGCGAGATATAAAGATAAAGTCAGGATTGCGTGATATAAAGTCAGAATTGCGAGATATAAAGTCAGGATTGCGTGATATAAAGTCAGAATTGTGAGTTATAAAGTCAGGATTGCGTGATATAAAGTCAGAATTGCGAGATATAAAGTCAGGATTGCGTGATATAAAGTCAGAATTGCGAGATATAAAGTCAGGATTGCTTGATATAAAGTCAGGATTGCGTGATATAAAGTCAGAATTGTGAGATATAAAGTCAGAATTGCGAGATATAAAGTCAGAATTGCGAGATATAAAGATAAAGTCAGAATTGTGAGATATAAAGTCAGGATTGCGTGATATAAAGTCAGAATTGCGAGATATAAAGTCAGAATCGTGAGATATAAAGTCAGAATTGCGAGATATAAAGGCAGAATTGCGAGATATAAAGTCAGAATTGCATGTTTTAAACTCACAATTGCGAGAAATAAACTCGCAACTGTGACTTTATATCACGCAATTTTCTGACTTTTTATGTCCCGTCTGAATGTGCATCTCAGTGATCATGTCGGACAATGTCAGTAAAGATTACGGCGACTTTTACCTTCAG
Source organism: Rutilus rutilus (assembly GCF_951802725.1). Classification (NCBI taxonomy): domain Eukaryota; kingdom Metazoa; phylum Chordata; class Actinopteri; order Cypriniformes; family Leuciscidae; genus Rutilus; species Rutilus rutilus. The sequence goes on from NC_140233.1 coordinate 3,981,194, forward strand.
TTAAAAGGTCTGGAAAAATTACCTCAGGTGATACTAGTCCCGTGCGAATAGACCCGCTGTAAACATGTACGTAAATATTTCATAATTTCCTGTTTAAAAGTAGTTTTCCGCGTTTTTTCAAGTATGGAGACGCTTGAAAAAGCATCAGTTGCGTTCTAGACGCTGGGACGAGTCTGTGGCAAAACTCAAGTGTTTCACACACACCATTCAGATCAGAAAGAAGATCGACAGCACTTGTTAGAGGCACGAAACATCTTTTAGCGTTAGATAAGTGCCTATTACCAACACAATCCAATCTGAAGTTAATTAATACATCGTTCGACCGGACAATATAAATATAGGTTATGTGTGTTTGCGCACGTGATATCAGGAAGCAGCGTAACACACACATGACGACTGGAGTGACGGCGGTGTGTAAATCGAGTTACTCTCCCACTTCTGCTAGTTTTACTGAGATCTCTTATCCCGTGCGAACTGGCCATTAATATTACAGACGTCCTGTGGTAAAATTACATTACTCCATCTACCCGTGTAAAGTTAATCCCGAATAGGGCTTTAGTGTGACTTTATCATTATCATCTCAAATATTTTAAGGCGAAATAATCCGCACACTGGGGATCTCACAACAACAGTCCATACATGTCAAGGACACAATTCACCACAAAATCCAAATGATAAAATGCATATTAAAAGAAAAAAAATATTTCTGTTTTTATTTTGTGTACAGAAAATAAAACCTATTTTTAGGGGGGAAAATGTATTTAGTCCTATTTTAGTTCTTTATTTAGTTTATTTAGATTAGATTCATTAACTCATTCTGCTTGCGATCACGTCATTCTCTAGAGGGCACAGCTGATTGGTTCCTGCAGTGTCAGCAGCCAATGAGATCGCAGCTCAGCCTTTCAAATACTTGGTCAGCATTTGCTGTATCAGTGCACTTTCAGAAACCCTCCTCCTTCCCCAGCTCCACCTGTATAGATCAGCTACGGGTTATTCATGTATGATAGCAAGTCTTGTAGCCGATCTATTCCCCCAAAACCAAACATTCAACATTGTCATTTCCATTCTGAACACTCTGAAAGTTGTCATGGCAGAATTGCATTAACACTTCATTTAGCTTGGCTCTGTTCATACATTGATTTGATATAAATGTGTTTGTCACTAGATACATTTTTCAGGGGCTATTTGGGTTGTATAATGTGATTTGTAAAACTGGACTGCTGATTATAGAACCTCAAAGCAGACTTTATTGAAATGCATTGAAATTACCCTTTTTGTGGCATTATTGACTATTGGTATTGATAATGTAATTAGTTCAGTGCACATCTGGTGACTAACAGGAAAATCATCTGTCAGAGGATGACTGAATCTGTTGCTGTGTTTAATTAAAATATCACACCCCTTAAACCCTGTTTAAATACGAGGGGTGAATTGTTCTTTATGATGAGAATCAGTGCCTAATAAGAGTGACTCATACTTAATCATCTCAGTAATACCAGTATAAAACCACCTTAATTATCCCAGAATGCCATCATGAGTTTGATAATTAATGTCTGCAGCATGAAAGAATCACTGGGATGAGAGTTTAATGAATTACATCACTCACATGTATTGCTTTCGGACATTTGATAGATAGATAGATAGATAGATAGATAGATAGATAGATAGATAGATAGATAGATAGATAGATAGATAGATAGATAGATAGATAGATAGATAGACAGACAGACGGATAGATAGATAGATAGATAGATAGATAGATAGATAGATAGATAGACAAACAGATAGATAGATAGATAGATAGATAGATAGATAGATAGATAGATAGATAGATAGACAAACAGATGGATAGATAGATAGATAGATAGATAGACAGACAGACAGACAGACAGACAGACAGACAGACAGACAGATAGATAGATAGATAGATAGATAGATAGATAGATAGATAGATAGATAGATAGATAGATAGATAGATAGATAGATAGATAGATAGATAGATAGATAGATGTGTGATAACACTTTTACAATAGGGTCCCTTTATTAGTTTATGCATAACTAAAATTAACTAATAATGATCAATTAATTTGTTATCGTACTTATTAATCTTTATTAACATTCATTGTTTGTTTATGTCAGCTCAGGTCCATTAAATAATGTTAAAAGATGCAACTTTGATTTTAATAATGCATTAGTGTATGTTAAAATTATCATCAGCTATAAGATTAATAAAAGTATTTTTCAATGTTAACTAATGCAACCTTATTTTAAAACAAAATAACAAGTATATGTTTATAGGCAGAAAGGACAGATTTATGTTTACAAAAGACTTTTATTACAATGAAATAATAACACTTGGACGAGGTCTAAATGTACACTTCTACCTTGTGTACCGCATGCAAATATATTGTTTGCGTCAGAATGGCCAGACGTGTTATTTAGGGTTGAACGTAAAGAGAGCCATGAGACTGTCTCACACACGACACGTTTAACATCTTCCAATTATAAGGCCGATCGTTACAGTCATGACAGCGCTGATCAGGTGACATTTGACGTTACCCTAACAAGAGGACTCTGGAAGCCGTCTGGCACGCTGACCTGCATTAATGAGGTAGGAAGATTGTCATGGCGGCTCACAAATGTCTCAAAAGATGCTTGAGAATCTCAGGGGAACGTGGGAAATTTTAAGTTGCATTCATTGATTTTTTTTCTCTTTCCCCTCAGGCATTTACCTCCGCCACTCTGTGATTTATTATTTGTCTGATCCAAGCGCAGAATGTCGGCTGGAAGATACGCTGTGCAACACACTGAACATCTGACTGAAGTATCCCACAAACTCTCTCTCCTGACATTTGTTTACAGAACTCATATACAACTTTAATGATGAACGTGCGACAGAACCAGTCCAAAGGTGTGTCTGGTTGAATTAAAACCAGTTTTCCAGAAGCCAATGATGGTGTTTCGAGCAACCGTCACGATTAAGGAATCCCGAGTGAATCTGGAGTCAGAAAACGAGGCAAGTGCAAAGCTGTGCAAATGTGGTTCGGATTAAACACAAAATATGAAGACAGCGTTCCTGAAAGCTGCATTTAACATTACAGTCGTGGGATTTTTGTGAACTTTATAAACTCTAATTCGAAACACAGTGCATTTGTTTGTCTGTAATAATATTGTGGTTTTGATTCCAGTCATGGAAGAACTCATTATTATGTGGCTTGGACTCGTTCTCTCAGCACAAGGCACACGATACCACAAAGAATGTACCTATAAATTGTTGTTTTAATATTACGAAACATCAAAGGAACATAAGATCATTAACCCTTGATCAACCCTTGTGTGACGAAAGCCATTTGGATTTTCAACACATTTCAGGATGAAATAACACATGCACGCTTCAGCAGAGAGTGTTTCATGCCTAAGATGATCAGATTTACAGTGAACAATAGTTGCTGTGCATTAACCCTTGTACGTTTTTTGTTGCTTTTACAGAAATTTCACATTGTGAATTCCAAGGCGAGCTGGGAAATTGAACTTTATCTGGGATCTCGGCCAAACTAGAAGAAGGGGAATTATCATATAACAACAAGTTGGCTGATGACTATAATGGACATGGGAAGTTGCTGCTTATACTGATACTCTGTGTTACTATAAAAAAAGCCATCAGAAATAACACAGCGAGGTTATTATAGAGTTTTTATATATTTTACAAGTCAGATTAGGTTTGATTGTTACATAAAAAATATATATTTTATGGGCAAATTCCTGCATTGTTTTTAATTGTTTTGCATCGAAACCATTGTTAGTTAGGGTGAACAAACGTCCTGTCCTGGCCGTCCTGGCTGTTTTTTATAAAGTGATGAAAATGTCCTGGTTTTCATTATTTTTCATTGGGCCATTAAGCGTGTATTTAAATATACGCTTGTCTTTGCACAGAATGCACACAAAACATATGAACCCGGCTTCGGCTTCGCCCCGTCTTGTTTCAGCGCATTCCTCAATCCACAGCGGCACCAAGCAGAGCGCACGTCAGAAAACAGAGGTCTGTGTGTGTGTGTGTGTGTGTGTGTGTGTTCATCTCAGCCTCATTGGTCTGTCACTGCTCGTCAATGTCAGAATATTTGAAATGACCAATCAAATCAAAGTAGGCGGACTTTACGTTCACAGAATTTTAGCAGCGTGACTCGACGGCGCTTCAGTTTACGGTCAAGTGCGAGATAAGATGTAAGTAGCTTACAGCGTGAAAAAAAAAACCCAAATGTAAATTCACAGATGATTTACAAAGAAAATTCCTGTGTTTTCGTTTCGGTCGGGATCCGTGTAAAGCAGAATGCATGAACTGCAAAGCTGGCACGTACGTGTCAGTGTCAAATAAAGGTGCTAGAGACCTAGAAGCCCACATAAAGGAAGTGTAGGCTACAAGAGAACATCAGGAGGATTGAAATTGTTTTTTTACTGAAATAGTGTAGTAGATTTTTTTATTTTAGTAGTAGATTTTTAACCTATGGCCATGAAAAGAAATAATGTAAAAGGTGTTAAAAGCTAAACTTTTTTTTTTGTATAGTATTCTATTGTTGTGGGCCAAACATTGAATGGAAAGGATGTACTACTTAATGTATTAAAGTACAATAACATAGTTGCAAGGTTGTGAATGCATTTGTCAAGTATTTTTTTATGCATTCACCCCCAACCACGCCCCCACCCATCAACCACGCCTCCCCAAACCACGCCCCCACTCCTTAACCACGCCTCCCCCAAACCACGCCCCCACTCCTTAACCATGCCTCCCCAAACCACACCCCCACTCCTTAACCACGCCTCCCAAACCACGCCCCCACCCCTTAGCCACGCCTCTCCAAACCACGCCCCGCCCATCAACCACGCCCCCGTCCTCTTTTCTGAAAACTAAAATATGGTCACCCTATTTTTAGTAATTATAGATTGTTGAATCCAGATCTGATTCACTGATTGTCATAACCACAGAAATGTTTAAGAAGGCAGAATGAAAACGGCTTAAAACGTAGACATTTGAATTACTCAAAAGCAAGAAACTGATTAAGAAGAAACTAATACTTACTTTTAAAATGGATGCAATTTTACTGAAATATGAATTGACAAAATAGAAATATAGTTTAAAAATCTGTCTAGTTCGTTAGATTAGCCTCTTTTGATAGATGGCATAATTACTCAATTTAAGTTCTTTCTTTTCTTTAAAAAAAAAAGGTTTGGGCTCATTTTCCACTCCTCACTATCTTCTTTTCTCTCGAACATGGTGGATGATGATGAAGATAATGTTTTTTTTATTTTTTTATTAACATTAATGACACAGACAACAGCAGGAATATTAGGCTGCTGTCACTTTAAGACCGAATGCACCGGCCGAATTTACTGGCACACACCCTGGTTTCTTTCTCAACTGTTCACTTGTGACATAACCAAGAGAATACTTGCCGAGAAGGGTATTTTGACATCATTTTGTGTATGTGTCCGTTCAAGCGCAAGAAAACGAGAAAGAGGAATCAATTCGATGTCAAGTGCTGTCTGAAACGTTCTCTCTCTCTTTCTCTCTGCGTGTGGCGAGTCATGATTTTCGCCTCTTCAAAAATGTTGGTACTCAAAAGCAATTCCCTCCACGTTTTCTGCTGCGCATCGTTTATTTTTACCACGCATGCGCACCTGTGCACTAGTTATGTGCACACCTGTGTATATATATATATATAAATATATATACTGTAGCTAAAGTAAATCTGCATTCCTTGCAAGAGACAGCCAATCCCGGACCTTTCTGCCATCTGCATCCAATCAGAACAAAGACATGTGTACAACGGTGAGTTTGCTCCATTATACGTCACCATCTGTTTCAAAAGGATTCAACTTTTGAAAGGACTAAGCCTAGAAGATTTGTCAGCATTGACACAAAACAGATGAGAAGCACAAGGAACATCAGTAAATCAGCTTGAATCCGGCCTGGAGCAGTTGCACACGTGTTATAGGTGAAAAGGACACCGCTTTGGCAAAACCAGCAAGCTGATTAACAGTGCAAGAATCCACACAGAAGGACAAACCGGGAGAGAGTCCAAGAGAGCTGAAACTGGATTCACACACACACACACACACACACACACTGATGATTAGAGATGTTTCAACATCTTGACACCCAGAGATTTCACATGTGTTGACTCTAAACCGCTTTGGGAATCGCAGAAAGGGGCACGAGGAGTGAAAAGAGGACACTCGTGGAAAAATTTGAACAATAGGTAAAGATTATGCATTTAATTTACTCCAAGATGACAACCCTCTTGACTTTCTTTCTACCTTGAATGGCAAAAATAAGATGCTGTTTTTGATGCAAAGAAAGTGCTTAGTGATTTACATAAAAAGCAGCATAACTGTATTGTAATAGTAGTGCGTTTGACCTGTGCATATTTTAACTCCTATAACTTCACGGTCACGACAAGGAGTGGCATCACCATCCACTTTCCCTTTATTATTAGCAGTAATACTTAAAGTGATGGTTCGGAGTAAAATCAACCTAGGGTCCTTTGCACCATGACCTCGAGCCAAACACCCCCCCAGAAGCCTTTTTACCCGCCTACAAGGAAGTTAACACTTGTCAATGGAGAGAGGCCCAGATAAAGCCTTGGAGCCATTAGCGCCTGCACTAAACCATCCGGCTGATATCTCTAAATAAGCTCTAACTTTAATAATGTTCAACCAAGGGAAAAAAAGACTTCTGGGGGGGGGTGTTTGGCTCGAGGTCATGGTGCAAAGGACCCTAGGTTGATTTTACTCCGAACCATCACTTTAAGAGAATTTCTAAACGGTTTGCAACAAAGTGTTTTGTAAGATTACACACATTATTCACTGTGTGAAAGTCTCTAACTTGATCTGCCATTGAACTAAGGCCCTGTTTACTGAGTATTTACTAAGGCCCTGGTATTAAGAAGCGTTCGTCGATCGGATCACAAGTGGACGACTCTAAATATAAGTCGGGGTGTTAAACACTTTTTGAGCTTGTCCACTTTCTACCACTTCCAGAGGTGTTGAAAACGCATTCGACCGGATTGCTTTCGTAGTGTAAACGCTCATGTGATCGAATGTGTTCAAACAGCCACTAAAGACCGTCTACTCTCCGTCTACTGATCTAATGCGTAACATTATGGGAAGAGCTCAAGCCAGACGGGGTTTAAACTTTATCGGCTGGAGACCCAAGTTTGGTTTGAAGATGAAAAACGTACCAAACACAATGTTCTCTCTCCATTCCTGATTTCTTCTCACACACACACTCACAGCGTTCGGCTGGTCTTGTGTTTGTCAGAGCAGAAACTAAAGCTGATGCTCTCTGTGTGTTTTTCCTTCGTCTCCGGTCGTGTTCATATGTAAATTGCAGGAGCTTATGTTTTCCATCAGTTTGAGAGAACTTAAAAAGCCCATACATTTACCCGCCCATAGATCCTCCCCTCAAAGAAATCAGAACAGAAGTGGCTGAAAGTGGACAAAAGAGACGGATTAAAACACCAGGTGTGAATGGGAATGTGTCTCCCTCGTCTACTTGTGATCCGATCGACCAAAACACACCTTAATACCAGCCTAACAGGGCTTAACCTGAGCAGAATAATGACACTATTATCTTCTGTAGAGCTGCTTTACAGCCTCATTTCATAATTGATTCAATTTACAACTTTATTGCTTTGCTTTGAAACAATCTGTCATGTGTAAATGTGACTTAAACTTTTGTTCCCTGCAGGAACTTCCTGACCCGAGGAGTGTTTATCTGGTTTAAGTACTGTAATGTTGGAACAACATACAAAACAACAACATGGATTAAGCAACACACACTTGGACAGAAAGCACGCTTACATCAGTGATATAAAAACGCGGTAATTTATTACTTAGAGTTTCTAATGAACACTAAACACATTGTTGGAAAGCTACAGCCATAAAAAGAAATCCGGACTGAAGATCTGAACGAAATGACATAAAAACGCCACCGGAGTGCAGATAAATCATGCACGATGACACGCCACGTGAGAGTCTGTTTCTGACCTGAAGTGTTCTTCTGAAAGGCTTGACATTCACTTGGCCTAGTTCGTTCCTCAGAGCCACGACCTCCAATCGCCCCGTACGTTGGTTTTCTCCAGAACGGAGATCGTTAAGTCTGGTTTTCAACTCTCACGTCACTGTTAATTCCCCAATCGAACCCTTAAGTGGGGTCGGGTTCACCCGCACAGACCACAGGCCTGAATTCAACAGTCCTGGTTGAAATACTTTGTGACGTGTGACGGAACAAAGAGGTCAGATCCTCTGGTCTGGTCACAGAGATCAAACCCATTTCAGCAGCGAGACAATAATAAACCAGCAGGAGTCGTGCATTTAGACATGCAGCGATTTAGCTCACTTAAATCCAGAACTGGTTGTCATTTAATAATAAACCAGTAACACTTTATTTTACAGTGTCCTTGTTTCATATGTTGCATGTACTTACCATAGTAATAACAGTAAATTATGCATAATTACATGCAATTTACCCTCAACCAAATCCAAATCCTAACCCTAGTAAGTACACGTAGTTAATTAATATTACACAGTACTTAAATAATTACACTGTAACAATATATAATTAAAGTGTAACCCACTTTACAATAAGGTTCATATGTATTAACTAACATGAACTAGCCATGAGCAACACATATGTTACTGTGTTTATTAATCTTTGCTAGTTAATAAAAACACAACTGTTCATTGTTTGTTCATGTTAGTTCACAGTGCATTAACTAATGTTAACAAATACAACTTTTGATTTTGATAATGTATTTGTAAATGTTGAAATTAATGTTAACTGAGATTAATTAGTGCTGTAGGAGTTTTGTTCATTCTTAGTTCACTGTTCATGTTGACTAATGAACCTTTATTGTAAAGTGTTACCAATAAACCTCAAAATGCACCATTTGGAAAGTCAAAGTCAGAGTGAGAGAGATAAAGACTCCGGGTCAAAGACAGTGCGTCGAATGCACTGAATAACTGTGCCACAGTGAATTCCTTCCAGTGTATTTTAATTGTCTGAAGAGGTTTGGAGAAGCTCAAGAGGTTTGTAGCCGTACGCCTGAGGGTCTGTATCAGGTGATAAATGCCTGCCAGAACTCATGAGATCAGACCACTGGCTACGTTTACATGCACAACTGGTGTTTCAATGGGACTGAATTCATTCCAACTGATGAATCTGAATGCAGTGTTTACATGAACGCTAAGCGTGTGTGTTTGTCACAAGCTTCAGATCGGAATTTATTTTTTTGACATGCACACACTGCACAAATACAGAGTTTCCCGCTGTTAGCGCATAACTATTCTCCTAAATTGGTTCTTTATTTGTTTTAAACAGCGAGTAATATTTATCAATTTTTGGTCATAATTAGGAGACAATGAGCATATGTTCATTGTTCATGAACACAATATGTTCACCGTTGTGCCACTGCTTATATTTATCACGCAGTAAAAATGCCCAAAAACCAGTCGTCTGTGGATGAGAGTCTGAAACAGGGACTGGTGGGATGTTGTCCTGCTCCACTTCACACACACAGAGAAAGGAGGATTATATAATGACGGGAAACTCATTTATACGACTTTATTCAGCAGAAGAACCACTCGTTCAGTCATACGTCATTACGCTATTTCTATATTATTGCACATGCGCAGTCCTTTCAGTTTTCAGTCCGATCAAGTGTTTACATGTTCTCTCGATCGGATTAGAAAAGGAATAAACCACCCATTTCAATCCGATCGAAATTTCATTCGGATCGAGCTCGATCGGATTGCTGGAGGTGTTTACATGGAGGCTTTTCAGTCCGATTGAGCCGTCAATCCACGGATTATTTGGTTGCATGTTTATTCACACTTTTCCATGCAAGTCTGATATTATAGAGGAACTAATATATAATTGAATGATGAAAGTGTGAAATCACACCTCCAAAAAGCGCAGTGTTTGATTACAAGCCTAAGCTTAAGTTGTTCTTGGCGTTTCCTAGTTTTACTGGGTAGTTTTCCGGTTGAATGCTTTAAAGACCCTCCAAACCCCACGGATGAGCAGTTAAAGGCAGAGCTGAAGAGGGTGGCAATGTCTTGAAAGTTTAATTTTACACAAAACAACAGCTTCTGAATGGAGGGACACGGGGCGGTCGAGGCCGGAGGGGAACATGAGATTCGTCACGCTCTGATTACAAACACGGGCTCCCATACGCTTTGTCGGCGAGGTCGCGACCAGATGTTTGCTGTGTGTGTGTGTGTGTTGTGTGTGTGTGTGAGCATGTTTCTGTATGTTCTAAAGGGGGTTGAAATGTAAACAGAACTGGTTTCTATTATAGGCGAGTGTAGTACTAAAATAGCAGACATCCGTCCTATAGTTCACTGCGAGAGTTCAGAGGGAAACCCGGGGAAGATCAGGGTGGCCTGGGTTAAAAACAAGCCGTTGCCTCTTCCCTTCATTCCCTTCATTCCCTTTAAATGGACATCGATAACAATCATCATTTCACAATGATCCGAAGTCAGTGCTGGGAAGTTAGAATTAAAATGAGCCTTTCCAGTAACAAACCAATTTTCCAACAAGTTGACTAATTTTTGAGTGTTGGTTCATTTGGTTGGCTGGTGTTCAGGTGTTCATTTTTGTTTATAATAAGGGCTGTCAAATCGATTAATTGCATCTAACATAAAATTTGTGTTTATATATATATATATATATATATATACACACTCAAACATGTATGTGATTAATCGATTATTTATATATATATATATATGTGTGTGTGTGTATGTATACATATTTCTAAATTAAAATTTTTTTTTTTTTTTTTTGTATATTGTGAAAATGAAATAATGTTCAAAATAAATAAGGTTGGCAAGAATGAGTTATGCTAATCTAAACACATTTGCATTTTTATATATTTTTCGTTGTTTTATGTTTAACAAAATTTAGGAACATTCTAAGAAAATATATATATTTCAAGCATTTCACAGCATACATATTAAATATATCTTGGCCAGAACACAAATGTGTTCACAACAGTCCCTACTGCTGTTTTATTGTGTTCAGTGTAAATGTGTCTGTTCAATACACTGCTGTCAGCCTAATCGAGATTGATTTTGTGCCAGAATTTGGTTTTATTCATGTACATTTTGTCTTGTAGTTTGGCTAACTACTTTAAACTTCACTGACAAGCTGTAGATTGACCATCTAGTTTTTAAGCAGCTTCTCCAACACTGGTGGAGGTCTCGCCAATGTTGATTTAACACTTTACAATAAGGTTCATTAGTTAACATTAACAAAGATTAATAAATGCTGTATAGTTCATGCTAACTAATGTTGTTAACTAATGAACCTTATTGTAAAGTGTTACCGTAGATTGTTTGGAAGAAACGGGTCCATGATCAGAACAAAAGGTCAGTTAGAAACAGATATGATTACGAATGCCAAGGACAGACCCATGTATCCCATGATCCCCCTGAGTCCCAATCAGAGAGGACTTTCACATGACACTTTACATGCAGGAGTCAGTTCTCCATAAGACTGAATCATCTTCCCTCGATCCGCCACCGTCCAAGAGCTGGTGGGGGGTTTTAAAGACTGTTTTACTTGGAACTTGTTCACGGAAAAGCCTCCCATTAAGTACTTTGTGAGAGATTGTTCTCAAACCCCTATGATTTATGTGGTCGTGGATTTTAAGTGGGATAAACGGGAAAAAAAAGCTGCTTGGTTTTAAGTAATCTTTGAAATCTGAACAGGAATTGAGTTCTTAGCTTACAGTCTCACCGGATTGTTGTGATTCCCTGTTCATTAGAGTTTCCTTTGGTCTGAACCTCAGTGGGAAAACAATGTCTCGGGATACAGTACATTTGATGATGTAAAAAAAAAAAAAAAGTATAAGTATCACAGAAGCATCATTGTTGATTTCAAAGGTTCAGGACTGGAAAAATACATGTGGGCTTTTGGTTTTCGTAATCCAAAACATTTGCATTTAATAAAATAAAATTCTACTGCACATTTATTAAGGCCCAAAATCTGGACACTTAAAGGTTAAAATACTCTCCTATCCCAGTGTGAGAGTCGACTATAGTAAACCACTGGTGGTTGATTCCCCTGTTGATTCCCAAACATTGTTTGTTTGAACATCTCGACACAGCAACCCAATGGTGTGAGTTTGGGGGCGGGACCATCTGTTGATCGACCAATGGCAGACGTGGTGAGTGTTCTTATTTTTACACTTCTGTTCTTCATCTTTAAAAATGTTCCTCTACTTCCATCCGTAAACTATTCCACTGGCAGACGCTCAAAAGAAACAAAAAATAATGGTACTCATTAACTGTGTTTATCTCTTGTAATGTTCACACGTCATCATACACCCACGTCACGCTGAAATGAGATTTCTGGATTTCCATGTTGGGCGTCGGATGTCAGCTGGGTTTCTCCTGCACTTTAGACTTGTAGTCAAGACCGCCTAAACCGAGACCAAGACACTACCAAGACCAGAGGGTATAGAGACCAAGACAAGACCAAGACCAAGACCAAGACAGACCAAGTCAAGACCAAGACCAAGTTGAGACCAAGACCGAGACCAAGTCGAGACCGGAGGGAAAAAAAATAGACTAGTGTTGAAGCTAAGCAATATGAATTCAAGAACAGCAGCATACTAGGGTTCAGCCGCAGTTTACATTCAATACATATTAGATGGTATTACTTCAACTACACAGGCAGAACAATACAGAGACAGACCATGTCATGTGTGTGACTGTGAGCTCACTGTAAATGTTTTTGCAGGGTGAGATCAACTATGTGTAGCAATTGCATGACGGCTGTTACTGCACTATTGGAGGATTGAGACTCCCTTAAAGGGATACTCCACTTTTTTCGGAAATATGCTCATTTTACATCTCCCCCAGAGTTAAACAGTTGAGTTTTACCGTTTTAGAATCCATTCAGCTGAACTCCGGGTCTGACGGTACCACTTTTAGCATAGCTTAGCACAGATCATTGATTCTGATGAGTCCAGTAGCATTTCTTTCAAAATGACCAAAGAGTTTCAATATTTTTCCTATTTAAAACTTGACTCTTCTGTAGTTAAACCGTGTACTAAGATCGACGGAAAATGAAAAGTTGCGATTTTCTAAGCCTATATGGCTAGGAACTATACTCTCATTCCGGCGTAATAATCAAGGAACTGTGCGGCCGTACCATGGGTGCAGCAGGCGTAATGATATGACGCAGCGCCTAAAAATAGTCCCCAGCTCGGTAACTTCTTCCAACGTGACCGGGACTAAGTTTGTCTAACCTATTAGACCTATTTTCAGGCGCTGCGTCATATCACTACGCCTGCTGGACTCATGGTACGGCCGCACAGTTCCTTGATTATTACGCCGGAATGAGAGTAGTTCCTAGCCATATAGGCTTAGAAAATCGCAACTTTTCATTTTCCGTCGGTCTTAGTACACGGTTTAACTACAGAAGAGTCAAGTTTTAAATAGGAAAAATATTGAAACTCTTTGGTCATTTTGAAAGAAATGCTACTGGACTCGTCTGAATCAATGATCTGTGCTAAGCTATGCTAAAAGTGGTACCGTCAGACCCGGAGTTCGGCTGAATGGATTCTAAAACGGTAAAACTCAACTGTTTAACTCTGGGGGAGTTGTAAAATGAGCATATTTCCGAAAAAAGTGGAGTATCCCTTTAACTTTTGTGTACTGTTGAGGACTGACATGACTGGTACTGACTGGTTCATCTGAAAAAAACATCAAACACCTCCAACACCATCTTGCTCCTCCAACAACTGTCTAAAGAATGAGAAATATGAAATATGAATATAACCAATTGAAATTATACTTAATGTGTAGATGAAATCGTAACATCAAATTAAAGATATGCAATTATAAACTTGGATTAGGCCTAATGTTTAGTCAACACAACGGAGATATGCAGATGATATTTAAAAGACCATTTATTTAGTCTAACACCATCTTACAATACTGCAATCAAACACACACACACACACATGCACACACACACACACACACAGAGATATCAAAGACACAAATTCATCTAAGCAAATGCCTGCCTATCTCTGCCGATTTCGGAGTCTCCAAATTAATCCATTCTGCAACTTTTAAATACATAATAAAATGTTTAAAAACGAAATTATAGGCTTAAGTGCAGGATCCGAAAGTTGGTCGTTTTGTCGCTATGGGTACACACACATACACACACCGTTGGCGGTGCGCTGACTGCGCTCAAAGTCATCTGTCCATGGGCGGATCTACAGGGGGGCAAGGGGGGGCAGGTGCCCCCCCACTCTAGAGCCTTGCCCCCCCAGCTGCCCCCCTAACTTTGATGATCCAAAAACTGTACTTGTAAAAACAACCCGCCACTATGTCCACAAGCTTCTCAAAATAGTGAACTAAACAATACATTTGCCAAAAGTGAACAATTTAATTTAAAATTTTAAATTTATTATTAGCCCCTCCCCCCTGCGTGCAGAGCGGCGTTCGCTCAGTCTGGCTCACACACAGCGAGTCTGCTGCGGTGCGATGGTCCTGCAACCCGACTGGAGAGACCGAGCTGCCCCAGAGCCTCTGAAGGTGAAGTGAGTTTCACCAGGTGTAGTTTAAACACACGTTTAACTTAAAGTTACATTTGAAATGAATGTATTGTGTGCTAAAGACGATTCAGCATCAGCAAAAACAGCGAGTCTATTACATTAGCCAAAATCAGCGGTCAAATCGCTCCCTCGTGATTTGTAAGAGCACTCTTCCCTTTGATTAGCCTAATTTTGATTTTAGTGAAGACAAGAACAGCTTAATAAAAAAAATATGAAATATTTTTGTATCCATAACGTTTACTGATGGTCGCCGAACGTGCTCTAGTGTAAGAACGAGCCTATGATTGAATCTGGAAATAAAGCAAAATAACTGAGAAAAATGAGAAATAGTCCTCAGATGACATGTCTGTAATTTATAGCGAAACATCTAGCGTTAATTTGATCTCAAACAGATTCATTAAAATAAGTTATTACTCCACCACGTGCGTGACGTCATAAACCAACGTGGTTGAGCGACCAGTTTACGACAGTTCGGTTTCGGGAAATGGTCGTGACTCGCTAGTTGATTTCTTCAAGGATGCATTGCACTCAAGGGGGTAATCTTTCAGAAAACACTGAAGCTTCCCCGGGCACCGCCATTGATTAGCAGACCCCCACCTGCTGTTAGCATTCCATTGACTCCCATTCATTTTGGCGTCACTTTGACAGCGAATAACTTTACATCTGAGGTGTTTAAAGACTCCATTTGTCCATTATTTATTCCTAAAGAAACACGAAAATTTATAAAATGCTCCATTACCTTGTATCTTACGTTATGGCCCCATAGATGCAGTTTTTGTAAAAATAGGCTAACGATTGCGTCACAGCCACGCGACTCTCTGTCGCACAGTAGAGAGATTACCGTATGGACAGGAGGAGAAGCTCGCGGGCAATCGGGGGGACGTGGAGGCAAAATGACAAAATAATTAATCAGAATACTTAGCAAAAGTTGCTCCTGCTCCAGCTCATGGACAGCTCCTACTCACACTCTCCGTCTCTGCAAGATTCGGAAGGGAATGATTCAGATTTCTCTCGGCACAGCTACTAGAAGACAGACGGGTTGCTCACGTCACATCTACGTCGTCAAGCTCAGTTTGAGTCTGCGCAGTACGCTCAGCCATCAGGAAGTGAGTGCTTCTAATATACTTCACTTTTCTCTGTTGAAGTCTATGGGGTCGCTGTGTTCATTTCTTTTACTGTCTATGATCGCACTAGTGAAGCAGCGAGTTACGGCGTTGTTCGGGAAACGCACCCCTGGACGATGACATCATGGTGTATATTTAAATTAACTAAATTAAAACTTTTACAACAAAAATGAAACATCACTGAACTTAAGCTGGACTGTGACGCTATTTTCTTCTAGAAACAAACCTGCATTATTTTCCTGTTATCTCTGTGAAGCTGCTTTGAAACAATCGGTATTGTAGAAAGCGCTGTATAAATAAAGGTGACTTGACTTGACTGGAATGCAACATGGCGCTAAAATCACATTGACGTCAATTATATGAAAGCCATTGCAAAAATGGTTCTGAAAAGCGCCTGCTTTGATAGTTTATATCTAATGCAATGACCGTTTTAAACCTGATTTGTGTGATTTTAATGAAAAAAATCGAATGTTTGCATTTCAAGTTAGGCTACTTTTTAATATATTGCTTAGTTAATGTTGTTGAGAATTTCAAGCACGCCTCTGTTTAATATGCCACATAAAACCAAGTTCATATGTTACAAATAAATGTCTCAGAGTTCAGAAATAGTTCAAGAAATTAGAGCTATTTAAATGTCATGCACAAACGGGTTCGCTTTGATATATAGAATCTGTACATGATAAGCAAATACAGACCTGATCCTTCAGTAATCGCTGGACCATCCAAAATTGTCATCAGGTTTGGGCATCACTAAAAAATGCTTTGAACTTATTTCCCATAATGTTTTATGTATGTCTGGATTATTTTCACATGTGGCTGTCTAATATCAGGTGTCAGACACACAGTTACATAACTGTTCATATGCATACGTACAAGTGCATGTTATATAAGGTCCATATCCGTTAGCGGTCCATAAAATCTGTATCTTTGTTTGCAAAGTTGTGCGTATATCACAAAAGGAGCCCGCATTTAATAGATATATAAAACTTATATAACTGACTCATTTCTGAATAGCCTTTTATGAGTCTCATAAAAGTCCACATTTGATTTCTGATATTAATTTGAAACACACTTGCTTTTTAGCATTCTTAATAGAGGACAACAGATGAAAAATAAAATCCCATTCGGTTTCACCATAGATAAATTGATTTTTAACAATAATGTATACAGTTTTTAGCTTTGAGGTTAAGTTATTTTATATATATATATATATATATATATATATATATATATATATATATATATATATGAAGAGTTCAGATGCAAGTGCCATCTGAAATTTTCTTCTAGAATGATTATTTTTATCAAGCTTGTATATTTAAGTTAAGTAATTTCACTTAAATGACAATTAATAGGTAATTTGCATTGCCATTTAATTGAAATTATTGAACTTAAATATACGAGCTTGATAAAAATGATCATTCTAGAAGAAAATTTCAGATGGCATTTAGAGGCTTTTGCATCTTAACTCTTCATATATATATATATATATGTGTGTAGTATAGTATAGAATAAGGTAATCAAATCTGTGATTTATAGAAGTATACGCATTTATTTTCCTTGTAAAAGATTAAGAAATCTTATGCACAAAAAAATGGTGTAGAAACAATTTTACTCATAAATTGCTTGTAAATTTTTATGAATGATTGCAAAGAATTGGCAATTAACAAAAGAAATCAATAGTGAAATTTTGAAGTACTGAAATAGTATTTTCTTGTAAAACATACTGCAATAATGTCTGTGATTAGTGAATATTTGTTTATTTTTTTTTATTTTTATTTTTTTTACTCCATCCAGATGAAAATTTAATGTAGAATTTAGATCCTTTTTTTTTTATAGTATGAAAAATACTTCATTAAATACTACATTGCATTCATAAAAAATATGTCATTAATACTGGCATAATCATCAGTGTTGATGGTGGAAAGATGTTTAGAGATGCGCAATGTTGCTCAAGACCATTTTTACAGCACCTGACTTTCATTAAAGTACTGTACGTGAGCCGGTTTACACCGTAACATGATAATCCAGTCCCGTTCATTTCACGGTAAACATCAGACCATCCGGATCTGGATTTTTGTGATTCATTTTTCACTGTCTGGGTCTTGACAGTAGAAAAACAAGTTTTCATCTGCAAACTCTTGAAATCACTATACAAACAGACTATGATCTATACAGAGTTTACCTAAGAGTTTCTGTTTTTCCAGGACACATTCCCACAGGAAAGAGAAATGACAAAAACACGATTTATTTTTCTCCTAAACATCAGTGAGATCCAAACTAAGAACAAACGGAGATTTCTCCTGCTGTTCTGAATGTCCCGCTCTAACATGTTGTCTGGTTTAGTTCAGACATATGTTGAAATATGAATGTAAAGTGGGGTGTTGCATGATGATTTTAAGTCTTTAGATGTTTCTCCTGTGAAACAGATCCCAGGAACCTCATACATCTCCTCTAGAGATTCAAAAGAGATCTTAATGTCTCAAACTTTGGTCAGAAATGTCAAAGTCTGCAAGCAAAATCAATGGATGTGATCAGTTGCATCTGTGCTTCAGTGTCACTGCATGTAGAACTGCAGCTTTCGTCGCTAATGTTAGCGGTTTGTGACAAATAGCCGTATCGAATTCTGGAACATTGAATTGCACAAACAATGTTTTTCTCTCTTTCTCATTGTGTAACTATAGGACCTCTAGAGCTCGATTCGACATGCTATGCCGGGTGAACCATTAGCCCACCAGCGAGGAGAGTCATGGATTTATTTGATTTAGTAAATATAGATATCATTTGCATCTACATGCCAGAAGTCTTGTAGTGATTCTTTAGCGTCACGCTGCCGGTTTTATTTAATTTTGAGTTGTATTGAAGCCAAACACGAGCTGGACGCTGCAGTTTGGTCGACTATGAGAATAAATAAGTGGGAAGTTTTCCGAAAATGTGCACACACGAAAAAAAAAAAAAACACGTGATGAAATGATGTTTAAACAATCAATTCAAAACCAAGATGCGGGATCTGATTGTGTGCATGTCTGTCATACTTTACTCTGTACATTTTAAATATAATCAGTAATTCATGAGATAAAGAAAATGTCAGAAAATGACTTTTTCCCCTCAAAAAAAAAAAAAATTTCACACAACTTAGTTTGGAATCATATATTGTCCACTGTTCTGTAATCAACATTACTGATGATGACATATTGATGTAAACTTTCAATTCAGCCTCATAGTTACAGTCAGGTACTCCTTCATTTTTTACATCTCATCACATCTGATGTTGAAGTCGAGTTCAGAAATGAGTGAAGAAAATGTGAGTGGTGAAAGCTGTGTGGTTGCTAGGGTATTCTAGATAGTTGCTAGGGTGTTGCTATGTGATTGCTAGAGTGTTCTGGATGTTTCTTGGGGTGTTGCTATGCAGTTGTTATGTGTTCTAGATGGTTGCTAGAGTGTTCTGGGTGTTTATTGGGGTGTTGTTATGCAGTTGTTATGTGTTCTCGATGGTTGCTATAGTGTTTTTGGAGTTTATTGGGGTGTTGCTATGCAGTTATTATGTGTTCTCGATGGTTGCTATAGTGTTTTTGGAGTTTATTGGGGTGTTGCTATGCAGTTATTATGTGTTCTCGATGGTTGCTAGAGTGTTCTGGGTGTTTGTTGGGGTGTTGCTATGCAGTTGTTATGTGTTCTAGATGGTTGATATAGTGTTCTGGGTGTTTCTATGGGTGTTGCTATGCAGTTGTTTGTGTTCTAGATGGTTGATATAGTGTTCTGGGTGTTTCTATGGGTGTTGCTATGCAGTTATTATGTGTTCTCGGTGGTTGCTAGAGTGTTCTGGGTGTTTATTGGGGTGTTGCTATGCAGTTGTTATGTGTTCTAGATGGTTGCTATAGTGTTTTTGGTGTTTATTGGGGTGTTGCTATACAGTTGTTATGTGTTCTAGATGGTTGCTATAGTGTTTTTGGTGTTTATTGGGGTGTTGCTATGCAGTTGTTTTGTGTTCTAGATGGTTGATATAGTGTTCTGGGTGTTTCTATGAGTGTTGCTATGCAGTTGTATGTGTTCTAGATGGTTGCTATAGTGTTTTTGGTGTTTATTGGGGTGTTGCTATGCAGTTGTTTTGTGTTCTAGATGGTTGATATAGTGTTCTGGGTGTTTCTATGGGTGTTGCTATGCAGTTGTATGTGTTCTAGATGGTTGATATAGTGTTCTGGGTGTTTCTATGGGTGTTGCTATGCAGTTGTTATGTGTTCTCGGTGGTTGCTAGAGTGTTCTGGGTGTTTATTGGGGTGTTGCTATGCAGTTGTTATGTTTTCTAGATGGTTGCTAGAGTGTTCTGGGTGTTTATTGGGGTGTTGCTATGCAGTTGTTATGTGTTCTCGGTGGTTGCTAGAGTGTTCTGGGTGTTTATTGGGGTGTTGCTATGCAGTTGTTATGTTTTCTAGATGGTTGCTATAGTGTTTTTGGGGTTTATTGGGGTGTTGCTATGCAGTTGTTATGTGTTCTAGATGGTTGCAATAGTGTTCTGGGTGTTTATTGGGGTGTTGCTATGCAGTTGTTATGTGTTCTAGATGGTTGCTATAGTGTTTTTGGTGTTTATTGGGGTGTTGCTATGCAGTTGTTATGTGTTCTAGATGGTTGCAATAGTGTTCTGGGTGTTTATTGGGGTGTTGCTATGCAGTTGTTATGTGTTCTAGATGGTTGCTATAGTGTTTTTGGTGTTTATTGGGGTGTTGCTATGCAGTTGTTTTGTGTTCTAGATGGTTGATATAGTGTTCTGGGTGTTTCTATGAGTGTTGCTATGCAGTTGTATGTGTTCTAGATGGTTGCTAGAGCATTGCTAGGTGGTTTCTTGGATCTATGCTGTTGTTAGGGCGTTGCTGAGTGTAAATCTGTGTGATTTTTCTAGTCCAGCAGGACACATGATTTGAGGAATCATTAATGTCTGGACCACTAAAGCTTCAGTACGACGCACACACTGACGTTTCACATATAATACGGGTTTGTTCAATCATTAACTCTCAGTATGAGTAAAATAATAGTTATTTTTGATTTAGCAGAGTAATAAAATATGCCCTGAAAAGCTTGAACTAATATGGAGTTGTCCTGAAGTCAAACATAAGGAACTGATTTCTTTGGCTCCGTCTTGAGAATAGACTCACACACGCTCTTCCCATTGTCCAGACTTTAACCACAGGACGTGCTCTTTCTGGGAATAGACTGTCTATGTTTCGTGTCCCCGTTCTGATGGGAAGTTCTGGACTCTTTTCACAGACTATGTGATGATTTATAGCCCTATTGACAGAGATCAGCATGAGTTCTCAGCACCGCCACCGGAACCGCAGAGATAATGCATGTGGTTTGATGACAGTCGCGGTTCTCGGTCATCAGAGAGTCATAGCAACACGTTATGTGCATCTCTTTAAGAAGGATATATTACGACCTTGATATTTATTAGACGGCAAATCTCACGATTAAATGCCGTTATAATTCAGAAAAAAGTGCAATTATATTTCGCATAAAGAAAAATAATCATATTTTTGGGGCCATTAAGATTTATTTATGTATTTATTTATTTTAGCCAATGACACTTAAGGACATTCTCCTTAAATTCTTATAACTTTAATGCAAAAATAAAATAAAAATCTCATTACCGTAATCCAAATATATGAATACTTTTTAATTATTATTTATATGAGTAAACATTTAATTCAGTGTAGCAAAGACTACCATGATGTATAAATACTTATTGCAAATACTGTAATTTTTGTAATATATTGTATGTATCTTTAAACAGTATATCATTCATTGCATTATTTTTGTAACATATTGCATGTATTAAAAAATAATAAATCACTGTTTTTCACTTTTGAAGCTTGACGGATGTGATCCCTGTAAAAACAGCTGCATTCAGATCCACTTTCCATGGAAAAACAACAGCATGCGGGTTTGGAGCGACAAGAAGGAGAGTAAATAATGACACAATGTATATTTTTGGGTGAACAACATATATTTTCTTCTTTGTGTTGTAAATGTTCCTGCATCAAAGGGTTAAATGGACAGAGCGAGGGAGCTTTCGGCTGGCAGAGACACGGTGCGAGAGGGGAAAAAACAAGGCAAAGTGAGGCAAATATTTGAAGAAGACCGGCGTACAGGATGGGGAGGGGGATTTATAGGCTTTTATATCCATCTTTCCTAAATATCCCTCTTTACCTCTAAAAAAGACAAGTGAAGAGGTAGAAAGGCATTAATGGGTGACTAACCTCGCCGTTAAACCAACGGAAAAAAGAAAGAAGGATGACGATAGAGATCCAGTTGCATTACTGAAGCATTAATAGAACAGTTATGAATCTCATTCTCAACCAAAGATGCATCATAATTATTCATTTTAACAGCCAGTGTCTATTAATATGATCAAGGTCTGCCAGTAAAGTGTTTTAAATAAGCTGATCTGATGCTTCTCAGCTGATCATGCACATGAGAAAAATACAATACAGAATGCAAATGATACAATGCAACTAATAGCTTTATCCTCCTGGGACCCAGGAATAGACTTATATTTTAGTGAATTTCTCTGACATCATACATGTCACAGCCGGGGTGTCCTGTGAAGAGCACATGCAGGGCTTTTCAGAGACACCACATGTTTGGAGGTTTCACCATGAAAACAACTTCTCCTTGGTCTTTAAAAATGCCTGACATTAATTTAGTGATCAAATGTAGCACTCTTATGGAAATATGATAATGTATTGTGATTATAATTTAAATCGGACTACTTTTCAAATTGTATTTCATAATCCAATATCTCAGGAAAACATTATGGGGTTTCAGATAAAAAAATGACTTTCTGTTCCAGAACAGGGTGTTGATTTCATACATGTAGAGACATCAGGACTTACATTATGTTTATCAGGCATTATGGGAGACACAACAAGAAATAAGTTATACATCAATATTCCTATGAAATATTAGATATTATTATTAAAATGTTGCTAATTATTACTCTTCTTTTTTCATTAAATGTTGCTCCAAGAACACATTAACGTGCGCATTAGATACAGTGTATAGATATATTGCATTGAATGGGAATATTAATTTATGGCCATTTTACCCACATATTGCATAAAGTAAAATGTATCAATTCATCCCGTTATATCTTTCATAACATAGTTGAGAATCATCTTTATACAAATTTTAGTTAAAATAAATCCTGAAACCCCAAAATGTATTGGCGATTGAAAAAAAAAAAATCCCATTGTTTTTGCCTATACATATAATTTCATATTAGTGAAAGTGTCCACTACAGAGGACATAGCATAACATATGAATAAAATATCATTTTTCAAAAATGTTTTTTTTTTTTTTACCATTTGTTTGTTATGCTCTAAACAATGTGATGACATGAAAAAACTTAGAAAATTAAAATAATAATAATAATTCTGGGTCTCAGGAGGATATAATTAACTTCATTAATAATAATGCTTCCAATATCTTTTTGTGTTTAATATCAAAGATAATGCATCAACATGGACATGTCTTCAAATCTCATGAATAAAACTGCACAAGGTAAAGAAATAATGAGTAAACTGTTTATTTTAAAGGGCTTTTAAAAATTCAGTGACATTTGTGGAATTAGAGAAGCTGAGAGTTGCCAAATGATCCATAAATGCAGAAAATATACAAATTCATACTTTAGCAACAGTCCGGTCATATGCAGCCTTGCTTGTTTTATTGTTTTCTCTTGTGCTGATTATTAGTTCGGATTTTGTAAAGTCATTTCTGAAGTTTTATTTCACATTGTCTTGATGAAAGTGAACATGTGCATCTGCCTCATCTGAGCGAGAACACAACACACACGCAGGGTGCGTAACACACACTGCAAAGAATGTGTTTTAGGACGCTAATAACAAATCTGCCTCAGTTTATACGTGTTTCTTCTGCTTTCTTGTTAGATCCTTTTGTCAAATGCGCTTCATGTTCGAGTGTGTGATTGATTTACTAATCAGAAATCCTGTTTTCACTTTTCTAGAACATTTTGTTTAGTCTTTGCCTGAGACAGCGACGGCTCTTCCCAACAATATTTAACACAAAATTCCCACTCTGTCTTGTTCTGGTTAGGTTTCTGGTTGCAGCGACGAGGAAACAGGATTTCAGTGCAGAAGACTTTATTAACAATAGAGCCAGGACAGAACAAGCACATTCACATCCACAGACACTGAACAGGACAAAACACAGGGCTTAAAGGGATACTTCAGGA
This sequence comes from Rutilus rutilus, assembly GCF_951802725.1. Lineage (NCBI taxonomy): Eukaryota > Metazoa > Chordata > Actinopteri > Cypriniformes > Leuciscidae > Rutilus > Rutilus rutilus. The sequence goes on from NC_140233.1 coordinate 4,005,196, forward strand.
TTTAGCATTAAGCTTTGTATCAGTAGAAAACCTGTAGTATTTTCTAATTACCGTGCTTTCCTCCCTCATGTCCCACTGAGACGAGAGATTTATGTATTTTTTGTCTGGAAAAAATCCTCCGATGACGGAAAAATCGTCATTTTGCGTCATCTGAGGATTTTTTGGCCAGAGGCGAGAGACTCCAGCCAGTAGGAGGAGCTGTCCCGCATGTGTTCATCCCGCCCATAGGGGGATCTCACTCACAGAATGTACACACAGTGTCAGCCATCTTTCTTTAGAAGCTAAGCTAGCAGGCTCTTGTTCTGTGGAGAAAGATGAGTAGTAGGGGTTACATCCTCTTTTTCCCGGACATGTCCGGCCATCGAGATCGTCCAAAATGTCCGGGATTCGGCTTTTGCTTTCTGCGGTCGCCATTCATTGTTTACATGCTCACCTTTTGTTTCAATCTAACTGAATTCATTCTGATTGGTGAATCTGAATGTAGTGTTTACATGAACGCTAAACAAGTGATTGGTTGATGTGCGTTTTAACATTGCTAAGAAGATTCCCGCTCCTCCGTGAGAGATGCGAGACCGGTGTGTAATCACGCAAACGGCCTCTCATCGTTCTCCTGCGGCCCTCAGCCTCGTCCTGCTCGCCACAGTAAACATGATGAATGGCGACTGTAGAACGCAGAAGCCGAATCCATTTTGTGCGATCTCGAAATCCCGGGCAGACTCGTCACGAAGACTCACTAGTCTTGTTTAACTGCGCGCTCTTACCGGTAGGCGTGGCTTGGGAGTGGCCTCGTAGGGCAGCGAAGCAAGTGCATTCTGGGAGTTGTTGTCTTTCATCAACATGAGCCAAAAATACATTTTCTGGCTTTTCTCAGTCTAGAAAGCTCCAAATTCAAAAATAATTTCACATTTCTTCTACATAAATGACCCAATTTAAATACACATTCATCTTTCCAGCGGTGAAGTATCCCTTTAAATACGCCGAGCGGATGAGGGGAACGAGACAGAGCTGGGACAAACGAACTCAGTGACAGAAACCATAGTAACAAACAGGTTTGGGATGAACTGATGAAGGAGGAGATAGATCTATCTATCTATCTATCTATCTGTAGACTTGGAATTAAGCCTTTTCCCCATTATTATTTGATTCACAGGACCGGACACCAGTTATCTTGCCAAGAACAATCTTTTTTCTTATATGTCAGGAGAGAAACTCTGAGAAGATGTAATATTAATGCCAAGTCTATGCGTTTCTGTGTTTCTCTGCTGTAGTACAGTAAGACTGAGCTTAAATACACAACTGAGTGACTTTCGTCTTCCTTTTAAGGAATCAAAAACACCTAATGCCTGTTTAAAAATGGAATTTACCCAATGCTTTCACATGGTACAATCCACTTTCCACATTAAGAAACTATTTCTTTTAAACATTCCTTTTCTCACAAAGAGCATGCCAACACATTTGAAGTATCATCATCATTGGAACATCTCTGCTGAGTGAACATTGCATTCCTCTAAGCAAAACATTACTCTACCAGCTCTCTGCTCAGCACACAAGTGCAACATAGTCTGACTTCACAAAATACATTATGAAATTATAAAGAAAATGAATAAAAAAAAATTAAAAAAATAACACTATACAGTAAATTTTTTGTCTTCACTATCTATTCATCTGTTTGTCTATCTATCTATCTATCTATCTATCTATTCATCTGTTTGTCTATCTATCTATCTATCTATTCATCTGTTTGTCTATCTATCTATCTATCTATTCATCTGTTTGTCTATCATCTATCTATCTATCTATCTATTCATCTGTTTGTCTATCTATCTATCTATCTATCTATCTATCTATCTATCTATCTATCTATCTATCTATTCATCTGTTTGTCTATCTATCTATCTATCTATCTATTCATCTGTTTGTCTATCTATCTATCTATCTATCTATCTATTCATCTGTTTGTCTATCATCTATCTATCTATCTATTCATCTGTTTGTCTATCTATCTATCTATCTATCTATTCATCTGTTTGTCTATCTATCTATTCATCTGTTTGTCTATCTATCTATCTATCTATTCATCTGTTTGTCTATCATCTATCTATCTATCTATCTATCTATCAGTTTATCTATCTATCTATCTATCTATCTATCTATCTATCTATCTATCTATCTATTCATCTGTTTGTCTATCTATCTATTCATCTGTTTGTCTATCTATCTATCTATCTATTCATCTGTTTGTCTATCATCTATCTATCTATCTATCTATCTATCTATCTATCTATCTATCTATCTATCAGTTTATCTATCTATCTATCTATCTATCTATTCATCTGTTTGTCTATCATCTATCTATCTATATTCTTTTTTTTAAATAAAATAATAATTTTGTGAAAAAAAGGAGTGTTACATAAAATAAAATAAAATAAAATAAATAAAATAAAATAAAAAAGTGAAAGATGTGTTACATCAGGTGTTACAGTGTGAGAATATGTATGGTTCTGCACTGTATGGGAATGTGTCAAGGCGGATCTTCACATAAAGCTGAGGGGTGTTTTCTCCAGGGTCCGGTGGGCGGAGGGTTATATCTGTATGTTCTTGAACTATAGGACTGAATTGAGCTGCTGAACACCGGTGGGTTTGGCTCCGCGTGCCTGAAATCTGAGGCGGGTTTAAAAGGCATTGAGCAGAAGCACAGACAGTCGAGGAGAGACACTTGAGGATCAGGGTTGCGCGGGCATTAGACAAACTACTAATAACCTGCAAGAGCCTCGGGCAAACGCAAAATGGGGATATCTAATGATTCAGACCTTGTGGGATTTAAATACCCATCATTTTGGTTATTAACACAGATATTTAATCAGTAATTTTTAAGAGTAGCGCGCAACAGGACACCGGCGTTTCCATTTACGCACGGAAAGCGCGCACATTTTAACGCGTTGGACTTCTGTTGTTTTTGACGAGCCTTACAATGGGACACCCGAGCAACACATCGCATCCGGTTAACTCATCAGACCCGTACGGGCGCGATGAAGAGGTCGCCAAAATCGAGATCGCGGTCCTCAGCGTCACCTTCGCGGTCGCCGTGATCGGAAACTGCAGCGTCCTGGTGGCCATTCACAACACCAAGAAGAAAACCTCGCGAATGCACCTGTTCATCAAACACCTGAGCCTGGCAGACCTCGTGGTCGCGTTTTTCCAGGTCCTTCCACAGCTGTGCTGGGAAATAACCTTCCGTTTCTACGGGCCGGACTTTCTGTGCCGGATCGTGAAGCACCTGCAGGTGATGGGCATGTTCGCGTCCACATATATGATGGTTATGATGACTCTAGATCGATACATCGCCATCTGCCACCCTCTGAAAACCCTCCAGCAGTCCACCCGGAGGTCCCACATCATGATCGGGGGCACGTGGATCAGCAGCCTGGTCCTCAGCACCCCGCAGTACTTCATCTTCTCCCTCAGTGAGATCCAGAACGGGTCTGAGGTGCTGGACTGCTGGGGCCACTTCATCCAGCCCTGGGGACCCCGCGCGTACATCACCTGGATCACAGCTGGGATATTCCTCATCCCCGTGATCATACTAATGACCTGCTACGGATTCATATGCCACAGCATCAGGATGAACATCAGATATAAGACCAAGAAGACTCCGGGTGATGGCGCGCACAAGAACGGGCTGATCGGGAAGAACTCCGTGAGCAGCGTCACCACGATCTCACGAGCGAAGTTACGCACCGTCAAGATGACCTTTGTCATCGTCCTCGCTTATATCATCTGCTGGGCGCCGTTCTTTACCGTGCAGATGTGGTCGGTGTGGGACACGAACTTCAGCTGGGCTGGTGAGTGAACCTCACCTACATGTTGGGAAACATCAATGCATTTTATGCAGGCAGAAAACACATGTTTTCCACATGTGGAAACTGTTGCAAAACCACATGTTTCCAATGTGCAAAGTATGTGCTCCACATGTGCTTGTGCTATAATCACGTCCATAGCATTAAAATATAATATTTAATGAACAAACATTATTATATAATGCAGATTAACATATTAATGCATTCAAAGAGTTAAAAATGTAATGCACATTTTATTTTCATATACTATTAAATATGCAAGGTAACACTTCATTTAATTTTTATATATTTAATTTAAGAATAAATGTTATGTTGTATAATGCTTCACATTACAATTACTTGAATATCATTAAATATGTAGAATTAACAAAGAAAATTAAATTATTTTTGTTCACGTTTCATATTTGCATATACTGGATTGCATGGTGCAAAGTGCAGTTGTGCTGATATGACCCTAAATATGCTGAACACATATATATTATTAAAACTATAACTTTAGTGTTACTAATATATTTTTGTAGTCTGATAAACACATCACTGTAAAAAGTGTAATGGTCAATAAGTTATGACAATATGTTTTTACATTGCTTGAACTGATCAAAATAAGTCAAGCAATTAAAAATATATATATTATATAAGATTCAACTCATTTTTTTAAGCCAGGTTTACAGTATAAGTTAAAATGACTTAAACATCCAAAGTTGAATCGTTTATTTTCTGTATCAAATTTAAATAGAAAACATGTTGTAATCATGAGGCATTAATGTGATAACAATCAAAATGCACATTTAAAAAAAAAATTAACCCAAAATCTGAATAAAAAGTGCATATGTATTGCATTGTTTTAATATAATAAAATGTGTGCCAGCGCATTCAAAATCACAGCATCTTTGTGAAGCTTAAATTTAATGAGCAACAAATGGCTGCTTATGGAAAGAAGTGATAATGTGTTAAATATAGTCTCTCTGATATGATTATAGCAATCATTTGAGAAATGAAGTCATGAGGCCAGAATAGAGTGTCCAAGCAGAACATCTGCAGAGGCTTTATGATGTGTAAATCTGTCAGTCCACATGAGGTAATGGGATGTTTATTTAACCCAATTTCACCCCATCTTCACCTAATAGTTCGAGACAAATGGCTTCAGACGAAAAACAAGTTATTAGTTTAGCTATATTTATTTGTACTAATATATATATATATATATACATAGGCTATATATATATATATATATGCGCACAATTTTAAATCTGCAGATCTCTTTGACTCTTGAAAAATAAAAATGACATTGTGTAATATAATTATTGTATAAAGCATATAGTTCCGCTCCTGGATGCTGATTGGCCAATGCAGTGACTTTAGAATCTGATTGGACGATGCATGTTCTGAAGTGTTGATACAGTGTTACAATCTATATTAATTGCCATTGCTATGTTGCTTGCCAACAGAGAGACTAGTGAACCGTGTTACTTGTGGAAAGGATTATTTTGATTATTAACATTAAAAGGACATCAGTGTATTAACCAAAAATTATTCAGACACCATATATCATTTTTTTCTGTATTTTTTTTTTTCTTTCTAGTGGGTGCAGGACACTAGGTTTAAGTATTTTAAGTAAACTGACATATTATACCCAATAATTCTTCATACAGTGACTACCTGTAACATTTGGGGACCATAAATGATCCAGACACTTTGAGCTGATCATGTTTTGCTGAAGTGTGTTTTCTTTAATTGCTAATGCTCTTTTTACACACAGACTGAACACAATGAAGCATTGCTTGGTCACTGGTTGAGCTAAACTGGTATTATCTAATTGTGTAGTTAAATTTAACAGCTGACAGATATTCAACATAATTCATGTGTGAGACAGTCTAACAGAAGGACGGACAAAACCAGTCAAATATCAACTGAGTTCTGCTCATATTTTATTACCGTTTTCGAAACTACAGCGAATAATCTGTGATAATGTGAGAAATGTTGCAGGCGTCTGAATAAACGCTGGTGTGTGTGTGTTCATGTGTGTGTAGACTCAGAGAACACGGCGGTCACTCTCTCTGCGCTGCTGGCCAGTCTGAACAGCTGCTGTAACCCGTGGATTTACATGGTTTTCAGCGGACATCTCCTGCACGACTTCACACACTGCTTCCCCTGCTCCCATCAAATCCAGCAGAGCTTCAGGAAAGAGGATTCGGACAGCAGCTTGCGGAGAAACACACTGCTCACCAGGATCACCAACCGAAGCCCCACGTGCAGCTCGGGAACCTGGAGAGATCTCGATCAATCCCCTAAATCTGACCGATCGGCTCCGGCTCCGGCCGGGACGTGATAACCTTGGGAATTTTGTGCCTTTATTAACCCTACTTTATTGATAGTTCGATCATGTTTTTGACTTTTTTGATCTTTATTGATCAGCACTTTGGTGAGACTCTCGCAGACTCTCACGCCGGGTCGAGCTCTGGATGAGCGGAAATACACGAGCTTCATTCAAGCATCAAATGTTTCTCTTAAAGGGGTCATCGGATGCAAAATTCCCTTTTACATGCGGTGTTTGCATATAAATGTGTGTTTGCAGTGTGTGGACACAACCACCATACAGTGAAAAAAAATCCATTCACACTCCAAGCCTAAACACTCTCAATAATCAAGCCATTTGGACTTTCTGAGCAATATGATGTCATAATGCTCATGCTCCGCCCACGACCTCTGACGGACTGTCCCGTATTAGCATATTTCCCGTATTAGCATATTTCCCATGTTGCTCATTATCATTTAAAGAGACACGCACCGAAACGGGTCGCTGTGAACAGAGCTGTTTTTGAGGAGGTAAAGGGGAGTTGTTTTACACAACCATTGAGGAATTTTAACCAACGTATGTTACAAACTTTACATGAAGACCCTAAAGAATCACACCAACTTGTGGAAAACGGCATCCGATGACCCCTTTAAATCTAAAAACAGAGTCATCCAGCAAGAGTAGAGCTGTGAGAGAACAGCTCGGATCATATGATGAGAAATATGTGACTTTTTATTGCAGTTTGAGACATTGTTGAGATCTTTTCGGAAAGTCGGTCTTTTTCTCTACCACTTCAGGTGAAGTCTTCATTGCTGTCGTCAGAGAGAAGTTTGAAATAATTAAGATGTTTTAATGTTTTTGTAAGATGTCTCTTCTGCTCATCAAGGCTACGTTTATTTGATCAAAAATACAGTAAAAATTCTGAAATATTATTGCAATTTAAAACAGCTGTTTTCTATGTGAATATATAGTAAACTGTAATTTATTCCTGTGATCAAAGCTGGATTTTCAGCATCATTACTCCAGTCTTCAGTGTCACATGATCCTTCAGAAATCACTCTAATATGATGATTTGCTGCTTCATATTTTTGTGGATACACTATAGGCTACCATAAAAAAACACACAAAAAAACGATTTTATTCAGAAAGGAC